>NC_134412.1:49502222-49817867 GCF_038048845.1 Mixophyes fleayi | reverse complement strand
ATTTTATTACAATAGACAGAATACATACTTGTTTTATATACGAGAAGATGGTTTCTCTTAAAAGTGCAGTTCATCTATGAGAAATGGGATGTAAATTTGCAATACAATCTAGAGGGAAAGGTGAATGTAGAATACTTAATAGGGGGTTCAGTTTTACCCCTCTCACTGTTTTGTCTCCTTTCCTTAACCTTATTTTTTGTGTTGACCAAGGAGAGTTTACAATATTTAATGCAGATCTGATTATGGGAATAGATGTATATTTTAAATTCTAAAAGATAAGATCAGTTAATTTGGTACTATTTGTGAATAAATAATTAGCATCATTTATGATAAAAATGAAAAGTTAATTGTAGCTGGATTTACTGTATTATCGATTAGTATAGTTTTCTTACATGAGGACAAAATATACATAGAAGAATGTTCTGATGTCTTTGTTTGATCAGTCTGTTCTTTTTTTCAAGTCTGTTACTAAAAGATCACATTATAAGGGGTTCATTTAGTAATGAAGACTATGTAGTGCAAAGCCATAAAGAACAGAGATCTTTTTTAGTAAAGTACGTTAAGAATGTGGATACATAGTTAGAATTAAATACCTTGTAATGTAAAACCAGATTGGAGATTAACTAAGTTCACAATGATATATCCTGCACCTCAGTTTTGAAATGGATAATATACGGCTATGAGAAAATATACAGCTTTTGCATGTAACAATGCTAAGATCGCAATGAATGTTTGAATGTAATATGCTTGTCAGTTGTACCAGCTGAATTTATAATAAGATGATTATATTTTTGACATGGAGATTATGCGGCTCCTAATTAGGAAAGTCTTTTTTTCATCTGTGACAATCGCAACAAGCCCCTGAATGTAATGTGATTATTTAATATAATATTTTCCAATGAAATGTGCTTGCCGGATGTACCAGTGAGATCTATGATAAAAATGTCAAGTATAGAAGAATTAGTATTATAGCTGAAAACATGTGGGTCCTAATTAGAGAAACCTTTTCATATGTGATAATGTGGTAAGATTGGGACAAGCTTTTGAATGAAAGGGGATTGTTTAATATAAGTTTTCCCATTCAGATGTACATAAACATGCTTGACAATGAAATTATGGTTTAGATACGTATAAATTGGCTGTGTTCATTGTATTCAATTTATTTGACTTTGTTTTATATATAGTACGCTATCTTTAATTAATAACTATGCTATATGTGGTCTCATGAATGGAGGTTGATTGCGGACTATTTATATGCTTGCACATCAACACTTCTCCCATGCCTAGAGACTTTTCTTTTAAATTAAAATGTTTTGGCGGGGATGGAAGGCGCATAAAGGTGGATATCTTATCCCAGGTCTCATGGAGCACCAGCCGGCATCTTGTCATTTTCATTACACAATGATCGTGTTTCCAAGCTTTTGATGGATTCATGGAATTTTATACCAGTTAATTGAGCCAGTATTTCTGGTAATAAAATATGAATTGTTTTACTTATAATTTACTTGTCCTTTAATACACAAAGAGGGCAATATTATAAGGGATGTTTGTTCATATAGTATACACAAGAAGGATAAATAATTCACTAACAATTTAAACACAAAAGCATTTATAATTATCACCAATTCATTGTATTTTATACACATAGTGTAAACAGAGGCTTGTAGCACTCCATTGGAAAAACACAATTCTAATTGGTAATAATATATATTTTTTATTTTGAAGTAGTCATTTTTATTCAATTAAGATTTTAAGGTTGCACTTTGAAACATTTTCTTGCTTTTTTTTATTTGCACTTTCTATGGGAGACATTGTGAAGAATATTTGATAGAATCAGAAAAATAACAGCAAGGTAAAGAATCAACATTTAAATCCCATTTACACAAGTTTGCATCTGAACTGTAAGAAAAAACCGACAATATATTGGATTGGGTATGTATTGTAGATTTTATGTTTTTACCAATTAGGGAAAGCTTTTGATTGCAGATCACTAGTGCCAATTTCATCTCAATATCGTGTTGTTTTGACTGTATATTTGGATCTGTGTGTGGATGAGATCTTTTTGAGTTGAGGGCTGCATGTGATTGGTTTGTGCCACATGTTCTAGAATTTGTTTGGGGTTGTTTGCTTATTCACAGTAGCAGCTGAACTTTATTTGAATTATTTGTTCAAAATGTGCAGCGCACATTGGAAACAAATTGCAAGCTATTGTGATAATTAAAGTATGTAATATGACAATGGCCGTAACCTAGCTAAACACAACCCCGCCGCCCATACAACCACCCACCATTCCACAGACAGGCAGGGAGAGTGTGCTGCCCAGCCGCTCTGATTCATAGTGGCCAGGCAGCACACTCTCCTTGCCTGTCTCTGCTGAACGGACCTGCACATAGTGTGCAGCTTTCGGCAGCAAGCCCCTGCTAGGGGGGGCGATCTCCCCGATCCTTCCCCCTGGATCCGCCACTGGTTCTTAGTATTATTTGTTAAAATATATATTTTCCACATACCCTAAATTAATATATAAGAAGTATTGTTATCACTCATTCATCTGTTTAATTTTCCTGCTTGTTTAACATATATCATGACCATTCACTTATCAGTTATAGTAAAATCCTCCCTATAATGTATAGCATTCGTAGAGCAAACTCTACTTAAAGATTAAAATAAATACTGGTAACTCGGCATCAGTTCAAACTATATTGTATATAATGCCATAACTTGGCATTTGTATTGCTTATATAGACTTCTCACTATACCCCCTACCGCGCAGCAGCTAAAGCATTGCACTGTGATCAATCAAGCAGGTCCCATTATGATTAACAGGTCTATATCAAAGTTGACGCCATAGTCCCAACGTACTTGTCACCTATTGAAAGTTGCAGAGATTAAGTGAATATTGTGTGTGTTCCTAATCTGGTTTTAAGTACCTGGACATCATCATCAGTCACACTCATCTGGTTTATCATAAGTTTTTGCAACTCATATTTTCACTTAACCACAAAAAAATAAGCCTGTGCTTGATTAATCCCATATTATAAATGGGAACTGCATGTAAATGCCCTGTATGTATATAAATCAAAAAGACACTTGCTATTGGTGCTTGTATATAACTGTGTATATCTATCAAAATGAACAAATTAGGTATTGTTTATTTTGAACAAAATATTTAGCCTGCATACCAGTGTCAAGCGTACTTAATTGTATGCATGTTGTACCCTGACCTATATGCTTTAAACACCATTAAAATTCAGTTAAAAGCAGATGCACTCACCTCCCAAGTCATGGACAAAACAGGATTTTTTGAGGTGGGTTTCATGTCACTCCACCTAAGTGTGCATGCCTATCAATTTAGACAGTTCTACACCACTCTACAACCACTTCTCATCCTATATGCTGGTTTACTTGAATTACTGGAAAGCTGTGTTATATAGAATAGCTATGACGAGTGGTGGAATATTAAACATGTAGATGTGGCCATGTCAGTTATTAAAATCAGCATAGAAAAAGTGTCCTGTTTGTATATGGGCATAATTTTCTTTACTACCAGTTAATAATAAAGTATATATATATTAGAGATGGGCGGGTCCGGTTCTCCGAGAACCGAACCCACCCGAACTTTGGGTATCCGAGTACCGAGCTGAGCAGCTCGGTACTCTCCCGCCAATTCCGAATCCAAATCGAGGCCGAACGTCATTGTGACGTCGTCGGATCTCGGGACTCGGTTCTCGCGATACTTCAACTTTATAAATACACGCCTCCACAGCAATCCATCGCCATTTGACAGAGGGAGAGAGCAGGGTGTAGTCATAGGCTAATTAGAGCAGGGACAGAGAAAGAATACAATATTGTTCTTGCAATTGCTCTAACCAAAATCGCTAGTGCAGAGAGGAGGATAGAGGTTTATTATTTTTTCTTCATATTTGGCACTCCCCAGCGCTTTTGGGTTGTCCCCCATAATTGTGCATTAATATTTCTGGCTGTCAAAAGTCATATCTGTCAGCAGTATCTACTCAATAAATGTTAGCACTCCTCAGTGTTTTTGGGGTGTCCTCTCTAATTGTGCATTAATATTTCTGGCTGTCAAAAGTCATATCTGTCAGCAGTATCTACTCAATAATTTTAAGCACTCCTCAGTGTTTTTGGGGTGTCCTCTCTAATTGTGCATTAATATTTCTGGCTGTCAAAAGTCATATCTGTCAGCAGTATCTACTCAATAATTTTAAGCACTCCTCAGTGTTTTTGGGGTGTCCTCTCTAATTGTGCATTAATATTTCTGGCTGTCAAAAGTCATATCTGTCAGCAGTATCTACTCAATAAATTTTAGCACTCCTCTGTGTTTTTGGGGTGTCCTCCCTAATTGTGCATTAATATTTCTGGCTGTCAAAAGTCATATCTGTCAGCAGTATCTACTCAATAATTTTAAGCACTCCTCAGTGTTTTTGGGGTGTCCTCTCTAATTGTGCATTAATATTTCTGGCTGTCAAAAGTCATATCTGTCAGCAGTATCTACTCAATAAATTTTAGCACTCCTCTGTGTTTTTGGGGTGTCCTCCCTAATTGTGCATTAATATTTCTGGCTGTCAAAAGTCATATCTGTCAGCAGTATCTACTCAATAAATGTTAGCACTCCTCAGTGTTTTTGGGGTGTCCTCTCTAATTGTGCATTAATATTTCTGGCTGTCAAAAGTCATATCTGTCAGCAGTATCTACTCAATAATTTTAAGCACTCCTCAGTGTTTTTGGGGTGTCCTCTCTAATTGTGCATTAATATTTCTGGCTGTCAAAAGTCATATCTGTCAGCAGTATCTACTCAATAATTTTAAGCACTCCTCAGTGTTTTTGGGGTGTCCTCTCTAATTGTGCATTAATATTTCTGGCTGTCAAAAGTCATATCTGTCAGCAGTATCTACTCAATAAATTTTAGCACTCCTCTGTGTTTTTGGGGTGTCCTCCCTAATTGTGCATTAATATTTCTGGCTGTCAAAAGTCATATCTGTCAGCAGTATCTACGCAATGGATTCAAAGCAGTCCACATATGATCTAAATGAGCAACCAGGTTCTGTCACCAGTCCTGATGTTAGTGTTCCCAGTACGTCATCTGGCCAAGGCGATGTCAAACAACAGAGTGTTTTCAAATTAGTGCAAAAAACAAAAACCAAAAAAAAATTTACTGTATTGAAGCGAAAACGAAGTGTAACTGAGCAAAAGTTAAGTGACGATAAAAAAAAAATTGCAAGCATGCCATTCTACACACGCAGTGGCAAAGAGAGAATGAGGCCTTCACCTTTGGCTATTAGTGGCAGATCCCAAAAAGTTACCCAGCCTACAATTGGTGCACAACTACTGTTACGCGTCAAAGCTGAGCTGCAAGATACCAGTGAGGCATTACAGGAGAATATTTGCTCTGATTCACAAATGACAACAATCCCTGTGGAGAGTCCATCCAACAGTGGGATGTCTAATCGTGAGCATTCTGCTGATGTGTGCCTTAATAGCCCGAGTGTAGCCGGTGATACCCAAATTGAGGATGCCACTTTGGAATTAGAAGAGGATGAGGGGGAGATTTGTGTAGGCGACGAGGGCGCTAATGAGGATGTTGATGAGGATGAGGTTGTTTGTGTAAGTCCTGCACCAGTGGCAGCAGTTCTGGCACGTGACAAGAAAAAGGCCATTGTCATGCCTGGGCATAAAACAAAAAAATCCACTTCTTATGTGTGGAATTATTTCTACCCAAATCCAGACAACAATTGTATAGCCATTTGTAGTGTATGTGAAGCCACAGTCAGTCGAGGGAGGGACCTTAACCATCTTGGAACCTCGTCTATGTTACGCCATTTAACGAGAGTTCATGGCAAAGTGTTGGGAAAAGCTGAAAGTTCTTCCCAAAAGAATACAAGCACTCCCTCATCAGCTAAGACCCTCCGCTCACCGACATACCGACGGCCACAAAATACACCCACCACACCATCCTCATCAATATCCTCAGTAGCGCTCGGAGTTAGCCCGGCATCCCACTTAAGGCTGGATGACTCCGGCACTATTATTGATTCCTCTGAAGAAAGCGTTAGTCCTGCTGCTGCTGTTGCTGCTGCTGGGGGTGAATCGTCATCCCAGAGGCAGGTGAATAAAATGAGCAGTCCTACATTTCAGCAATTAACTGTGAAACAATCCTTTGCGAGGGGAAGCAAATATGACAGCAGTCACCCAGTCGCCAAGCGAATCACAGACGCCATGGCTGCAATGTTAGTGTTAGATCTGCGTCCAATCTCCACCATAAACGCAGCTGGTTTTTCACAGTTAATTGAGGTTTTGTGTCCGCGTTACAGAATTCCATCGCGACACCATTTCTCCCGTAAAGCTATTCCACAACTATACCAAAAAGTGTGTAAAAATGTAGAGATTGCGCTGAAAAATGCCATTCTGCCCACTGTTCACTTAACCACAGATATGTGGACAAGTGGAAGTGGCCAAACCAAAGACTATATGACTGTGACAGCCCACTGGGTTGGTCATTCACCTTCACCAGCAGGAACAGCAGCAGCATGTACACCACTACGTAACATTTGTCACAGGCAGGCCACTCTTTGTATCACCGGCTTCACTAACAGGCATACGGCTGACAATTTGTTACGCAAACTGAGAGATGTGATTGATGCATGGCTTATACCACTCGGACTCTCCCCAGGGTATGTCATTTCAGATAACGCCAACAATATAGTGCGAGCATTACAGCTGGGTGATTTCCAACATATTCCCTGTTTTGCTCACACCATCAACTTGGTGGTGCAGAGCTTCCTACGAAACAACCGTGAGGTGCAGGAGATGCTTTCGGTGGCCCGTAAAATTTCAGGCCATTTCAGGCATTCAGCCACAGCATGTAGGAGATTACAGCAGCTCCAAGAGCAGTTTAACTTGCCCTGCCACCAACTTAAGCAAGAGGTGGTAACTCGGTGGAATTCCACCCTGTACATGCTTCAGAGGATGGAGGAACAGCGCAAAGCCATCCAAGCATATTGCACAAGTCATGACATTGGGAAAGGAGGGGGGATGTATTTCACTCTTGCACAGTGGGGAATCCTTTCAGTGCTGTGCAAGGTGCTGAAACCATTTGAAGTTGTGACATGTGAGGTCAGTGCAGACTCTGCTAGTTTGAGCCAAGTCATTCCTTTAATTAGACTATTGGAAAAGCAGCTTGAGAAAATGAAGGAGGAGCTGAAAGCAAGCAATTCAGCAAAGTATGTTGGCCTTGTCGATCAAGTACTTAATTCGCTTCACAATGATCCTCGAGTTATTAAGATCTTGAACTCGGATCAGTACGTTTTGGCCACTGTGCTTGATCCAAGGTTTAAAACCTACATTGAGTCTTTACTTGTAAATGAGCGAGATGTGAACTTTTGCAAGGAGCTATTGCTCAGCAAGTTGGCCGCTGAACTGGGCCTCGGCTTGACGACGTGTCCTCCTTCACTTTCTCAAGCTGTTGCTCGTAAAAAATTAAATTTCCAAAAAAGAAGCAGGGAAGACACAGGGGGCAGACGAGAACAATTTAACATCTGGGCTGGTTTGAAGGATTTTTCAAAAAAAAGTGTCACTTTGCCCATAAGTCCATCCAATATGAGTATAAACATGCAAAGGATGGTGGAGGATTACTTTCAAGAGGTAGTTGATATGGAAATGTCAGACAGTCCCTTTCCTTACTGGGAAGAAAAGCAAGCTATTTGGAAACCCATGTACAAACTTGCTTTGCAATACCTAAGCTGCCCACCCTCCAGTGTGTACTCTGAACGAGTGTTCAGCACAGCAGGGAACTTAGTCAGTGATCGCCGTAGAAGGTTACTTCCCAAAAATGTGGAGAAAATGATGTTTATAAAAATGAACTACATCTTCCACGAGGAAGGCCTTCACCATCCAAGACATGCAAGCACTGACTGTTCTCTAATGGCGGATTCAAGCGGCGATGAATTGATAGTCTGTGATGATGACGATAACACTGATGAGGGTGAGGATGAAGCTGAAGATGATGCCGATAACATCTTTTTAAAACTTTCTATGTAAGTGTAGGGTGCAATCTACCCCCAAAGAGGAAAGGGACTTGTGGCATTTCCATATCACATACCATCTTGAAAGGCTGCTGTTAGGGCAATTTATCCTTAAGGGTAGGGTGTCATAGACAGAGTGACCCTAAACTGGCTTTGTCCATTTTTCATAATATTGTACAGTCTATAATGGCTGAATTTTTTAGTATTTTATACAAGTGGAGGGGGGCCTAGAGAGACAGAAACCAAACTGGCTTTCTCCATGTCAATTAATATTGTACAGTCTATAATGGCTGAATTTTTTAGTATTTTATACAAGTGGAGGGGGGCCTAGAGAGACAGAAACCAAACTGTCTTTCTCCATGTCAATTAATATTGTACAGTCTATAATGGCTGAATTTTTTAGTATTTTATACAAGTGGAGGGGGGCCTAGAGAGACAGAAACCAAACTGGCTTTCTCCATGTCAATTAATATTGTACAGTCTATAATGGCTGAATTTTTTAGTATTTTATACAAGTGGAGGGGGGCCTAGAGAGACAGAAACCAAACTGGCTTTCTCCATGTCAATTAATATTGTACAGTCTATAATGGCTGAATTTTTTAGTATTTTATACAAGTGGAGGGGGGCCTAGAGAGACAGAAACCAAACTGGCTTTCTCCATGTCAATTAATATTGTACAGTCTATAATGGCTGAATTTTTTAGTATTTTATACAAGTGGAGGGGGGCCTAGAGAGACAGAAACCAAACTGGCTTTCTCCATGTCAATTAATATTGTACAGTCTATAATGGCTGAATTTTTGGGTATTTTATACAAGTGGAGGGGGGCCTTGAGAGACAGAAACCAAACTGGCTTTCTCCATGTCAATTAATATTGTACAGTCTATAATGGCTGAATTTTTTGGTATTTTATACAAGTGGAGGGGGGCCTTGAGAGACAGAAACCAAACTGGCTTTTTCCATTTCTTTACATATTTAACTATAAGTGTAGGGTGTAATATACATTCAAAGACGATGGCTGCATTGCCAATATGCATAGATGGAGAGGAAGACAATCTGTTTTGTGTGTAGAATAGGCCTACCAACGAAGAATTAAACTGTTTTTTGGGATGATTTATTACCTCAACAATTAGATTACTTGTCTCTAAAACAGTTGGAGCACTAAATTGGGTTAATTTAGGCCCAAAAACATGGATTTTCCCAAAAAATAGCAAAACAAAACCAAACAAAACCAAAACCAAAACCAAAACACGCAATGGAGGTTTTGCAAAACCAAAACCAAAACCAAAACACGACGGTAATCCAGATCCAAAACCGAATCCAAAACCAAAACACGGGGGTCAGTGACCATCTCTAATATATATATATATATATATATATATATATATATATATACATATATATATATGGCTTAGTTACATTTTATGTATTCCTGTTTTCCCTACTGTATGGCGCTGCAAAGCACTGTGGTGCCTTATACATTATTTAAATCTTTAAGATTGTACAAATGCTTTATTCAAAGAATAAAGCAATTTTGCATTGATTTTAATATGTTATAGTCACAGCAGAAGGAGGGGAGAGGAACATTGGGAGCTAGGCAAAAGTAGTTGGTAGAAATTAATGAGGATGAGGTGCTGTGTTCTTATAAATAGAAAAGGACTACAAATATCCTTAATAATGTCATTCCAAACTTTATTTTCTCCAGCACTTCTGAAATAGGAATGAATGCATTGGAAAGAAAAGTATTTGGCATATTTACTTGGGATTTGATTGTTTTGGGATTTTTTTTGTAAACTGTGAATACGGTTCGCTCACTTAGCGTAAATTATCAGCCATCATATCTTCATTTCTAAATGTATTCTTTGCCAGGGGCAAAATCTGTCCTCTTAATTTCTCAGAATGTGTACTTTCAATTGCATTGTCAAGATATGTTTTGGGCAACCAAACTCTGGCTGCAGAGTTTTACACACCTTCTTTGGGACCACCTCTGCTGCAAATCTCGGGAAGTCCCTTTTACCCCAGGATTTGATGAAGTTTCCACTGGGGGATTGATTCTTCAGCCCTCCCCATAAATATATACGGGTCCCCTGGTTAGATTCAGCAGGGCAGCATTACGGTACAGAGCAAATAAATAAAACTAGGTTAGGAAAGCTCTTGGCTACCGATGAATGCTCTGCCCATTAAAAAATGCATTGTATCTTTAAAGTTTTGTAGCATGGGTGCAGGCCTCCTTTGTCTATTTACTTCTATAATTGTGTAACTCTATTCATTCATACCACTCTCCATCCAATGATCTCTGCCTGTTACTGTAACTTCACTGTCTATAATGAATTCCCTGTAACATTCAAAATTGTTTTGTCTGTGTAGTCTTTAAAGTATGGGTGCAGGCCACCTTCATCATTCAGCATCATCATTTATTTATATAGCGACAGCAATTAAATAGTGCTTTACAATTTGTAAAGATCTCCTTGTCGAATTATCAACTGATGCCTTTGTCCGTCAAATGACATCTGATTGCTACTGCCTCTTCACTCTGCATGATGCTTGCTGTGTAATGTTTCAACATTTTTAAATTAAATTAATCTGTTTGCTTTTTGGATTCTGCTGCTACTGTTTTCATCTACTATATATACTACTTAGTTCAGAATGATATCTAACTCGGTCTATATACGATTACTATTATATATGCAATGCATTAACAACAACCAGTAGCCACTAGTCCATATAAAGTCTTGAAAATATTGCAGTTAAAAGCAATTGGTCAGCAAACTATTCTAGCTAACTAAACTCTACAGAACTGCTTTACAATAATTATATATCTATAATATAAATGTCTAGTGGCGTGTGTTAGTCTGTCTGTGTGTGTGTGTGTGTGTGTGTGTGTGTGTGTGTGTGTGGAAAAAAATAAAACCAAGCTGCAGCGCCACCTGCTGGGCGGAGTTATACACTGACCTACTAAATTCTTAGTGTGTGTGGAAAAAAAAATTCAGAAAGGGCTGAAATTTGGTATACTAAGATGTTTTTAATTTGTTAATTTAATTTGTTAATTGTTAAAAGTGTTTATAAAGATTTAAAAAAAAATATATATATATTTCTTGAAGGAGAAGTGACAGTTGGGAGTGGTTGGTGGTTGCCGGGGGTGACAGTGGGGAGTGGTTGGTGGTTGAGGCCTGGGCTATGGCCCAAATGCATGACAAGAACCTTTTTAACACCTTAAGTAGCTTAATTTGACTAGAATGCATGAGTATCATGCACAGGTTAACTTGTATGATATATATTTCATGAAATTTGCAAAAAATATTACCAGATCAAGTTGCCTACTTCCCCTCTCAACTCACAATGACGAGCCCACACAAAGTAGGTCAATGGGTCCCCCATACAAAAGGACCAAGATCCATGTTACTTAAAAGGGAAAAGTGACTTGCAGCCATTCAGCAGAAGCACCATGGGCCTGATTCATTAAGGAAAGTAGTGTGAAAAGAGGAGTACATTTTTCTGCTGGACAAACCATGCTACGATGCAACCGGTGCGTATCAGTTTATTATTTTGCACATAAGTTAAATCCAGGCTGCTTTTTCATGTAGCACACACATACTTAGCTTTATTTTTACATTGGAATTTAAAGTTGATCTAGGACAGTGTTTCCCAAACCCAGTCCTCAGGTACCCCTAACAGCGCTTGTTTTCCATATGTCTTTGCTGGAGCACAGGTGTACTCATTACTGACTTGACACATTTTGAAAGATCCACAGGTGACCTGTGATTTAACTTGTGACCTAGAAAACCTGCACTGTTTGGAAAACACTGATCTGGAACATGCCCTACCCCAACTATAAATCTGCCCCCACATTTTAAATTCACCTCTCCCTCCAATGCAATATGGTTTTGCTAAGGTGCAAAGCTACTTCTTTATTTTTGCTTTCCTTTCCTTAATGAATCAGGCCCCCTATGTTTTAGTCACCTACTGTAATGCTTTCCTGCCAAAGCTGGGGACCATTAAAAGAAACACAGCCCACCACCAAGTGACCAAACCAAAACATTCAACCACCAATATATCTGTCCTATAAAGAGTCACAAATCCTTGTCCATAAGATGAACCCTAACTGCTCTATATAGGTGAGCATGTTCCACTGTAATTAAGGGGTGGTTTATAAATAGTGTGTGGGGGGGGTGTCGCTATGAACCAACCAGCTGTCACCCCCATGGAGTCTAACCCCAGCATAGACAATACAACTGGGCATAAATGGTTGAATTCCCATGAGCAAGTATGGTAATCCAATGAAACTTCTCCCACTGGTCCGTCAGCATCGGTATCGACAGTCAGAAGGACACACACTAATTGACTCAGCACTTTAGCATTTACCGATCTCCTGAAAACTTTGCTTGTGGGACATACCCTAGCCCATCCCTTAAGGGCCTTACAGATGGTAAAAACTTTGATAAAATCTTCCCACCCATGGAGCCAAGTCATAAACAATATTCCTGCCTTGGTGGCAACCATGAACGTTTTTGAGGTGCCCCCCAGGTACTTAGGGCAGATAAATGAAAGCATGTCTTCCTGAATCATGCCACTCCCGTGACCTCAAGAATTGGACCCACTACTGGCAGGCCGACTTGACAATCTGTCAAATATGAGAAGTACAAAAGGTACTAATGAGCTTTGTGTGCAGGGCCATATCCCGAAAATGACACAACTGAAAATGAGATAGGGCATAAGCTATATCACTGTGCACCCCAGGAATGTGTTTCACCTAAAATGTAATGTCATGTTCTAGGCAACACAAAGCTAAGTGTCTAAAGAGGTTGACAGCCTGCACAAATGATGCACTCTGCTCATTAGTGAATTGCACTACTCCTAATTTGCTGCACCAAAACACTATGTTATGACCCCAAAACCGGGATGACCACAGTTCCACAGCCACTATTATGGGGAACAGCTCTAAAACAAGTAAATTATGAACTATGTTGCTGCGGCTTGGATAAGTAAATAAACACCGAACCCTTTGGACCCCAAGGCACCCGTGTGTAAATATAACTGCTGACTAGAAACCTGTGCCTAGGCCAAATTTGAACTCCATTGAAATTCTCTAAGAATCTCAGCCCCATCTGAAGGTCTGCCTTGATCTTCTCCGATAATGCAAAGAACATCCATTCAATTGCACTAGGTGCTCTTATTATTTTACATCCCTCAAAGATTGGTCCATGTGCTCAGGATATTATTATAAATTGTTCACGTGAGATATACACCCATACTCAGAAGTATATACCAGAAAAAATTAAAGACAGATGAAAGTGTATAAAATGGGACACTCTGAGATGTTAACTGAGAATTAAATAAAAAATAATAATTCTCAGGTTTCCTTCCTTAGGTCCGCCTTCAGTGACATTGACAACCATAGACAGGGCACCCTAATAATCATGGCCAACTTTAATATTGTGGTGGACTCTAAACTTGACAGGTCCTCCGATGTGGCCCTCTGAACAGGGAACACCTTGGCAGGCCCCTCCACTGCATTCTCCAGACTTCTTACGGTGTTTGACCTATACAATATTTGGAGGGTACAGGCACCTGTAGAAATTGACTACACTTATTACTCTACTTTGTATAACTCATACTCCCATATCAATCTAATTTTGACTGTTAAATGTTCATTTCAAAATACTAGCTCAGCTAGGATCCTCCCAATATCATAGTCGGACCATGCCCTGGTGGTCTGGACATGGTGGTTCCCTAAGGTCGGTTATCCCCCCTGGCTCTTGGCATCTCTTCCCACATCTTTTGACTCAGTTGAAAGTTCAGTGTTAAAGAGATGCTGGACATGTACCTTTTGACTAACTCCCCAGAAGACACTTCTATCTTTTTTTGGTGCACACTGAAGGCTGTGATACATGACTCTGTTCCTAACATGCATCCTAACATGCACCCAACAAGCACTGAGTAGTCTGTGTCAGAAGTTCTATGTCATGGGTAATAGGGCTGGCAGATTACTTGCTAGGAAACTGTGGGGACAACTGGCTCTAAATTGAAATAAGTATCTAGTTAATGACTCCAGTGTCAGAATTTCTAACCCACCGTGTTCGCAGCCTATTACTCTAAACTTTACAATCTTCACTCATGTTGGTCCATGTCTCAACTGAATTGCACACAATGTCCCGTGGACCCAGCTTGAGATCTTGAATGTGATCAAATCACTTGCTAACGACAAGGCTTTGGGCCCTGACGGGTTCATAAATAGCTTCTACTCCACTGAAAGGTAGCGCTAGCCCATATTCTAGAATAAATGTTTTATGTGAAACAGAGGTGCCTCCCGCCAGAAATGCTGGAATTTTATATTGTGACAAACACAAACAGGTCAAAGACCCAACGTTGTGCCAGAATTATAACCCTATTGTCCTTCTTAATCCAAATTTAAAGATATATGCTAAATTGATTACAAACCGACCGAGTTCTCTTATACATCCTTCCCTTATACATCCAGACCAGGTGGGCTATGTTCTGAGCTGGCAGACATCAGATAATACCTGTAAAGCAATTAATATTACTGAGCAAGTCAACAAGGTAGGCCAATAATTGTTGATTATGTATAAGGATGCCAAAAAAAGGACTTTGATAGGTCCACTGGGACTATATGCTAGTAGTCCTGGTCCGGTTTGGATTCAGCCATGAGTTTCTTAACTCCAGTTTAGTATTTTGCACTGGACCATCAACTTGTGTCTATTGTAATGGCTTCATATCCTAGATGTTTATGATCACAAATGGTACTAGACAGGGTGCCCCCTTTCCCCGTTGATTTTCCTTCTAGCCATCAAACCCTTAGCTGAACAGATTTAAGTTACCCCACAACTGTCAGTTATTACTCTGGCCAGTACTTCACACAAGTTATGTCTCTTTGCCAATGATATTTTGCTGTTCATCACCAGCCCGGAGACCTTGTTACCAGTCCTAAATGACGCCCTCCCTATCAATATTTCAAAATCTTGCTTGGTCAGCTTAAATGTAGGTTCATATTCCTGGAAGTCCTCCTCTTTGCCGTACCTTGGAATTCTTATCACACTCCTTATAGAGTTTATACAATATAAATAAAAACAAATCATGCGCTAATACTGAAATAGGTATTATGTGCTATATACATTTATGTATCTATCCGCTGCACCAATTAGGTATCCAACCTATATTAAAAAATAAATATTCTATCAAAAAATATTGGGCGCTTGATAGTACATATATCATTTATTAATTAATACATGGTTAATTCATTGTTAAAATTCTTAACATGATGTAATATGACTTATAAAACAATATACAGAGTTGTGGATTCCAAGATCATCAAGTAATTATTTAAGATCTCACTCTTATAATAAGAGATCTTATTGACGTTCTGGAATAGCGTGATTATATTTATAAATTTGTTATTGGATGAAAATAGTCACTATCCCGAATATTGTTGATTCCACTTTGACCTATTGGTATCTCCAGGTCGTGGAACAATGGATAATCTAGCAGATTCTCACGAGCTGTGGTAATTCAATTGCTTGACGCATTTCTCGGCTTCAATAGCCGTTTCCTCAGAGCCAGAATTCTGCTTCTGAGGAGACGGCTATTGAAGCCGAGAAACGCGCCAAGCAATTGAATTACCACAGCTCGTTTATTGCTGTTTTACATCAGAGTTTGAGGACCCAGTGATCATTATTGTGGACACAATTGGAAACAAACCCACAGCATATGGGCTGCTGAACAATACTACCAAGCGTGATTGCTCCGTAACAGGACGGGCGGTATGCCCAGGAGGCGATCCGACACTGAGAATAAGTGGAGACTGGAGTACTATGCAGGTGAAAATAAGCTTTACTGGCTATTGTATTGTATATGAATACAAGCCCACACTGCAGTGTGTTAAATGAACTGAACTAAATACTTATGCATAAGCCTGAATAGACTCTTATCTGGATAGTTTTGAATGGTGAAAATCTGCTAGATTATCCATTGCTCCACGACCTGGAGATACCAATAGGTCAAAGTGGAATCAACAATATTCGTGATAGTGACTATTTTCATCCAATAACAAATTTATAAATATAATCACGCTATTGCAGAACATCAATAAGATCTCTTATTATAAGAGTGAGATCTTAAATAGTTACTTGATGATCTTGGAATCCACAACTCTGTATATTGTTTTATAAGTCATATAGAGTATATGATTGATGACAAATATGTCCCATTGATGTTGCTTTTGACAAATCTGTCGAGGTCATGGAAGTGTCACAAGGTCTCCTGGCTGGACAGAATTGCTGTCTATAAGATGTCCTTTCTAATCAAAATGATACACTTGTCCCCCACAATGTATGTCTTGCTAATCTTGGCCACTTTGTCATCTTTCCACTAGCTTGGTGGAACTCTGAAAATCAGTCTCCCTACCAATGTAGGCTCACCAATTACCCAGTATCTGCGTGTATCTCAGGGTGTAGTGATGACAACACTCAGGTTCAAGGTTCAGCACCAGATCTGGCTAAGCAGATCCCTGTTTCAAGTGAACTTCTCTGGCACTGATAGAGTACGGCTTCTCAACATCAGCCCAAGTCCTCTCTCTCCAAATTCCCCAGCAACAACAACAACCAATTTCCTCTCTGGATTTCCTTTTTTGTCTCTTTATACAGATACAGGAACTGCACTCCTACTTGATTGCAAGAGCAGCTCTGCCAGTAAGAGGGATCCCTCCCTTATTTACCAATTAACAGTGCACACAAGAAGTAGGCGCTCTTTGACTAAATAAAAATCTTTTAGTTGGTTCTAGATGTTATGATTGAGAGTATAATATTCCACTATACTTTATATTAAGCTATTCTGTTAGTGTACATTCCCTAATTGTTATGTAACTGAGGGTATGTAATATATTTATGTTCTGTTTGATATTCAGCTAACTTGTTAATTTACATTCCTTTTAAATATGAATTGACTAGATGAGTATTCCAGTCTTTATCTTTATGTTTATTACAATATGCCAATAACAATACAGTGATAATTAAAATTTAGCTAAAAACTCTCCTTGGGATTCCTAAATTTAATATTAAAAATAATGGTCCTGCGCCACTCCCCCCCCACCCCTTTACTCTTCTCAGTCTTATTTCTCTTTCTAAAATAGTTGCTTTCTTGAAAAAATTGGGTCAACATGCTCATTAATACTCTTTTCTAACAAGACGCTGTATGTTTTATTGCATATGTATTTTTCAGATGTTTTTTTTTTTTAACACAGTGCTGTATAGAATGTTACTTTTGGTTGACCCTGGCAAAAATAAAATCTTTAAAAAAAAAAAAAAATAATGGTCCTGATTCATTAAGGAAATTAAGACGTTTCTTATTTAAGTCTCCTGGACAAAACCATGTTACAATGCAAGGGGTGAAAATAAGTTTTCTGTTTTGCACATAAGTTAAATACTGACTATTTAGTCATGTAGCACACAAATATCAACTTTAAATTTCAGTGTACAAATAAGCTATCAAGTATTTGTGTGCTACATGAAAAAACAGTCAGTATTTAACTTATGTGCAAAACAGAAAACTAATTTTCACCTCTTGCATTGTAACATGGTTTTGTCCAAGAGACTTAAATAAGAAACTTCTTAATGTAAGTTCCTTAATGAATTAGGCCCAATAAGCATAAACTTTAGCATAAAAATCAGTCCACATTAATATTCTTAATAATTCACATTAATCACAGGGAAAAAAGAAAAACATATATTGCACTTAGTCCCAATTTACTAAAATTACATTTGGCCACATGCAATTTGCAATTCCAACAAAAATTCAGTCCAATTTCTTCAATGTTGAGAGACATTTATATAAGTTTCAATCAGTGTCCGAAATATCTTATCTGTGTTAATTGACCAATTGACTCGATCTATTCAACTGTGGTCCTGGTCAAAGAAAATAAACTCCTAGAGGTGTGGATTGAATGGATATTCAATGGAGATATTAGTAGTCTTCCCAGAGTTTACCGGGATGTATGGAAATACTTGCGGTTAGTAGTCTGCGCTGGTTACCCAGATGCCAGCTCCCGCAGGTTATGATTGATGATGCTCACCGCGTGCGTTCCACTGTGGAACGCAAGTGCTTACCGTGCTTCCTGTAGGTGGATACATCACTGTACTCATGACTCAAGGCGTTTCGTCTGATTTTCAGACTTTTTCAAAAGAATGCAGTGTGTATACTCTGGCTTGTTATTTATGTATCCCTCTAAATTGCGTTTTGGTTGTTGGTCTGTCTGTTATCGTGATTGGCCATTCATGAATCAATTTTACTAGTGATACATTGATCAGTAATTCATTAGTTGGTCATTAAATATTTTCAGGGGTTGACACTAAACATTTACCATGTCTTTAAATGCAAATATTGATCAGCATACAAATATTCCGTTTGTAATTCAATGCTTTTTTTAAAAATGAGGGGTTAACACTAAACATTCTTCATACCATATATTATATAAACACATACTACTTACATACTCCAATTTAAAATTTCATTTCATCTATTTGGAATAAGTTTCGTGTTTTATGGTTTCCATAATAATACTTTCAGTTGGAGATTTGTCTCCCAGGGGGGAAAAAAGAGAGGCCTCCTATAATGAAGTTGGCTGATATTGGCTTATATGTTATGAACCACATTATTTCTTATGGTATTACGGTATTTTATTTTTATTTTTTATCTTCGGTGTATAAATTGTTTGGTCCTCAAATATATGGCCCAATGATCATTCATCGGGTGATTGGAGTCTACCATGCAAAGCCCTGTCACTCTGCCAGAGTATAGCAAACCTACCGTAGGTGTTCTTAGGTGGTCTCCCATCCTATTACTTATCTGGCTCCACTCTGTTTGGCTTCCAAGATCGAATGTGATTGGGCATCTCCAGGGTGGTATGTCCGTAGTAACTGCTACCTCTATTGGCGACTGGGCCATGCATGGATGTCTCTTGTAGTCTCCATTTTACAACCCTATAGCGCATATAATCTTGTATGTTGGTGATGTTATAACATCAAATCAAGTTCCATATTTACACCCCGTGGGCTTAGGGTTTTCATATTGTAAATAGTTCTGGTTTCCTCTCTATTGATCTTCTCAATCAAGTCACCACCCCTCCAATCATTAGTGATCTTTTTAATGCCTAAAAAAATAGTCCATGAGCGGTTACAATTATGTTCCTCTTTATAGTGGTCTGACAGATGGTGTTTTTCAAAGCCTCTTTTAATATTCCTAATATGTTCTCCTATCCTCACTTTCAGTTTTCTAATTGTATGGGCCCACATATTGTTTATTGCATGGGCATTGAATTAAATATATAACATTGGTGGAGTCACATGTAATAAACACTATAATTTTATAGCGTTTCCCATCTGATGTGGCCTGATATTCCTGTGTGGAGTTAGTACCCATGTGTTGCATATTGGTGCAACCAATGCATCTCCCACAATGATAGAATCCAGGTTTCTAAGACATGTCTCCTAGTCAGTTTTTGGCGGTCGTGCTTTTCTTGTCATTGATATAACTGTTCACCAGGGATTTTTTGATATCTGGTGCTTTAATAAGGATAATGTCTGGATATTCTGCTAAAATAAGTGCTAAAACTTCATCATGTTTTAAGATATGCCAATGTCTTTTAATAACATTTTTAATCTGATAAGCCCCATCAGAATAGTCTGATATAAAGTACACTTTGTTAGATTCACTTTTCTGCTTATTATCTCCCTGTATAGATTTGTTTGTGTATTAGAAGTTCCACTCTATCAGTCAGTGTGCAGTTCTTTTTCATAGGCTTCATCTAGAATGTTGATTATTCGTATTTTTATCAATAAATTGTTTCTTCATAATAGTGCCTTGTTTGATATAGTCAACCAGGAATGTACAGTTGTGTCTGACTCTCGTGAATTGGCTAAACGGAATGCTCCATAGCCATAATAAAATACAGGATAATGGAATATTATACACTCAATCATAACATCTAGAACCAAATAACAGATTTGTATTTAGTCAATGAGCGATCCTTGCCCCTTCCCTAGGACCCCCAGGTCATGATCCATTTTCATTGGTGGTAGATGGAATCTAGGTAGTAACAGGGATGGAGGTAGAATATGACCACAGCAGAAGCCTACCTGCTGTTTCCCTGTCATCATGTCTGGATTAGGATGTGCTGAGATAATGGTCAGTCAATAGTCAATATCCGACCTTCTGATCTTAGATTGAGCCCAGACCCTCCTGTTCATATCCTCTTACACTACTTGGTGATGTCACAGGGTCCCCAGCTGTTCAATACTTCCTATGGGCTGCCTGCCCTTACTCTGTGCTCACAAAAATAATATTGGATCCGGCCACCGTGCGGCACTTAATAACTGGTTGGGTCAATGTTGCCAATTGGCCCACTGACTGACTGACCCAGTTGACCTGATATTCCCACTGTAGTGCCTGGTCTCGTCACATAATGCAATTCTTAATTTATACTATACTATACTGTTTCAGTCAAATGATTTATATTCTAAGAAATTATTAATAACAAATTATTATTGTTTACATATTTCTCAGTTAACACCCCAGAGGGCCCCAATGTATACACTTCATTGGTCTTTTCTTTCCCCTCCAACAATATCAGCCGAGTGTGAGGCAGAAATCTTTACCCATAGGGTAAAGATAAACAAAGATAAACAAAAATGAACAAACCTAGTAGTGACTGTATCCAGCGCAGGGGTACCCTATGGGGGCCTTGAGCGCTTAAAATTAAGGCTTCTAGCTTAGTGACTTAGTGACAGAAAACTGCAATTGTGTCGATCTGCCTAAAAACAAAGCCTGGTCCGCAAAAAGCATGTTGGCGCAGACCGAGGTGTCCGCAGGACCTATGATTAGAAAATATTCCAGAAAGTGGGTGATACTTGAATGACCCATTCCTACCTGGACACACAAATGCAGGAAGGAGCTGAATTTTTCGAAATTTGTGCAAAGAATTAGAACAACCCATGTGGCAGGCTACTCATCTCACCACCTTTCCAGAGTTATCCGAAACTGCAGTCCGCAGGCTACTTATCTCTCCTCCTCTTCCAGATGTATCCACCGTGCAACCCGCATGCTACTCGTCTCACCACCTTTCCAGAGGTATCCAATCTTGCAACCCACAGGCTACTCATCTCTCCATGTTTCCAGAGGTATCCAATCCTGCAACTCAGGGGCTACTCGTCTCACCACCTTTCCAGAGGTATCCAACCCTGCAACCCGCAGGCTACTTATCTCTCCTTTCCAGAGGTATCCAATTCTGCAACCTGCAGGCTACTCGTTTCACCACCTTTCCAGAGGTGTCCAACCCTGCAACCCACTGGCTACTCATCTCACCACCTTCTTAGAGGTATCTTTCTAAAGGCAATCCGCAGGCTACTCATCTCACCACCTTTCCAAAGTTATGTGAACCTGCAGTCCGCAGGCTACTTATCTCTCCTCCTCTTTCAGATGTATCCACCCTGCAACCCGCATGGTACTCATCTCACCACCTTTCCAGAAGTATTCAATCTTGCAACCCGTAGGCTACTCATCTCTTCGCCTTTCCAGAGGTATCCAAAACTGCAACCTGCAGACTACTCATCTCTCCATGTTTCCAGAGGTATCCAATCCTGCAACTCACAAGCTACTCATCTCACCACCTTTCCAAAGGTATCCAATCCTGCAACCCGCAGGCCACTCATCTCTCCTTTCCAGAGGTATCCAATCCTGCAACTTGCAGGCTACTCGTCTCACTACCTTTCCAGAGGTGTCCAACACTGCAACCCACAGGCTACTCATCTCACCACTGTTCTAGAGGTATCTTTCTAGAGGCAATCCACAGGCTACTCATCTCACCACATTTCCAGAGTTATCTGACCCTGCAGTCCGCAGGCCACTTATCTCTCCTCCTCTTCCAGATGTATCCACCCTGTAACCCGATGACTACTGCTTCTCACCATCGCTTTACAGTATTGCCTATACATATATATATATATATATATATATATATATATATATATATATATATTTATTAATCAGTTTAATCATGTAATATCATATTGAAATGATAAAAACTAACAGAGCAATGCTCTGTGTAACTCTTGCTTTTGTATTACTCAGTGACAACTCATACATGGGGATTTTGGTAGGGTTGGATGCAGGAGTGGTAATTGATCTTGTCAGGGCTGTCCCTGGGTATACTATGAGTGCCAAATTTCTGATCTCAGTAACCAAGATGAAGGCATGAGGCATAAAGCATAGAAACAGTGCAAAAAAAGAAAGGAGAGCAAAGCAAGAAAATGAATAAATGTTACAATGCAAGGGGTGCAAATTACGTTATTGTTTTTTCATGTAGCACACAAATACTTGATAGCTTTATATTTACACTGACATTTAAAATTGATCTAAGACATGCTCTACCCCATCTATAAATCTGTCCTCATATTTTAAATTGATCTCCCCTTCCAATGCAACATGGTTTTGCAAAGGTGCAAAGTTGCTCCATTTTTTTGTTTTCCTCTCCTTAATGAATCAGACCTAGTATGTATTGTTTAAAGGTTATCTGTTGCTCATATTCTCTCTTCATTTTCTTGGACATGGAATCGGTGATGTATTTGCAAATACTATCAGTGTTGAAATTGATAAGTGATCTCTTTATACTTTAGTTTGTGAAAATAGGGGCATTGGAGACTTGAAAGACTGGAATGATTTCTTTAGGGAATGAGCATCATTATTTTCCAGGTATTCCCTCTATTTAATTTCTGAAGAAATACAGGGTTATGCATAATCATTCTGCTTTCTGAGGCGGAAAACAAAATCCTGTTATTCTCTTTATTTTCCATTATACAGACTCCCATAAATAACTGTATACAGTACAAGTAATGTACACTATTAATGAAACAGTATTGTCATTTTAGTTCTATTACTTGGTATACCAGCAAGGTGCAAACCAACTAATTTAGACTTTTGTAGCAAGAAAAGTATATATATTCCCTACAAATCACTGCCCTCCAAAACTTGCTGTCTGATACAGCTGGCTCAGTATTCTGATAGATGTAACACTAGTAGAGTGTTTTCCAAAATGGGCATTTCAGACACATATATGTTTTTGTAGATTATGACGTTATAAAGGCAGAAAAATGTATTCGCAATAGATTGTACAATGAGATAATGCCCCAGAAGGACCTGGGTGATTAATCTGTGAAACATATTGGGCACTTTTTTTTCTTTTTATGCTGTGTAACTTTTTTTTTAACTTATCCTACTGTGTCATATTGCGTTGTTGTCAGGAGCCGCGGCGGTGCCCGACTCACTTCCGGTGTCAGTAAACGTCCCGGCCATCTCCATGATGACCGGGGCATCACTTCCGGTTTCTCGGGCCCGGCCGTTGCCATGGCAACGGCCGGACGCCGAGTGTAGCAAGCGATGCGCCCGGCAAGTGAGGCAGCCGGGCGCATGCGCTAGGATAGCCTGCGGGCTAATTAAGTTTGGTAGCACACCTGGGATGCATTTCAGGGCTAAGCCCTGATTGGCCAAAGTCTGTATATAAGGCAGGGAGGGCTTAGCCTCCCTGCCGGTTATAGCGTCCAGTTACCTGTTAGCCTAACCTGCTCCTGCTCCTGCCTTGTATTGGTGAAAACCTGTTGGACTGATTCCCTGTGTATGACCCCTTGCCTGGATTTGGACCCTGCCTGTGTTTCTCGTGACCCTGACCTCTGGCTTGTTTACCGACCTCCCTATCTGCTCGTGACCCTTGACCTTGGCTTGTTTATTGGAATTGCTACCTGCTGCCGGCCCTTGACCTCTGTTTGGACTTAACTCCGCTTGCCTGGGTTCTCCCCAGCCGGTACACACTTCACGACCCTCTGTCAGTCTGCAGCCCAGTCTGTCCCCACCATCAGGGGCTGCAGTGAACACCTGACTGGCAGAGTAGACTCCAGGTTGTGTTGTGCCGGCTGGGGGGGTTCCTAACATTATAACCGGCCCAAAAAAACGTTCTGGAGACGGAATTGGGATTGATGAAAGCGGAACCAAATCGTCTCCATTTCAAGCCCTAGCGGGTCATGTTGAGACCCTGTACCAAATGGTCCAGGGATTGTCCCAGCGGTTGTCCTCTCAAGAGGAGAACTCCCGTTCTCCATTACCCATTTCCAGTTCTGTTGTTGAACCCAAGTTAAACTTGCCGGACCTCTTCTCCGAAAATAGAGTCCTGTTCTGGAATTTTAAAGAAAGCTGCAAACTCTATTTTTGGCTGAAACCTCAGTCTTCTGGTTCAGAACTGCAGAGAGTTGGGATTGTCATCTCCCTCCTGCAAGGTGACCCCCAGTCCTGGGCTTTCACCCTACCGCAATCAAGTCCTATCCTGTAATCGTTGGAAGTCTTCTTCAACGCATTAGGTCTCCTCTATGATGATCCCGATCGAGTTGCCTCTGCTGAGGCTCATCTACGGGCCTTAAAGCAAGGCCGGCGCTTGGGTGAAGAATACTGCGCTGAATTCCGCAGATGGTCGTCTGACAGCGAATGGAATGATCCAGCATTACGCAGCCAGTTTCGCTTAGGACTGTCAGAGGTGATTAAGGATTCACTTGTGCAGTATCCTTCCCCTACCTCGTTGGAGAGCCTTATGCAACTTGCTATTAAAATTGACAGGAGGATCAAGGAGAGGAGGACAGAGAAAGAGGCGTCTTCTTTTTTGTCTGCAGTTATTCCAGCTTCCACGGATGTTGAGAAGCCTACGCAGTCAGGGGCGTTTTGCCTCCCTGCTAAGGAAAGAGACAAGAGACGGTCACTAGGTCTATGTCTTTATTGTGGCAATAAGGGCCACTTCTGCTCTTGTCCATACAAACCTAAGAAAGGAGCATGTCTGGGAAAGGTCCACTTAGGATTGCAAATTGTTTCCCAAAAGAATGCTGTCCTGGTTCCCGCACAAATCACTTTCGGTGCCAGTTCCGTGGCCCTGTCAGCCTTCATTGATAGTGGAGCTGCAGGCAACTTCCTCGACATCGGATTTGCTCGTTCTGCCGGGATTCCTATGGTCAAGCTTCGTTCTGCAGTTACAGTTTGTGGCCTAGATGGGAGTTCTTTGCCTGGAGGCAAAATTGTTTGGGAGACTCCATCACTACAACTGAACATAAGAGCTCTTCATTCAGAGTCCATAATCCTCCTCCTTATCGACTGTCCGTCAGTTCCGCTGATTCTGGGTCATCCGTGCTTTCTCGTCATAACCCTGTTGTGGATTGGGTAAAAGGAGAGATTGTCCAGTGGAGCTCTTTTTGTTCACAGTCCTGCTTGACCTTGCCACTCCGGATCCTGCAATCAGTTCCTGAGCATCTTCCTTCTCAATACCATGAGTTCCTGGACGTGTTCTCCAAACAAGCTGCTGACTCCCTACCGCCTCATCGCGATTTTGACTGTGCCATCGAGCTGATTCCTGGGTCCAAGTTACCGAAGGGGTGCTTGTATTCTCTCTCTGGTCCCGAGACCAAGTCCATGCAAGCTTATATTGAGGAGAATATTGAGAAGGAGTTCATCAGGCCATCTAAATCTCCTGTAGGTGCCGGATGCTTCTTTGTGTCAAAAAAAGATGGTGGACTGCGGCCCTGCATTGACTACCGGGGCCTCAATCAAATTACAGTCAAGAACACCTATCCTCTCCCTCTCATCTTAGTGTTATTCGATCAGTTAAGAGGTGCCACCGTCTTCACCAAAATCGATCTCCGTGGAGCATACAACCTCATCTGCATCAGAGAGGGAGATGAATGGAAGACGGCATTCAATACACACTCTGGCCACTACGAATATCTGGTTATGCCGTTTGGCCTCAGTAATGCACTTGCTGTGTTTCAAGATCTGATTAATGAAGTGCTACGGGAGTTTCTCGATTGTTTCGTGGTCGTTTATTTGGACGACATTCTCATCTATTCCAAATCATTAAATATACATCGTGGTCACATCAAACAGGTCCCATAGAAATTGCGAGAACACCACCTTTACGCCAAATTAGAAAAGTGTGAGTTTGAGGTGCAGAAAGTATCCTTTTTAGGTTACGTAATTTCTTCAGAAGGGTTCTCTATGGATCCAACCAAGGTCCAAGCTATCCTGGATTGGGTGCAACCAAATAATCTCAAAGCGGTGCAGAGGTTCCTGGGCTTCGCTAATTATTATAGAAGATTCATTCATGGCTTTGCTGATATTGTGGCTCCTATTGTCACCCTGACCCGCAAAGGAATGGATTCTGCTAATTGGTCTGCTCAAGCAATAGCTGCAT
The DNA here is from genome assembly GCF_038048845.1 of Mixophyes fleayi. Taxonomy (NCBI): domain Eukaryota; kingdom Metazoa; phylum Chordata; class Amphibia; order Anura; family Limnodynastidae; genus Mixophyes; species Mixophyes fleayi. Next base: position 49,791,553 of record NC_134412.1, on the reverse strand, counting down.
TTGAAAACTTGAAAAAGGCCTTTGTATCCGCTCAGGTCCTTAGACACCCAGATCCTAAAAAACCGTTTGTTCTTGAGGTCGACGCCTCTGATGTCGGTGCTGGTGCTATATTATCTCAGAAGGACTCTCATACTCACACATGTGCCTACTTCTCGCGTTAGTTCTCTTCGGCTGAAGTCAAATATGATGTGGGCAATAGGGAACTACTGGCAATTAAATGGGCCTTTGAGGAGTGGCGACATTGGCTGGAGGGTGCAATACATCACATCTCTGTTATCACGGACCATAAAAACTTGCAATATATACAATCGGCCAAACGCCTGAACCCCAGACAGGCCCGTTGGTCGCTGTTCTTTACTCGTTTTAATTTCGTAATCACCTACCGACCAGGTTCTAAAAATGTCCAGGCAGATGCGCTATCTCGGAGCTTCTTGGCACACCATGTTCCAGTTACTAATCGGGAACCCATCATTCCTTTTTCCATAATTCATGCTGGGCTAACTCAAGACCTGAGCACAACACTCCAAAGGTTCCAAAGACTAGCTCCTGATAGTATGCCAGAGGGACGTCTATTTGTTCCGGTTCATTTAAGGATGGCGGTTCTTGCAGAGGCACATAATAGTAAGACTGCTGGACATCCTGGAGTTCAGAAAACGCTGGAAATTCTCTCCCGAACAGTCTGGTGGCAATCATTGTCTGCTGACGTCAAAAGTTATGTCCTCTCTTGTGATAACTGTGCCAGGAATAAAGTCCCCAGGAATCGGCCTGCAGGCCAATTGGTTCCATTGCCCATCCCTGCGAAGCCTTGGAAACACTTATCAATGGACTTTATAGTCGATCTACCACTCTCTGCAGGACATAACACCATATGGGTGGTAGTTGAACGCTTCAGCAAAATGTCACATTTCATACCGTTATCTAGGCTCCCTTGTGCCCGAGATTTGGCTATCCTGTTTATCCAGCATATATTCCGTCTTCATGGACTTCCTACCGATATCGTGTCGGATCGTGGTTCGCAATTTATAGCACAATTTTGGAAATCCTTTTGTACCCTGCTTGGAATCAAGATTAGCATGTCGTCTGCATACCACCCTCAGTCTAATGGACAGACTAAAAGGGTTAATCAGTCCTTGGAGCAGTTTTTACGATGCTACACTTCTGAATTTCACGACAACTGGTCGTCCTTATTGCCTTGGGCAGAATTTGCCTATAACAATTCATATCATTCATCTACGCAAATCTCGCCATTCTATTGCAACTTTGTTTTTCATCCCAGATCAATTCCTTGTATTCCCTCAGATCCACTGGTATTCCGGAGATTCGTTCCACAGCTGCTGACCTCAAGGTCATTTGGAAAAAAGTGCATTCCGCTTTAAGACGGGCTTCATTTTCTGCAAAAAAAAATTCGGATCGCCACCGTACCACCTGCTCCCTCAAAGTTGGTCAGAAAGTGTGGCTTTCTACATGAAATATTAGGCTCAGACAGCCTTGCAGGAAATTGGGTCCTAAATTCATCGGTCCGTTTCTCATTGTTAAGCAGATCAATGCCGTGGCATTTAGGTTGAAAATTCCTGGGTCATTAAGGATACCAAACACGTTCCATTGTTCTTTGCTCAAGCCTGTGCTATACCCAAGTCAATCCCAGCTTCCAAGTCCGCATGTACAGAATCGGAATAAACCTCAAAGATACATAATTCAGAAGATTCTCTATTCTAAGAACGTGGAGGACCAGGTGCACTTCCTGGTACAGTGGAGGAATCGCGGCTTGGAAGAGCGGTCCTGGGTCCCGCGAAGGAAACTTAATGCTACAAAACTTTTAAAGGAATTCTTCAAAAAATTCCCTAAAAAACCTGGGTGTCGGGATCCTTTGACTCCTCCTCAAGGGGGGGTACTGTCAGGAGCCACGACGGCCTCGGGCACCGGTGCGACTCACTTCCGGTGTCAGTGAACGTCCCGGCCATCTCCATGATGACCGGGGCGTCACTTCCGGTTTCTCGGGCCCGACTGTTGCCACAGCAATGGCCGGACGCCGAGTGTAGCAAGCGATGCGCCCCAGCAAGTGAGGCAGCCGGGCGCATGCGCTAGGATAGCCTGCGGGCTAATTAAGTTTGGTAGCACACCTGGGGGTAAATGTATCAATCTGCGGGTTCTTCAACACCCGCGTGTTCAGCCTCTTCCGCGATTAAATTTCAAGCGGCGCTGCATTGTAAAGGGAAGTTAACCCTTTACAATGCAGCGCCGCTTGAAATTTAATTGCGGAAGAGGCTGAACATGCGGGTGTTGAAGAACCCGCAGATTGATACATTTACCCCCTGGGATGCATTTCAGGGCTAAGCCCTGATTGGCCAAAGTCTGTATATAAGGCAGGGAGAGCTTAGCCTCTCTGCCGGTTATAGCGTCCAGTTACCTGTTAGCCTAACCTGCTCCTGCTCCTGCCTTGTATTGGTGAAAACGTGTTAGACTAATTCCCTGTGTATGACCCCTTGCCTGGATTTGGATCCTGCCTGTGTTTCTCGTGACCCTGACCTCTGGCTTGTTTACCGACCTCCCTGTCTGCTCGTGACCCTTGACCTCGGCTTGTTTATTGGAATTGCTACCTGCTGCCGGCCCTTGACCTCTGCTTGGACTTAACTCCGCTTGCCTGGGTTCTCCCCAGCCGGTACACACTTCACGACCCTCTGTCAGTCTGCAGCCCAGTCTGTCCCCACCATCAGGGGCTCCAGTGAACACCTGACTGGCAGAGTAGACTCCGGGTTGTGTTGTGCCAGCTGGAGGGGTTCCTAACAGTTGTTACACATATCAGAGCAACAGGAAATTGCTATGAAAGGGTAGCACCCAAATGGCCAACATCATATGTATATGATCTAAGTAGGTTATACTCCACAGGGCTTCAAGTATAGATTCTGCATCATATTAGTTTATTCCCCCACTGCTTTCAATCATAGCTAGTAACTGTGATTAAGAGTGTCAGTGAACTCGGAAGAACCCAGTTCATATGTATTTAAATTTCCTTCTGGAGACCCACTCACTTTCTGAACACAAACATAGAACAATCTTAATGAACAGTGTTTGCTGTGCTGTATGAGGCACTTAATGATATTGTCTGAAACCTGGTGATGACTGTGACATCATCACTAGACTTACCTGCCAAGGTGAGACTCTAGGCGGTAAGTATATCAAGCTGAATGCTTCCAGCAGGTTTGAAAAGTGGATAAATTGCTTATAGCAACCATTCAGATTCTGGTTATCATTTATTTAGTACATTTTACAAAATGATAGCTAGAATCTAATTGGTTGCTATAGGCAACATCTCCAACTTTCAAAGCCGCCTGGAGACTTACAGCTTGATACATTTACTCCTAGGTCTCATAAGACACAAAACAAAGCACCCTGGTACTATATTATTAATAGAAAAATTGATAAAAAATATTTAGATGAATATCCACAGACATGGAAGGAAACTGTGATTCATTTATGCGTCAAATGATTTGTGTGACATTATATGTCTGTGTGCCATTTTTTATAACATTGCAGTTAGGATTGGGGTGCCTTTTGAGAAGGAAGTCAAGGTTGCTGGCCAGGAGGCAGATCTATTTCGCTGGCCCCTACTATTACTTTTGGACTTGCCCATAGGGACTCCAAGGAAATCCCCAGTGGTTCCGCTATGCCAGTGGGCCTCCTGCCACTTGCAGGGAAGGAGAAGAGTCCTAATTGGGGTATTGTGGCATGTGCACCTGTGTACTGCCGACCTGCACTGCCTGCATGGACTCTCCTTCAAATAGGAATAATGTGTTGGCTTTATATGCCTCTGATTGGCAACACAGGAGGGCAGAGGTCAGAGTTTTAAACTTGTGAAGTTACAGGTCATGGGACTGAAAGCCACCAAGAGACCTGGAGCAGTGAAGAAGGTGGTAAGAGCATAAGAGAAGCAAGATAAAGGCACAGAAAAGTAAGTAAGTAAAAACTTAGGAGGCAGAAAATAAAGGTGAGTTCAGTGATACAATATAAATCAATACTGGGCAAGAGACAAAGAGAAGGGGGTGCAGGCAAGGAGTGACAAACAGATACGGGTTGTATCTTTACATTTAAAAAATACTTATGTATATTTTATTTTGATATTCTAATATGAATTTTGAATCACCAATAACCAACGTAGGATGGAGTTGTGTAAAGCACACCGACACTGGACTATGGAGCATTGAAAATGTGTTCTGAGGAATGATGAATCACGCTTCTCTGTTTGGCAATCAGATGGGTGAGTCTGGGTCTGGTGGATGCCTGGAGAATGTTACCTGTCTGACTGCATTATGCCAGCTATGAAGTTTAGTGGTGGAGGGATAATGGTATGGGGCGGTTTTTCAGGGTTTTGACTAGGCCCCTTATCTCAAGTGAAAGGCAATCATAATGCTTCAGTATACCAAGTCATTTTGGACAATGCTATGCTTCCAAATTCTATTCCAACATGACTGTGCCCCAGTGCACAAAGTAAGGATTGCAAACACAAGGTTTGATGAGATTGGTGTGGAATAACTTGACTGGCCCACAGAGAGCCCTGACCACAACCCCATCGAACACCTATGGGATGAACTTGAATATAGATTGCAAGCCAGGCCTTCTCGTGTCTGACCTTATAAATGCTCGCCAGAATTTCTGGGCACAAATTCCCACAGAAACTCCAACATCTTGTTGAAAGCCTTCCAAGAAGAGTGGAAGCTGTTATCGCTGCTCCATATTCAACTATATGTAATTGAATACAAAATGGTATAATGGGCAAGCGTCTGAATACTTTTGTCACATATTGTGTGTGTATATGGGATGCAGGCTTAAGTCTTTTGATCAAAATATGAACTAATACCTCATGTTTTCATTTTGCTAGACACACACAGATTTGCAGTTTAAAGGATAAGCGCTGACATATTTCTTTCTGTTTTGTAAACATATATATCGGCAATTATATTGCCACGCAGCTGGTACCACATACAATATGGGATATACCGAGCGCGGGGTTATTGCCAAGCAGCTGGTACCATATATAATGTGGGATATACCGAGCGTGGGCTTATTTTTCTCTGGTTTTGTTTCAAAATATTGCCTTTTTGTCATAGCAGCTGTCCATCAAGCCTATTTAAGGCACATTTGGGTGTGGCTCACAAGCCAGCCTTTGCTAGATGTAAACCCCTATACCTGGGAGGTGAGTGCATCTGATTTTAACTGCATTATATATATATATATATATATATATATATAAATACTTTTGTCCACATATTGTGTGTGTGTATAGATATATATATATATATATATATATATATATATATATATATATATATTTATATATATATATATATATATATATATATATATACATTATGTGGTCAAAAGTATTCAGACGCTTTACCAGTAGTACACTAGCAGAGACTGTAATGCCATTGGATTCAATATATATGCACACGCATAAATGCTTGAGTGCATACTTGGGGAGAGTGAAGTAAGGAGAGAGGTCAGAAAAGTCATTGAATGTCTATGGGGAAAGACTTTAAGGCAAGGAAACTGGGGCAACAAAGGGGAAGACATGAGGTGTGAGATTTAGGGGTGTTAAGGACTGTAAACTGAAGAAGGAACCCAATGATTACGGAAAGTCAATGATCTGAGAATCATGAGAGTATGAGAAAATGGCCGGAACTTAGTTGCATCAGAGGCCCTGGACCAGACCAGCCTGAATCCAGCAGCAGCACAGTCTGAGAACCAGATGGTCACAGATATTTGCAGGTAGGTTTAACAGTACATGATTCCATTTTTTTACACCTTATTGCATATGTCACTTTAATTGTATAATGGAAATGAATATTCTTTATTTGGCCGCTTCCCCGATGATGCTTTGCAAAGTTAAGTATCATCAGGTGGGCCCCAACCACTGGTTTCCCTGGTGGGCCTTTCATGATTCAAGCTGTTTTCATGATTAAAAAATGTATAAACAAAATACCGTATTTCCCCATATATAAGGCGCTCCCATGTATAAGACACACCTTACTTTTGGCCCCGAAATTTGGAAAAGAAATATTACGGTAGCTGTCAAAAAAGGCAGGGAGAGTGTAATGGCCGGCTGCTTTGATAGTGATCAGAGCAGCCGGGCAGCATACTCTCCTCCTGCAATCGCTGCCACTGTGCCTCTGTCCCCTCCTCCTGGATCCCCGCTGACACTCTGCCTGCTGGCTACTGCATCCCCGCTGACAAGCTGCCTGTCTCCGCCTGCTGGATCCCCGCTGACACTCTGCCTGCTGGCTACTGCATCCCCGCTGACATGCTGCTTGTCCCCACCTGCTGGATCCCTCTGACACTCTGCCTGCTGCATCCCCGCTGACACGCTGCCTGTCCCCCTCCTCCTGGATTACCCCGCTGCCCCTGTAACGCTACCCCTGTATCGCTACCCCTGTATAAGACGCACCCAGGTTTTGGACCCAAAATTGGGAAAAAGGTGCGTCTTATACATGGGGAAATACGGCATAACATGAAACAATTATTGTGCCAAAGAGATTTTACCAAGGTGCCACTGTCTTCATATTGTTTTCTCTAAACTATGTTCAGTTTCTGATTTCCTTAACACTCCTTTCACCCTCTGAGATCATCAGTTACTCGCTCACTCCCAGTTCTTTAACCTCCCTGCTGTCAAACTCTTCCAAGCCTCCTCATACCCTCAGAAATATTAACTCTATTAACTCTAACTGATTTTAAACAGTTTCAACAGGTTTCCACCTCTCTCCAACACCTTCCAATTTCAACATTTTCCTCCTCTGATATTGCAGTTGCTCATTTCCATCATACCCTAGCAACTGCCCTTGATCAAGTGGTTCCAGCGGCTCTTCACAGTCTGAGTAGACTTCATTGTCAACTGTGGCACAATAAAATAACATGAAAACTACCAAAACTTTCTTGCAAAGCAGAATGTCACTGGCATAAATCTTGTACCTAATAATTTCATCACATATACTGCTATCTGCCACTCCTATCGAAATGCTCAGGACACTGCTAAACAAACATATTTCCAATTTCTCATCTATGCTCAGGATTCTAAACTCCAGACACCTTTTAACACATTTAAATCTCTTCTAAACCCTCCCACCCCAAACCCTATGAACACCATCAGTGCCCAGGATCTTGCTTCCTATTTCAAGGAGAAGATTGATAAGATCTCACTTGACATGGTATCATCTCCCTCAACTAGCATTCAGCTCAATTCCTTCCCAGCACCCTCTGAAACTTCTCTTCGTTTGTGAGATCAAATGAAGAGACGGTGGTCTCTTCATTTGATCTCACAAACGAAGAGAAGTTTCTAATCTCTTCTTATCTTCCTACTCTACCTCCTGTCCTCTCGATCCCATACCCTCACAAATTGGTAGGTCAATGTCTCCGGTGCTCATTCCACCTCTTACTAATATCTGTAATCTGTAATATCTGTATCTCTTTCTACTGATATGTTTCCATTACTGTTCCAGCACGCAGTGATTATTACTATTCTGAAAAAACAAAATTCTGACCTAAACTCTCAAATTACCGTCCCATCTCGAAGCTCCCACGTCCCTCCAAACTTCTCAAGAGAATTGCCTAAACTCGCCTCAAATGCTTTTATTTCTGCAAACAACCTACTGTATTCTCTTCAGTCAGTCTTTCACTCTCAACACTCGATAGAGACTGTGTTGATCAAGGTTGTCAGTAATTTGATCACAGCTAAAACTAAAGGCCATTACTATCTGCTAATTCTCCTGAATCTCTCTGCTGCAAATGACACTGTTGACCACTCTCTCTACATACAAACGCTATAATCCCTAGGTCTTCATGACACTGTCCTATTCTGGTTCTCATCCTACCTATCTAATTGCTCTTTCAGTATTAATTTCTCTGGAACAACCTCTACTCTGCTTCCTTTATCAGTTGGAGTACAACAAGGCTCAACCCTAGGTCCTCTGCTATTCTCTATCTACCATTACAGTATATACTATTTCAGTATAATCTCTATACAGATAATACACAAATCTATCTATCCTCTCCTGATCTCTCACCATCTGTATTGTCTCGCGTTACTAACCTTCTTTCTGCTATTCCATCTTGGATGTCCTCTCACCAACTCAAACTCAGTTTTTCAAAAACAGAATTCGAAATATTTCCACCCAACAACAGAAGCTTCCTGCCTGACATTTCTATTTCTGTTGACAACATGACCATAAATCTCACCCACCAAGCATGCTGCCTAGGTGTAATCCTTGACTCACAACTATCCTTTGTTTCCCACATAAACTCTATATGTACATCATACTGCATACATCTAAAATACATTTCCAGAGTACGTACATATCTCATACAAGACACTGAAAAAACTTTAATTCATGCACTTATCATCTTCCTCATTGACTGTTGCAATTCTCTCCTTACCGGTCTTCCCAAAATCAGACTGGAGCCCCTATAATCTATTTTGAATGCAGCAGTTAGATTGATTTTCAGTGCAAGTTGTTCTTCCTCTGCTGAGCCACTCTGTTAGTCTCTACATTGGTTGCCTGTGTTTCAACAAATCCCATATAAAAGTCATCTACTAACATACAAGTCAATCAATAAAATTCCACCAATATACATCTCCTCACTTATATCAAAATAACTCCCAACTTGACACCTCTGTTCTGCACAAGATCTGTGTATTTCTTCCACTCTCATTACATCCTCCTATTTTCAGTTACAGGACTTTCTCTGGCTGCACCCACTTCGTGAAATTCACTCCCACACATACTTAGACTCTAGTCTTATTTCTCTAGTCTTCAAACCTTCAAAGTCTTCAAGCTTATGATATTCCTCAACCACCCTCTTAATCTCATTAGGTTACCATATTACCACACTCTACATAGCTAACACAAGACAACAGCCCCCTGACCAACATAGTTGTGTGACTGAGCATACAGGCCACTAAATACTTTTTAACCTTTGCATTCTAGCCTGACAAATATGCAATATGATGTAGCACTTATCCTTGTGTATTAAACCATTGTCCCATAGATTGTAAGCTTGCGAGGAGGACCTTCCTACCACTCTGTATGTATTACTCTGTATTGTTTTATTACTGTTTGTTCCCAATTGTAAAATACTACGGAATCTGCTGGCACTATATAAATACATGATGATGATGATGATGATGATGATTTTCTATGGTTTTAACTTTGCTCATAAATCTAAACTCAAACAAATCAGCAATTGAACAGTAATGAAAATGATAGCAAGATGATAATTCTTATCTAAAAATCAGTAAAGTCATCAATCGTAAGCCTTGCCAAAAAGCGTTAGATTCCCTCATTAGCAAAATTCTAGGTAGTACAGACAATCCATATATTATTTTTTTTTTACTTTACGTTTTAACAGATTTAGGGCCTGAGACATTAAGGGACGTATGTCCCTGTTCAGCACGTAGCGTACGCAAAAGTGTTGTGCGCATGCTCGGTAGCCGAGCTTACACAATTTCACAAAAGCGAAAACTGTAAGGGTGCGAACGCAAAAGGCATTTGAGACGAGCTACGACTTTTGGGTGTGAACAGGGTGGTTCTGGGGCGTGGTGACATAGTCAATTTCCAGTAGGGGCGTTCCCGACTTACTACATCAAAGTCATACTAGTGCAAACGCAGGCGGTCGCGTGCGTGGTGGCGTATTCTATGCACCTGCCAGGGGTCTAGTTTATCTATCATTTCAGAACCCCTAGGACACACAAATTGGCCTCAGGAACGCCATGTGATCATGACGCATGCTGACCCTCACCTGCATACTCTTAGCAAATTAACCACTGCTATAAAGCTCTGCGTAGATGATGTGCCATATTCACTGCTGACTCATTTACTGGTATGTTTGCATGATATATTTTAAGATATTACTATGGTTTCTTTGTTGATTTATTTTCACATTTTATTGCTTTGTTTTATTTGTCTTTGACTTTTGTGTTATTTTGGGTGTTATACTTTGTTTCAGATAATAGTTACAGTTAATAGATTCCTTATATTGGGCTGTGTACTACTTTTTAAATTTTTTCTATCTTTTGTTTACTTTCTTTTTTCTTTTTTAGTTTTACAGTGACATTTGTTTGCAAGTGAACAGGATAACCCTGCTCCATTTTGAGGTAATTAACATGGGCCAAGGTCTGCAACCTGACATAGCATAGAAGCAGATGGAATAACTTCTTATTCACCCTCTGACACATTTTTTTTGTTTGTTTTTTTAGCCCCATTATGAGTTTTGCCAACCCACTTGTTGGTGTAAGTATATTGTAAATGTTTCCTGTGCAAATAGGAGTAACATTTCCAAAACTATGAGTTAATTTTTTTTTTTACATCCTTCTCTTTCAAATATAGCGTTTCTTAGAAATGGTCGAGGCACATGTGGCAGCACAGGAGGGCAACCAGTGTCGCCGCCTCCGAAATCAGCAAGTTGCCCATCGTCGCCAACCCAGGGAGCATGTGTTCAGGCCACGTGTCAGCCTCTTTGGCATGTCTGATGCTGAGGTGGTGCGTCGTTATCGGTTCCCGCCTCGAGTCATTCTGGACACCCTGCGCATAGTGCAGATTGACCTGGAGCCCAAGAGCAACAGTCCAACAGCAATACCACTATTGACCAAACTGTTGGCGGTATTGCACTTTTGCGCCACAGGGTCTTTGGAGACCACTGTGGGAGTCGCTTCAGGGATGTCCCAGAAGTCCTTCAGTAGTGTGCTGAAGGTTGTTCTGGGGGCATTTATGTCGCGGCTTAGGCAATTCATACATCTGCCACTCGATGAGGAGTCCCTGGTGACGATAAAACGGCAGTTTTCCAACATAGCCGGTTTCCCGCATGTCATAGGGGCAGTCGATGGGACTCATGTAGCCTTGGTCCCCTCCGGTGGAAATGCTGCTAATTTTTTGAATCGCAAGCATTTCCATTCTATAAATGTCCAAGATATATGTGATGCCTCTCTCCAGATTCGTAACCTGGTAGCTATGTGGCCAGGGAGTACACATGACTCCTTTGCCATCCGGCAATCAGGGATGTGGCAAAGATTGCAACTGAGGCAAGGTGGTGCAAGGCCGAATGGTGATGCGTGGCTATTAGGTATTTTTATTATTTAACAAACATGTCATGTATGTAGTAGTTTAAAGTGGATATAGTAATGTCTTAAGTTTGGTAGCTAAGTAGATATATTACAAAGGCACATTGCAATATCATTCCAAGGTACATTTAATTGTGATGTTTACCTTAAAATCCTACCTGGATAGCTGCCCATATGAAAAGCTTTTCACAAAATTAAACCTTGGGTCCAAATACATTGAGTATGTTATGTAAGCTTCTCTGAAGTAATATCTGTGTCTAATTGTTTATTTTGCCATTATTTGTCATCCAACATGTTGCCTGTCATGTTGATCAACCTACAATTATGACACTCACTCATATTTTTGAACTTTTTCCTTCTAATCACCCCTTCTAGGAGATAATGCATACCCTTTTCACCCTTGGCTCCTCACTCCTCTATTAAACCCAAGTACGGAGCAGGAGATGGTATACAACTTCGCACATACGGCCACTAGATCGGTTGTGGAGCGGGCATTTGGTCTTTTAATGGCCAGATTCCGTTGCCTTGATCGGTCTGGTGGTGCTCTAATGTATGCTCCAACCATTGTGTATGATATCATAGCTCTGTGCGTGGTGTTCCATACCATCGCCATTAGGAGTGGGGTTCCTTGGGTGGAGGAGGCCGAGGTTGCTGGCCAGGAGGTGTTAGATGCTGACCCCAGCCCTCCAGAATCAGTTGATGCTGTGTCTTTTAAGCAATATGTCCTGGACACCTACTTCTCTTGTAAGTGTTTTTGTTTTGTTTTTACCAAATACAACATACATAACTAATAAGTATATCATTATAGATTTTATTTACACAATAAGGAAAAAACATCAAACAAACAATTACTTGTTTTTTCGGGGCCTCTTTGGTGGAAGAATGGTTGCATCTGTTCTAGGATGAGTCTGGCTTCTGGTATACCGTGATATGGAAGGCAACAGTGGGGAGGAAGCAGAGGCCAGTGGAGCAGCAGTGAGTGAGTGTACAGCAGCCGACGATTGTGTGGCACGGGGTGCACGGGGGGCATGGGGGGCACAGGTGGCAGAGGGGGTAGAGATGGCAGAGGGGGCAGAGGTGGCAGAGGGGGCAGAGGTGGCAGAAGGGGTAGAGATGGCAGAGGGGGCAGAGGATGCAGAGGGGGAAGAGGTGGCAGAAGAGGCAGAGGTGGCAGAGGGGGCAGAGGTGGCAGTGGGGGCAGAGGGGGCAGAGATGGCAGAAGGGGCAGAGATGGCAGAGGGGGCAAAAGGGCCAGGTGGAGGTAAATAATAGTTGTTTGGCGGATTATAATGTGCATATGGGTCATTGTCAACATATGGGTTGCTTTGGAAACGATGGTGATGCATTTAGGGTCGTAGACTAGAACCAATAGAACCTTGAGTGGAGTTGTTCAATATGTGAAGACGGGTGCGCGCGATAAAGTCTACTTGTGGAACCATAATCGGGTGAAGTGTAGTATAATTGATGGATGGTACTGAGAGATGGAGAGAAAGAAGTAGGAGAAGATCCCTGTGATATGCGTGCTTCAGGATTGGTGATATACATTGCAATAAGGTCAGTGAGACGCGTAAGGGTAGTGTTGATGAAGGTAAGGTTTAAGTCCATAGTGTTCTCTATTCGGGTGAGGCTACTGTGTAAAGTATGCTCCATACAGGTGAGGGTTGTGGCAATATCTGTGGTATTGGACTGAATAGTGGCATTTGTGTCTCTAACACTGTGATAGCAGGCGTGTAGTGATTCCTGTTCACTGACTTCTGCTTCCTCACTCATCTGATGCTCTTCCACATCACGTGCCTTCTCCACCAGCTCATCCTCGGAAATTTCTCCCGCTGTATGGGCCCCTACAAGAACAAAATGAAAAAAAAAAGTTAATGCCGTCCTTAGTAACTTAGTGTGAATTCTTATTGTCCGCATTTTTGTAAATAATACATTGTCAATACAATAGTTTTCTTTACTGTGTGTAGTGGTTAAAATATAACTTCTTTACTTCTCACTATATGTAACTGCAAATCTGTTAAAGTATAGGATTTGCTACTGAAGGCCAATTATTGGTTAACTGTAATATATATATATATATATATTAGTAAACAATTTATATATATTATATGTGTGTGTATATACCTGTAGCTGTGATAGGCTCGCTGGCGGGTGGGCTACGTCCAGTGTCAATGCGGCCCACACCTTGAACCATCTCCGCATCCAAACAGGCCAATGCCCTGGTCTCCAATGCAGTGAGTTCAAGCGTTGCTGGAGGTCCACCACCTGTCTTTTGTGCATCTCTTCGGTGTTCTGTAATTTTGTCTTTTAGTCGACGTTTAAAGTCTTGCCACCTGTGTGCAAAATAGAAACATTAGCAGGATAAAATTATCCCCAAAATCTGGACACATTTTAAATAAGAAAAAAGAGCTAATTGTTTCACGCTTCAATAATTACCTTTTCTGGACCTCATTCACCTTGCGTCTTATTGGAGTCACGGCATTGACCTCATTTGTTATTTCTTCCCATATTCTGGCTTTGGATGGTGCAGAGAGTGGACGCGGAGTGGAGTAGAGCCTATCAACAGCCAATTCGACCAAAATGTCTATTTCATTTTTGGAAAAATTGGGCTGCCGTTTTTTTTTCCCAGCAACAGATGATGATCCTGATGGCTAATTGGAGTCTTGTTCAGACATGTCTACAAATGGAAATAAAATAAGTTTAGTCCATCACTAGACCAAAAAGCTGCAGACCTAGGCCCATGTTACTTACCTCAAAATGGAGCAAGATTATCCTGTTCACTTCCAGCAAGTTTTTAATGGCAAACTAAAAAAGGAAAAAGAAAGTGCAATTATTCCTTCTTGTTGTACGCTATGTCAGGCTGCAGACCTAGGCCTATGTTACTTACCTTAATATCCACCAATGCAATACGTTTCCTGACAGCAAAAACTTGGTCCATGCAGAAATTGTCAGGGCGAACTATCGCATGCAGTATGCGGTTTAATAGTGGTGCGTTGCGTTGCGTCCTCGCCAGTACGCTAGGCCCTCCCATCGGCTGAGCAGTGATTGACAGGTCAGTCAGCCATCTAAGTAAAGGTTCCGCGCTGGATGTGCAGACGCACTGACGTGCACTGAGAACCAATAGGTAAGCATTATATTAAACTGGCCCTTGTGATCAAAAATGAGGTCCGCCACATTCTTACATACCGAACTGCGGGTACTTACAGCAACGATGGACCATTGCTTTGAGCCCGCAGGGAGGTACGTGGGTAATGAGGAAAACTACAGGCATAAAGAGCCGTGCGAACGCGTCTGCGTATGCAAGTTGGCAACCGTCGCTCCATCGTGCAATTGCAGCGCAGATGGAGTGATCTGCGGAGATGACAGCCCGACCTTCTGGCAGATTTGAGGGCGGAAATTATTTCTAGTAAGTCGCCCTCAAAGACTATATAATATGGCAATGCAATATTTTCTGCACACAGGAAATATGGACAGAAAAGGCCTATTTTCTGACCATTACCATACTAAACATATTATTAATGTTAGTATTATTATTTAATATTATTATTATTATTATTATTATTATTAAAAATTATGTATAGTTTTTAATTCTTATGGTCATTTTTTTTCAAACGTTTCATTTTATTGACATGAGTACCTTTTAGCATTCAAAGCTACCATTCGCTGCATGTATGTATGTATTCGCTGTGTATGTTGGAAAAATTACAAAAATACACGTAAGATAACACATCATGGTCTCTATCAGGACGCCAACGCAGCTCCCAACACCACCGCCAACATCAACAGGTGGTCACACCGGAGGCGCCAAGTGGAAGCCACCAGCCACAGGAGGAGTCAGCGGTGGTGGAGGAATCGCCGCAGTCAGATGACCTTGCAACATCACCTCGGCTCTTCCAGAGCCAACCAGAACCCACCTCTCAGCAACCACAAGTGCTGGTTGAGGAAAGTAAGTACATTACATGGTAATTTTCGTATAGTTGAGTTGTTTTTTTTTTTTTTTTACGAGATAGACGTAGAACATGAGAAACAGTTTTCACTGCCCATTCACAGTACAGGGCATCCTAAGTTCCCACAATGGGAAAAATGTCCTCCCCCCACTTCTTGTCTTGTGCGCAGGCCAACTCAGCTGGCTGGCTTTAAAAATGCACCCTAGAGGGTGAGATTCTCCTTTCCAACATTTGCTTTCTTGCAAAAGCAATTGTTAATGTATACAAAAAAACACTATTATACTATATACTTCGTATTACTTGTGTCTCCCCCTTCCCTTTAGGTTGTAAGCTCTCATGAGCATGGCCCTCTTTCCTTGTGTGCTCTTTCTACGGTTCCCTCACCTAGGGCCATCTTAACAACATTATGGGCCCCCCTGGCAAAGCAGTGCACCGGGGCCACTAGATATAGATATAGATATAGATATATAGATGTATACAGATATAGATATAGATATAGATATAGATATAGAGAGATAGAGATAGATAGATGTACTTGCTCAGTGACCCTTGTAGGTTTTTTTTGCAGGTTTTTTTCTTTTGCAGGATTATTTATTCTCATTAAGAGCCGTGCCTATGGGGCCCCCTTGCCCGTGGGGCCCCCGGGCAGCTGCCCATCGTGCCCAATGGAAAAGATGGCCCTGCCTTCACCCTCTATACCTCTTGGCCTGCTTCGCTAGCCTTGTTTTCCCTGTTTTCTTAAGCTTCGGCCTTCTTCTTGCTGATTTCTACCATCCCTTTCACTATCTGTCAGAGATAATCTGATTTGCGCTTTACCCTGTCAGCTGTGTTTGTATATATTAGTGTATCATGTTGTGTCTTGGTTCTGTTTTCAGTATATGTTATGTACGGCACTGCAGACCCTTTCTGGCGCCTTATAAGTCAAAGATAATAATATTAAAAATAATAATTACTCCTACATTTATCAAAATTAAAAGATCGGGGCCAGTGTTTGGGTAACAATCATTTATGCACTATACCGAGCTTAAAAAATGCATAGGTACAGGAACCTAGAGCTAGCATTTCACCACATTAATGTATTAAGAGTGCATTAACTAAATTGTTGTCTTTCGTTTTTTGCAGCTGATGAGGAGTTGATGGGTCCTCCAAGACACCGTCAGAGGCTTCTCAGTGAAATAAAAAAAGAAGAAGAAAAAAAATATCAAAAATATAAACAAAAAGCAAAAAAAAGTAAAAAAAAATAAAATATCTTAAAAATGTTTTAAATACATTTTATTGATTTAATTGATTTTTATACATTTAATTGTTCAAATTTTTTGATAGTTTTAGTTTTGAAATTAAAAATGTTTTCTTAAAAGAAAAACTGGTATGTGTGTGATTTGATTGACCAAATTTTCGTTTTATCATTATACATTTAAGTCAAGCTGTTGGTTAAAAGGCAATGGAGAAGAGGCCAACCAATAGGGTCACACCTCACATCCGGTATATAATGTAATAAGCCCCCAAAAAATTAACAATTATGTACGGCATAACCTCTTTCATAACATATGCTGAAAACAGAACCAAGACACAACATGATACACTAATATATACAAACACAGGTGACAGGGTAAAGCGAAAGGGATGGTAGAAATCAGCAAGAAGAAGGCCTAAGCTTAAGAAAACAGGGAAAACAGGGCTAGCTGCATAACCTCATTGGTGTTATAGGTTAATAAAGTAATAAAATAATTCCTTCAGCAAAAGAGACATAATGAATAAAATTGGATCATTGTTTATTTACAAAATAATAAGCTTCCACTCATTTTCGATGCTGAAAACTCTGATCTTAAACAGACCAGACATGTACTTTGTGTTCCAACAAAAGAAGGTTGTACTATAATTTACACATATCATATAACAATTGGCTGAGAAAGTATATAGGCGTATCCTGATCCTTTGGAGTCTCCTGGATGCAATGGAGAAGTTGAAGAAGTCTGTGCAAGTCTTTGTTCAAAATCTCTTGATTGGAAACATCTGTTCTTTGAATAACTCCTCAATTCCTGTTCATATCCTTTTCATCAGCTTACACAAAAGGCTTATATTATATAATATATATATATATATATATATATATATATATATATATATATATATACATATATATTAGAGATGAGCGCACTCGGATTTCCTGAATCCGAGCCCAACCGAACGTTGCCGATCCGAGTCGGATCCGAGACAGATCCGGGTATTGGCGCCAAATAAAAACTTGAAACCGAGGCTCGGAGTCATAATCCCGCTGTCGGATCTCGCGATACTCGGAACCTATAAATTCCCCGCTAGTCGCAGCCATCTTCACTTGGGCATTGATCAGGGTAGAGGGAGGGTGTGTTATTACAAAGTTCACTGATTCAGCAGTATAAGTCCAGTGGTACTGATATATTGCAAAGTTCACTGATTCAGCAGTATAAGTCCAGTGGTACTGCTATTACAAAGTTCACTGATTCAGCAGTATAAGACCAGTGGTACTGCTATTACAAAGTTCACTGATTCAGCAGTATAAGTCCAGTGGTACTCTCCTGTGCCGCATATAATTTTTAAAGGCTTTGCCGAGTGTGTGTGGCTTAGGGGTACGCTCTCTTGTGCTACATATAATGGAAAACCAAAATTTGGAGTATAAAGTAAGGAAAGATCAAGACCCACTTCCTCCTAATGCTGAAGTTGCTGCCACTAGTCATGACATAGACGATGAAATGCCATCAACGTCGTCTGGCAAGCCCGATGCCCAATCTCCTAGTACAGGGTATGTAAAATCCAAAAAGCCCAAGTTCACAAAAAATAGCAAAAAGAGAAACTTAAAATCATCTGAGGAGAAACGTAAAGTTGGCAATATGCCATTTACGACACGTAGTGGCAAAGAACGGCTTAGGCCCTGGCCCGTGTTCATGACTAGTGGTCCAGCTTCACCCAAGGATCTAAGCCCTCCTTCTCCCCCCCCTACATAAAATTTAAGAGAGCTATGCTGTCAGCAACAACAACAAAACAGCAAAGAACTCTGCCTTCTAAACAGATGACATCATAAATCCCCAAGGTGAGTCCAAGGGTGTTGGTGGTTGGGAAGCCTGACCTTCCCATCACTGTACGGGAAGAGGTGACTCCATCCAGCATTTGCAGCACGCCCTCTGCATATGCTGGAAGGATCACCCACAGTCCAGTTACAGATTTGGCTAATGAAGGTGTGAATGTTGTACACCGGGAGGAGGATATTGAAGTAGCTGGCGCTGAGGAGGATGTTGATGATTATGATGCAGACAGATACCAAATTGCCTTTCTCAATTTCTATTTATATTCTAGATTATATAACGGCTGAATAGTTTTCTATTTTACTCCTAGTGGAGAGGGGATCTGATGCAGACAGATACCAAACAGCCTTTGTCCATTTCTTTGTATATTTGAATTTCTAGTTCTACATTCTATGCAGGCTGCTTTTTTTATATTCAACTACAAGTGTAGGGCGGGGGGGGTGGGGACATAGATAGCTACCAAAGTAACGTGGTCCATTTAATTTCACTTTCTAGCGCCACAGTCTGTGCAGCCTGCTTTTTTTATCTTCAAAGTATTTACAAGCCTTGCAATCTAAATTAACTAGAGGTAGTGACGTGCTAGAACTCCACCCTCTATATGCTGCAGAGGATGGAGGAGCATCAAAAGGCCATTCAAGCCTACACAGCCACCTACGACATAGGAAAAGGAGTGGGGATGCGCCTGAGTCAAGTGCACTGGAGAATGATTTCCGTGTTGTGCAAGGTTCTGCAGCCATTTGAACTTGCCACACGAGAGGTCAGTTCCGACACTGCCAGCTTGAGTCAGGTGATTCCCCTGATCAGGCTTTTGCAGAAGCAGCTGGAGAAAGTGAGGGAGGAGCTGGTAAACCATTGTGATTCCACCAAGCATGTAGCTCTTGTGGGTGGTCAGTCTTTTAAAGTCAGAGGAATACATTCTGCCCACCGTTCTCGATCCTCGGTTTAAAGCGCATGTTGTGTCTCTGTTTCCGGTGGACACAAGTCTACAGCGGTGCAAAGACCTGCTGGTCAGGAGATTGTCCTCTGAAGAGGACCGTGACATGCCACCAGCTCCACCTTCATTTTCATCACTGTTTGTGCAGTTCCAAAAAAGAGGAACTGCCATTTCTATTGCTACCTTCTTTCTTTCTCTATTTTAAAAAAAAAAAAATAATAACTGCCATTTCTAGTACTACATTCTTTCTTTCTATATTTAAAAAAAAACAAAAAAAACTGCCATTTCTAGTACTACCTTCTTTCTTTCTCTATTTAAAAGAAACTAAATAACTGCCATTTCTAGTACTACCTTCTTTCTTTCTCTATTTAAAACAAAAACAAAAACTGTCATTTCTATTACTACGTTAATTGTTTGTGCAGTCACAAAAAAGAGGAACTGCGCCCTTAACTGCTATGTTGGTTTTAGACGTCCATCCGGTGTCCGCCATCTGTTCCCTGGAATACTGACCAGTAGAGGGTGTATTTATTATATTGTGGCCCCGGTATCAAATTGGGTACCGGGGCCACACCACTACGCAGTCCAGATTTTTTTTGGGGGGGAATTCAGACCCGTGGAGGTTTTTTTTATTAATTATTTTGTGGTGACCACTCCTCTACGCAGTCCAGATACATTTATTGGTGCGATTCATACAAGTTCAGGGTTTTTAATTTATATTGTGGTGACCACTCCTCTACGCAGTCCAGGTACATTTTTTGGTGCGATTCATACCAGTTAATGGTTTTCTTATTATATATATTGTGGTGACCACTCCTCTACGCAGTCCAGATACATTTATCTGGACTGCGTAGAGGAGTGGTCACCACAATATATATAATAAGAAAACCATAAACTGGTATGAATCGCACCAAAAAATGTACCTGGACTGCGTAGAGGAGTGGTCACTCACCACAATATAAATTAAAAACCCTGAACTTGTATGAATCGCACCAATAAATGTATCTGGACTGCGTAGAGGAGTGGTCACCACAATATAATTTAAAAACCCTGAACTTGTATTATTCGCACCAATAAATGTATCTGGACTGCGTAGAGGAGTGGGTCACCACAATATAATAAGAAAACCATCAACTGGTATGAATCGCACCAAAAAATGTACCTGGACTGCGTAGAGGAGTGGTCACTCACCACAATATAAATTAAAAACCCTGAACTTGTATGAATCGCACCAATAAATGTATCTGGACTGCGTAGAGGAGTGGTCACCACAAAATAATTTAAAAACCCTGAACTTGTATGATTCGCACCAATAAATGTATCTGGACTACATAGAGGAGTGGTCACCACAATATATATAATAAGAAAACCATCAACTGATATGAATCGCACCAAAAAATGTACCTGGACTGCGTCGAGGAGTGTTCACTCACCACAATATAAATTAAAAACCCTGAACTTGTATGATTCGCACCAATAAATGTATCTGGACTGCGTAGAGGAGTGGGTCACCACAATATAATAAGAAAACCATCAACTGGTCTTAATCGCACCAAAAAATGTACCTGGACTGCGTAGAGGAGTGGGTCACCACAATATAATTTAAAAACCCTGAACTTGTATGATTCGCACCAATAAATGTATCTGGACTGCGTAGAGGAGCGGGTCACCACAATATAATAAGAAAACCATCAACTGGTCTTAATCGCACCAAAAAATGTACCTGGACTGCGTAGAGGAGTGGGTCACCACAATATAATTAATAAAAAACCCTCCACAGCTCTGAATTCCCCAAAAAAAAAATCTGGACTGCGTAGTGGGGTGGCCCCGGTACTAAATTTGATACCGGGGCCACAATATAATAAATAGTTACACCCTCAACTGGTCAGAATTCCACTAAACAAGTATCTGGACTGCGTAGTGGGGTGGCCCCGGTACTAAATTTGATACCGGGGCCACAATATAATAAATAGTTACACCCTCAACTGGTCAGAATTCCACCAAACAAGTATCTGGACTGCGTAGTGGGGTGGCCCCGGTACTAAATTTGATACCGGGGCCACAATACCTCCTCCAAGTTCCAAGTGTAGTGTTTATAACATATTAACACTACACTAATTCTAGCACGTCAAACCCTCTTGTTTTAAATAATGACAGGGCATTTAACTTTTGATTAAATTTTTTGAATTTGTTGACATTTTCTTTTACTTTTTGAACATGGCAAATGACTGTTGAATGGTCACATAATGCCAAAAAAATAGTTGCAAGATGGAATTGTCCTTGGGCCCTCCCACCCACCCATATGTTGTTGAAATAGGACATGCACACTTTAACAAACCAATCATTTCAGCGACAGGGCCTACCAAACAACTGTGGCTAAAATGATTTGTTTTTTTTTGGCCCCCACACCAAAAAAACAATTCATCTCTCCCTGTACAAACTAAACAGGCTCTACTGAGGAAAGATGTCGTCCTCATCCTCAACCTCTGATTCCTCTCCCACTACAGTGTGTACTTCCTCCTCCTCACACATTATCAATTCGTCCCCGCTGGACTCCACAACCACAGGTCCCTCTGTACTATCTGGAGGGCAGTGCTGTACTTCATTGAGGAATTGATTATTCATTTTTATAAACATAATTTTTTCAACGTTGTGAGGAAGCAACCTCCTTCGCCGCTCACTGACCAGGTTCCCCGCTGCACTAAAAACTCTTTCCGAGTACACACTGGAGGGGGGTCAACTCTGGTAAAATAGAGCCAGTTTGTACAGGGGCTTCCAAACTGCCTTTTGGAGTTCTAGCACGTCACTACCTCTAGTTAATTTTGATTGCAAGGCTTGTAAATACTTTGAAGATAAAAAAAAGCAGGCTGCACAGACTGTAGAGCTAGAAAGTGAAATTAAATGGACCACATTACTTTGGTTGCTATCTATGCCCCCCCCCCACCCTACACTTGTAGTTGAATATAAAAAAAGCAGCCTGCATAGACTGTAGAACTAGAAATTCAAATATACAAAGAAATGGACAAAGGCTGTTTGGTATCTGTCTGCATCAGATCCCCTCTCCACTAGGAGTAAAATAGAAAACTATTCAGCCGTTATATAATCTAGAATATAAATAGAAATTGAGAAAGGCAATTTGGTATCTGTCTGCATCATAATCATCAACATCCTGCTCAGCGCCAGCTACATCCATATCCTCCTCCCGTTGTACAACATTCACACCATTTAGCCAAATCTGTAACTGGACTGTGGGTGATCCTTCCAGCATATGCAGAGGGCGTTCTGCAAATGCTGGATGGAGTCACCTCTTCCCGTACTGTGATGGGAAGATCAGGGTTCACAACCAACAACACCCTTGGACTCGCCTTGGGGATTTGTGATGTCATCTGTTTAGAAGGCAGAGTTCTTTGCTGTTTTGTTGTTGTTGCTGACAGCATAACTCTCTTAAATTTTTTGTAGGGGGGGAGGAGGAGGGCTTAGATCCTTGGGTGAAGCTGGACCACTAGTCATGAACACGGGCCAGGGCCTTAGCCGTTCCTTGCCACTACGTGTCGTAAATGGCATATTGCCAACTTTACGTTTCTCCTCAGATGATTTTAAGTTTCTCTTTTTGATATTTTTTGAGAACTTGGGCTTTTTGGATTTTACATGCCCTGTACTAGGAGATTGGGCATCGGGCTTGCCAGACGACGTTGATGGCATTTCATCGTCTATGTCATGACTAGTGGCAGCAGCTTCAGCATTAGGAGGAAGTGGGTCTTGATCTTTCCCTACTTTATACTCCAAATTTTGGTTTTCCATAATATGTAGCACAAGAGAGCATACCCCTAAGCCACACACACTCGGCAAAGCCTTTAAAAATTATATGCGGCACAGGAGAGTACCACTGGACTTATACTGCTGAATCAGTGAACTTTGTAATATATCAGTACCACTGGACTTATACTGCTGAATCAGTGAACTTTGTAATAGCAGTACCACTGAACTTATACTGCTGAATCAGTGAACTTTGTAATAGCAGTACCACTGGACTTATACTGCTGAATCAGTGAACTTTGTAATATATCAGTACCACTGGACTTATACTGCTGAATCAGTGAACTTTGTAATAGCAGTACAACTGGACTTATACTGCTGAATCAGTGAACTTTGTAATATATCAGTACCACTGGACTTATACTGCTGAATCAGTGAACTTTGTAATATATCAGTACCACTGAACTTATACTGCTGAATCAGTGAACTTTGTAATAGCAGTACCACTGGACTTATACTGCTGAATCAGTGAACTTTGTAATAGCAGTACCACTGGACTTATACTGCTGAATCAGTGAACTTTGTAATATATCAGTACCACTGGACTTATACTGCTGAATCAGTGAACTTTGTAATAGCAGTACCACTGGACTTATACTGCTGAATCAGTGAACTTTGTAATATATCAGTACCACTGGACTTATACTGCTGAATCAGTGAACTTTGTAATATATCAGTACCACTGGACTTATACTGCTGAATCAGTGAACTTTGTAATATATCAGTACCACTAGACTTATACTGCTGATTCAGTGAACTTTGTAATATATCAGTACCACTGGACTTATACTGCTGAATCAGTGAACTTTGTAATAGCAGTACCACTGGACTTTTACTGCTGAATCAGCGAACTTGGTAATATTGCAGTACCAATGGGCTTATACTGCAGGATTGGTTTTGCAAATTTTGTTGTAATTAATTTTTTTTTTAATTATTTTTTTGTATTTTTTTTTATAACTTTTTTTTAATTTTTTAAACACTTGGGAATAATGGGGAAATAACTATGCCCTTAGAAGCACAGAGCACAGGACACAGCACCACTAGACTGAACAGGACACAGCACAGGACCCAGCAGCACCACTGAACTCAAAATTGACAGAGCACAGCACACAACACCACTGGACTGATACTGCTAAATGTGTGAACTTTGTAATATTGCAGTACCACTCGACTTTTATTGCTGAATGTGTGAACTTGGTAATATTGCAGTACCAATGGGCTTATACTGTAGGATTGGTTTTGCAAATTTTGTTGTAATTAAAAAAAAATTTAATTAGTTTTTTGTATTTTTTTTATAACTTTTTTTTTATTTTTTAAACACTTGGGAATATTGGGGAAATAAGAACTATGCCCTTAGAAGCACAGAGCACAGGACACAGGACCACTGGACTGAACAGGACACAGCACAGGACCCAGCTGCACCACTGAACTCTAAATTGACAGAGCAGAGCACACAGCACCACTGGACTGATACTGCACAACACAGCACAGCACAGCACAGCACAGCACAGCACAGCACAGAACTAAACAGCACAGCACAGAACTAAACAGCAAAGCACGAGATCTACCAGGACAGAGGACCACCTAACACACCCTCCCTCTACCCTGATCAATGCCCGAGTGAAGATGGCGGCGACTAGCAGGGAATTTATAGGTTCCGAGTATCGTGAGATCCGACAGCGGGATTATGACTCCGAGCCTCGGTTTCAAGTTTTCATTTGGCGCCAATACCCGGATCTGTCTCGGATCCGACTCGGATCAGCAACGTTCGGGTGGGTTCGGATTCAGGAAATCCGAGTGCGCTCATCTCTATACAATACACAGTGGTTCAGTGGTTAGCATTTCTACCTCATAAGTTCAATTCCTGACCAGGGCCTTATCTGTGTGGAATGTGTACGTTCTATTCACATTTGCACAGGTTTCCTCAGGGTGCTCCATTTTTTTTCACACTCCAAAAACATACTGGTAAGTTAATTGGTTGCTGAAATAATTAACCTTAGTCTGTGTGTGTGTGTGTGTGTGTGTGTCTACCTGTGTGTGTACTAGGTAATTTAGACTGTAAGTTCCAATGGGGCAGTTACTGATATGAATGACAAGTATTCTCTATACAGCTCTGCGGAATTGGTGGTTCTATATAAATAAATGATGATGATATATTAAAAATCAGTTGATCAATTACAAGATTTTATCTCACATCCATATTTAACAGAGTTATTACCAGTACATATTGCACATTCAGTATGTGCAGAAATGAAATCAAACATGTTTTTATGTAACGCCCCCCTGTGGGGAAACAGTGACTGACGCAACACAGAAGAACTTACCTTGTAAACGATGGTCACCTCCAGTCCGCCTCCGATATCCCAGATGCGATCGGATCCCAGCAGATCCGCAGCCACAACCCTTGTCACCTCCAACCACGTCCCTCTAAGAAAGAGACATAGATTACGGCCGTGCCTACCAGGTAAGGGCTGTCCGAGAATACAGCAAAGAACGAAGACACGGTCAGTCCAAGCTCACTTGCCGCCTCCTCACTTTGCTCTTGCCAAGGCACGGGGGACTACAGGTACTTGAGACCAGGACTAGTCCCGCCTCAAATACCTCGCACACCTGCCGGTAAGGGCCTAACCGAAAGGGGGAATCGAGCGTGATACTCACCGGGACATTCCCACTTCCGATCCAGTTCTCCTGCACCTCCCCGACACCTGCGGAGGACAAGAACACACAGCCTCCCTCTGCACTCTCAGTGAGACTAAGATGGCACCCACAAAACTAAACTGACTAAAACAGCGACCCGACCCTAACAACACTCTAATGGTCGGCAACGCAACTAAGTCAAACAACTATGACTAACTAGGTGTGGTGCACTAACGGAACTACTCACTTACACACTACGGGGAACACCAGCCGGTGTTCACGGACTATACCGGAGGGCAGTTCCTAACCCCCTCACCCAGGTCTAACCAAGGAGACTGTCTCCTCACTATGGGGTCACCCACAGACCCTAAGGACCGGTTGCTTGAAGCCCGGCTAAGGCTCAGTGGAACAGCCCACTAACCCGCGGGCCGACTGCCGCACGGAACAGCCGATCGAAACTGAACCGCCCGACTGCCTGTACTCGGGTATCTCACACGTGTCCTTACGTCCGGAGCCACAGGTCCACCTGCACGGAACCGGCTTTGGGGACCCTCAACCAGAACAACGGGCCGCCCCTGGAACTGCCTTAAGGTGTGCTGCACTGCCACCAACTCACTTAGCCACCCCCTCTGGGAACCAGTGTGACCCCGGGGACCTAAGGGACGGGAAAACTACGTGTGTTCTCCCCTGATTATGTGTACGCTGGTAACTACACTTGTTCCCCACAGCACGGGTTAGCACAGAAAAACACAGGAACAAGAGCCTACCTTTAATGGGGACCTGACGTCTTGCCCCTGGACACAGTTATGTAGCACACCCCAAAATACCGTAATACAAACAATACTCGCCGCACAGACAAAATAAATGCAGTATACAGTACTTTGCACGCTACTTACCAGAGCACACCGCTGCTAGCCAACCAGCCAGTTGCTACAGCACCCACAGGAGCCTCCGCTCTACTGTACCTCCTAAATCGGTGTGCTCACCTCACACAGGACCGCGCCTACACTCATGAGGCTCTCACGCCTCTACCACACCACCAGGGCCGTCTGCCCTTCACACCATGGGCCTCTTGCCCAGTTGCACACAGAGCCTTGTGCTCTGATTAATGGGCCTAAGCCCCCTCTCTAACTCTGGGTTCTGAGCCCACTAACTAGGGCCTTGTGCCCTGCCACCTAGGGGCACTAGCCCCTGCCTACTGAGGCCTGTGGCCTCCCTAACTAGCTGAGGGCCTTGTGCCCCTACACAGGCCTAGTGACCTTCCTATGGCCTCTAGGCCACTAACTACCAAAGGCCTTGTGCCCTTGCACCTGGGGCTCTCACACCCCTTGCCTAACTAACTAACAGGGGCTTGTCCCCTTTATCAAAAGGATTGTGGCCTACTGGCCCACTAACTCATGGGGCCTAGTGTCCAAGTCCCTCGGCCTTGTGCCCCTAATTCTCCATCCCCACGACTTATATAGTCGCCGGCGTGACGTCATTAGCCGGCGCGAGCGCTGATTGGCTCGCGTCGGCGCCAATCTTTTAAATGGCCGGGCGCGAGCCGCGATTGGCTCGCGTATCCGGCCGCTGATTGGCCAGCGGGGAAAGATGAGCCCTGATTGGCTCATCCTTCCTCCGCGGACGGGACCTGCAGGAAAGAAGCCACGATACTCATCGCTGGATCGATGGACGGGTGAGTAACCTCCTTCTTCTTTCTTCACCCTCTTGCTGGGCACAGGGAACAGAAACATCTTCAGCCCCTCCAGGGGCGCAGCGACGCCGGAAGTCTTCGCCCTCTTCACGGGCACATCTCTACATTTACACAGTCAAACCTTGATTTCAGACAGATTTTTCCTTTTTATTTGATGAAACTTCCAAGAATAGGGTATGGGTTGAATTAATATACAGTTCCACAAAAAAAAAGATACAACATATTTGAGAAAAATAGTAGAGAAAGAAGAAAAGGCGAATAAATTCTGTCAACAAAGGAGGACTTTTGCAAATCAGAGGCACACAACTGAATTAATAAATTAAAATGAATAAAAATTTAAAAATGTATCAGAGCAACTTCTTAATATATGCTATTTTATAGTAGTAGGGAAACATTGATTGATGTGGAAAATACAATGGGGCTATATAAATGCAAGCATGGCAGTGCAAAACTTGAGATTGTTTTTTATGTTGTTGCAAATGTTTTGGTCCATAGGCATTACTAAAGTTTCCTTACCCTTGATACCCTAGATTGTGTTTTTAGATCATCGATCAATTACTCAAGAGAACTGTACAACAATAACTGTGTTTATCTATAGAAATATTGTTACCTACTTTAAACCTTAAAACTTACGTTTTAGAAATTCCCATTATTGCACTATAGATGCCAGTCAATTCCCAAACCATTCCTCAATTAATTCTTAATGAAGTACAGTTCTTGGGACTTCAGTAAATCCCTTGCTTACTCATTTTCTGGTCTTATTGAGTGATGGATCTGACATGATTAATGAACTGTTGATTAAAATATTGATTACTTGTATCCTTTTCTTTTATATCTCTCTGTCAATCAATGAAACTCAGGACTGGGGATTGTGACCTGCTGGTAGGATTTTCATTACATTACTTGGGAGCATAACTTCATCAATACAGGCCCACTCACATACAAATGTATATAGATTACCACTAATATCTGTTTTAAACTGTTTCCAAAGCCATGATTCCCATGCTGTATGTATAAATCTGTATAGACTATATATATCTAATTCAAAGAAAATGGGGATTCAATGCATCTAGAAATAAATATTTACTTTATATCTAAAATAATTTAAAGCATAAGCAAACAGTGTAATTACGTTTTCTGCTACAAAACAAAATGGAAATACAGTTGGAATGTCAATGACCAGCATTCTATTTAGATAATTTAGATAATAGCTGTTAGCACACACACACACACACACACACAAACACACACACAAACACACACACACACACACACACACCCTGATATCTGAGTCTTATAATGAAAATGTATTTGGCCTTTTTAAGAGTTAGGAGTAAATCTTGCTAGAAGGTACAATTTTGCACCTTGGCACAACCATGCTACTCTGCAGGGGGGCAAATGTAAAATGTGCATACGGATATAGACATGGCATAGAGGGTTTCATAGCTCATTTGTTAAAATAAATCTGTCCAGTATTTGTGTGCTACATGCAAAAGTAGACAATATTTTCTCTGCTTGCAAAAAAATTTACAACATGGCATGGTTTTTTCATGCACATTTTTTGCACTCTTTAAGTGGATTTGCTTCTAACTGTAAATAATAATCCCCTGCATTTAATGTTTCCAAAATATTTGGCAGGCTGAAACTAAATGGGATCTGAGTCACTAATACCACATTAAACAAATATATGATAAGTAAATTAAACATAGAGAAACAAGGATACAATAAATAATACCTGAAAGCATAAGCAAATAACTTTATTAGAATAATATATTCTTCCACAATATTATGACAGTCTTCATTCTCCATAGGGAGTAAAATTAAAAAAACACACGATGATGTAACTGCCTATGGGTGGATTCCATAGTCCTTTTGAGGAAACCACCCTTAGTTTAGGAGGGTGGTAACCCTTTGTTGGATTCAACTCACTTGGGTAGACCATAGTATATCCAAAATAAGGTTTAAATATGACAGCACAACACCATAGATGTTTACAAAGATACAGGTTAAATGGCAGTGTGCACCCTTCAGCTGTCTCTTGCAGTCAGTCCCCTGCCCAAAGTAAAAATCTCGGTATTCTTCAGAGTCTTATTCTCCCACAATATTACCACTACCATTTTGCTAGACTGTCCTGTATCTCCCTGCCTGGGCTACTGGCTCACACATACCCTGTCCTGGTAGGGTTTCCTCTGACAGCACTGCAATGCCTGGCCCAGAGTCCTTTGTAGTGATGTCTTGTACACCAAGATACTCCAAGATAGAATAGCCTTGAATGGCATTCTGCTCTCATTATATTACTAACTGCTTACATAGGCGGTAGAGTCAAATGTCTCAATCCTCCCCCTTTCAGCAGGGCTCTATCAGTGGACACTTACATTATTTAACTGTTTGACATACTGTCTCTGTTACCTTGATTATGCAATGGAATGGTTTGACTAAATTAGCTATTGGGCTGTCAGTGGACACTTACTTAGCTATTAGTTATTAATTAGTTATTAGTTAGTTATATAGCTATATATTAGGTATTAATTAGTTATATTAGTTAATTAGTTATTATTAGTTAATAGTTATTAATTAGTTTGCTATTAATTAGTTAGTTATAATTAATTATTAATTGACTAAATTAGCTATTTGGCTGTCAATGGACATTAAATTATTTAACTGTTAGGCATACTGGACCTGAGTCATTAAGGAGAGTAAAGCATAAAAAAGGAGTAACTTTGTATCTGGGCAAAACCATGTTGCATTGGAGGGGGAGGTAAATGTAAAATGTGGGGACCGATTTATAGTTGAGGTAGGGCATGTCCTAGATCAACTTTACATTTCAGTCTACAAATACGGCTATTACATATTTGAGTGCTAGATGAAAAAACAGCCAGTATTTAACTGATGTGCAAAATAATAAATTAATTTGCACCCCTTGCTTTGATTAACATGGTTTGTCCCAGAGAACATTTATTCCTCTTTTGCCTTGCCTTCCTTAATGACTCAGGCCCACTGTCTCTGTTACCTTGATTATGCAATGGAATGGTTTGACTAAATTAGCTATTTGGCTGTATATACTTAGCAAAGGGTTACTATATTACATTAGGGAATGACACTTCACGCTTGCGTAAAACATTAAAGCATTTGACACACTGTATCTGCAGTGTTACACAATCTGAGTCTGTGATACATTTTGATAAAATAACATTTATATTGATACATATTTATACATTTCTCAATGCTGTTTCAGCCACTATAGTTCTGTGGAGGCACATTGCATATCATCTAGACGTTCTAACCTAATCTAATCTAATCTAATCTAATCTAATCTAATCTAATCTAATCTAATCTAACAGCTCAGATTACTTGTTGAACTACTTAATTAACTTGGGCTGCCAGCTAGCTATCTTAACAGTTACTTAGGCTAGGTACACACTGGAGCGTTTTCGCCCAATAAATGGGCAAATCGCCCGACATATGACCATTTGGTCGGAGCTCGGGTTAGTGTGTATAGTGACACGATGGTCAAAAGTTGTACCAAAGTATTGATTGTCGGCTCATTTGGTTGGTCGTACTGTTTAATATTTTTCGACCAATCCAGAAAATGATCATGTAGTGTGCATAATTTTCCGATTGATCCAAGTGCCAATAGTTATTTGAGCTGCGACTCCTTTGGGGGGAGGGTGTATGTTTATTTATAATGCCTCTACCAGTTCCTTTCTGGTATTAACTCTTCGGTATTTTCGCTTTTGGCAGTGTTAGTCGTACTGGTCCAGAATTATTACCATCAGCTCCACCTCTCTCGGGCTCATTGCCTTTGCTCTTTTCATGCCTGTTAATTGTATTTCTTCTTCTTCTCCATCCCCCTCCACTACTTCTACAAAAACAAATTCTACTTCTCGCACCCCCACCAACACCTGCTCTTCATCCGCCATCTTCTTATGTCCCTTGGCGCCAGACAGTGTCCTCAGTAATTTTATACACTCAGACATGGGTGTTCGTTTCAGTTGTAGACCAATCAGTGGTGTTACCTGCACAGAATGGAGCATTGTAGGTAAATGCCATACGTGTTTATAAACCCTGTGTTAGCAAATATATCAATATAATTAACCCCTAGTGGTCAGAAAAATACGGACGGATACTACAATCGATTTAAACCTTACATCCATTGCCATGCAAGGTAAGTTGTGATTATGAATTTTTTCTTGCACCATTATGCTTATCGTAACAACTGCATAAATATATATTTTGTGAATGCTAGAATGTGTATATGCAAAATACTTTGGTAACACTTATTAGTATTATTTAAGATACACTAGTATTAGTACATAAAATAGTACTGAAAATATTTTATAAATATATTACCATATATTGTAGAGTTTTGTGATATTATCAGTGGACAAAAGATGAATATTGTAACAGAATGTTACGTAATATACTATGTGGGGCATGATATGATCTGGGGGTACTATGTGTGGCTTAATATGATCTGGGGGTACTATGTGGGGCATGATATGATCTGGGGGTACTATGTGTATGATAATATGATCTGGGGGTACTATGTGTATGATAATATGATCTGGGGGTGCTATGTTTATGATAATATGATCTGGGGGTACTATGTGTATGATAATATGATCTGGGTGTACTATGTGTAGCATAATATGATCTGGGGGTACTATGTGTATGATAATATGATCTGGGGGTACTATGTGTAGCATAATATGATCTGGGGGTACTATGTGTATGATAATATGATCTGGGGGTACTATGTGTATGATAATATGATCTGGGGGTACTATGTGTAGCATAATATGATCTGGGGGTACTATGTGTGGCTTAATATGGAGTCAATGTAATATACCACGCACTATACATTGGGAAGGGGGGGCCCAGACTCTTTCGTTTGTCCTTGGCCCCACAATTTCTGATGGCAGCCCTGCGTGTGTGTGAGGGGCCACTGTGTGTGTGAAGGGGGGGGCCCCAACCCGATATCTTGCCTAGGGCCCCATGAGGTGTTAATCCGGCTCTGGTTCTCCTACTGATGTGGTCCAAGCAGATGTAATACCTCCTAGTGGAACTGTAAGTAAATTATATTTTGCTGTAGCTGTGTAACAGGTTTATTACAGTAGACATACATAACAATAAAGTTTGCACACATGACATGCTTATGCACAATTGTTACACACACTCATTTTGCCATGGCACAGCACCCTCCCCATTAAAATATTGAAGGTATGCCCTTCCTGTTTAATTTTACACTGGCACTTGCATTTCTAAGGTGTCCCAACTCCAGAGGTGTCAAGCCAACTACCACAGTTTCCTTGGCATTGTTGTCCTCATACGTATATGAACAACGCACACAGTAGGTTTTAAGTCTTAAAAAGTTATGCAGATCCCTACAGGCCATCACCACTCTGTCTATCTTGTTCAAACGCAGATTAATAGCAGAATGGAAAACTCTGAATCTGTCAATGAGAAATCCAAACGCATTTTCAACAACATGCTTAGTTTGTGACAGTCTATAATTAAATATCTGCCTTTCTGTAGACAAGTTGCATTGCGGGTAAGGTTTCAATACATTGCAAATGCTTCATCGTCTACAAACACAAACTTTAGTCCATATCTTATATTACTTCCTTTTGGAATATTAAGTTCATAGTTTTTTTTTAATTTAGCATGAAAGGGTGTCTGCTCCATTGCACCACCATCAGATATTTTCCCATTTTTCTCAATGTCCATAAATAAGAATTCATAATTTGCATCCACTATGACCATTAGAATAATGTTGAAAAATTCTTTATAATTATAATAAAAAGATCCACTGTTGGATGGAGGCATAATTCGGACATGTTTACCATTAATGGCACCACCACAGTTTGGAAAATTCCAGTGCTTCTCAAATTTGTCCACAATAACTTTCCATTGTTCTACCGTTGCAGGAAACTGAAACATAAAGATTAGTGAAAGAGTTTAATCACATGCATTTAATATTGTACTCTATTTTTTCCTAATTTTTTCAATACTCAGCCCTGTCCTGTCACAAGAACTCATGATGGAATTTGCTGACCAAGAAGAGACAATAACAACTATTGTACAGGGAACCCAGGTGCCAGTCAAAAGCTAAGATGTACCTGAGGTTGTAATTCCACCACAAACGCAACAGAAGAGGTAAAAAAAGGCTCTGTGAGGTTGATGAAAGTAATGCGCTAATACAAAGATAGTGCAATGCGCAAACACTTTGATGGCCAAAAAACCTAAACCACACGCTTTTGATCTACTTGGAAAAACGCTAGCAAGCAAAATGAAAAATGCTAGTAGACTGATACAAGTGGAAATGGAGCGTTTGGTGTGCAACCTCTTGTGTATGGCGACCAAGGAAGAATTTGTACCTGGTTGCAATTCTAATGCCAGCAAACCACAGCCAGACACCTTCGTACACATTTTGGCACACACAGATGCAACATGGTAGTATGAGAGGACAATATTTAATGCCAAAACCATTCCTGACTTCTAACCCTATACCCAGCTCAAACATGCAACAGTTCAGTGGAAGGTCATCACAAATGGATAATAGCGAAGTGTTGCAATGTGAACAACTATAAACTGTTTATTTGGCTGCTTTTATTGGTTTGTACTTTATAAATGTAATACATATTGTAAATAAAATGATGCATTTATATCTAAAAACGACTATGTTTACCAACCTTCATATACTGTTCATGGAGAATTTCAATGATAGCATCACAGGTCTCTGATAATATCAAACACAGAGCTTGCGGTGAAATTGCTGACCTGTATTTCAGATCAGTCAGTGTCCTTCCTGCTGCCAGAAATCTTAGGTTAGAAACCAGTCTCTGCTCAGCAGATATGGGTTTCCTTAAACGGATGTCCTCCCTCTGGATGATGGCGCTGACTAGTTGGAGCAGTTCTTGGAATGTGGGTTCATTAATTCTCAGGAAATTCCTGAAGTCATTGGGGTTGTTGTCAGGGACATATGAAAGTATGAGTCTTTCCTCTTGAACCACTCTTTGGTCCAACAAGATCTATTCTTTCTCCTTTTTCTCCTTCAGGTCTGTACTTGCAGTCTTCTTGACACAGTGAGCAGAAAAAGAGCAGTTGCTTGTTGTTCTTCAAAAGTATCCAAATTAGTAAAAAATATTTTTTCATGTGCGGTTGATAACGAACGTACACTGTACACGTGCTAACGAATGTTTGAAGAAAATGTGTTAGCTTCGCTTTTTTATGAGGTTTGGGGTGGTTACTATTGAACATGCTCTGCCCTTTATTTAAATTTCTTGGGGATATCGTTACATAGTCGTTTAAGTGTGTACAAATTTCTAATCTTTGCTCACAACAATATGGCGGTGAAAAGTCGGTTCCCGGACGGTTGGTCTTTCATTAATCGCCTAAAACATGACTAGTGTGTACACATTAATCGTCCGAGCGATCAGACCTTCAGTAGAAGGGGAAGTCGTTGTAGATAACACGTTGGTCGGAAAATTCTTCAGTGTGTACCTAGCCTAAGACATTGTTCTGAGACAAATGGTAATTATCTTAGCTTACACAAGCAAAATGACATGCTGTCCTGTTGTTTTCACACAATATGGCAATATTATTTATATTTCTAATACATACATATATTGCAGGTAACAGCAGGACAAAATGTACCTAATAACATGAAATAATAATATACATAATATATCGATGCTCAGGTGTATAAACTTAGTCTGGATCAAGGACCAAAAAGTACATTAAACTGTGAGAAACCGGTGATGAATAAAAAGTCCTCAGTCCAGTGGGACTCCACTTCGTCACAGTCCTCAATTGATCAGGAGGTTCAATCTCAATTGACAGGCTGTTTAATACTGGTACTGGCTTATTGATTTTATAGAGGAGAGAGGGGGCACCATTTTAGTATATTTCTTATTTTTCTTAATCTTTAAAACATACAGAAGTCATCATTATAAACTTTTCCCCAGGCTATTCGAAGGTTGGCCAAGGGAAAAATTAATGATAATGACTGCTGCATCTTTGCACAGAACACATCTATATACTAGACATTTTAATAATGATGACTGGTGTAGCTTTGTTACAGACACAATCGGACAGTATATTTTAGATCTTAAGGAAAGTGCAACTCAAAAATGCAGATGTAAATCACCTGTGTGCAAGCACATTTTTTAATTGTGTGCAAAAGCCGCATTTCTGTGTCAAACTGTAAATGAGTCCTTAGTGCTTTAAATGCTGATGCAAGAGAAATAATTTGCCTTTTCCCTGCAGTGGCTAGACCAGCAGTCAAGACAGAGTTATTTTCGCTTTCTCTGTTTCAATTGCAGAAATTAGATCTTTTCTGTTCAGGAAACACATCCACAATTTAAAAGTGCACCTCGCTATGAGACAGAAAAATCACCAGCTGTGCACTGACCAAAAGTGTAAATCTTAAATATTAAAGTCCAGTGGAGGCAGCATCTTCGCTTCCTCAGACAGGGAGTGTGGTGTTTGACTGTGACATCATAGCCAAGTGCCACAATCCCAGAGTAAGCTATATCCGGCAGTGAGGCTAAGCCCTCCCTGCCTTATATACACAGATTGGCCAATCACAGAAGGAGGAAGACAGGCCTGACAATCAGCCTCAGCAGGCTACTAATTACACTATTAGGGCTGACATAATCGAAAACACAGACTGGAAACACATACCATAAAAATGTGTGAACTTCAATAAATAAAGAGCTGCTGATATACTGACCCTAAGTAGTGCCAACTAAATATAATTTATTTACTTGCGCATGCACTCAACTGTGGACCATGCCGGGACGTGGCTCTGTCATCAGGGAGCGTCCCGACCATTGTCCTGGCAACAGTCAGGACAGAAGAGGAAATTACATCCTGTTCGTCATGGTGATGGCCGGGTCGCCGCTGGTCTGGAGCAGTGAGTCCCGGTGGGTGAATGCACCTCCATGGCTCGTGACAGTACCCCCTGTTGAGGAGGGCTCAAGCAACCCTGACACACTGGTTTCCCAGGGAAGTGCCTGAAAAACACTATTAGCATTAAGATGTCTCTGCATTCTTCAGGCCCATAGCACTTCTAATGCACAAGAAAGTGGATTTGTCCTTGGAATTTTTGGAATCCAGTATCTTCTCCACAAGGAGCACTTTCTGACTGTTTATGTCGAGAGGGCAAGGTCTCCGTGATTGTAAGACTCTAAAGTTGCTAGAGAGAACAGCTGGCTTCAGAAGGGAGCAATGAAAGATGTTGGGAATACTTAAAGAATGAAGAAATCTTAGCCTGAAAACAGCAGCATTAACCTTTTTGATAATAGTAAAAGGTCCAATAAATCTAGGCCCAAGTTTCTTACAGGGCTGCCTGAGCTTGATGTTCTGCGTGGAGAGCCATACTTCATCCCCAACTTTAAAGGAACAAGGTCTACCATCCCGATCCAACAAAGATTTGGATCTGAAGGAAGCCTGGAGCAAGACGGAGTGGAATTTTTCCAGATAGCTGTAAGCCGTGAGACAGTAGGTCGGATTTCAGATAGACCAGAAGGATTCATGGAGCAAAGAGAGTTAGCTCTGGAATGGAAACCGAAGTTGCAGAAGAATGGAGACAGGCGAGTTTAGGAATGACAAGAATTGCAATAGGCAAAGTCAGCCCACGAAAGTAAAGATGACCAATTATCGTGGAATTTGGATACATACAACCGAATGAATTGTTCCAGTGACTAGTTTACCCTTTTTGACTATCTGTTTAATTGTGGATGACAAGCTAACCTTAATCTCCAACAAGTTACAAAAAGATATCCAAAACTGGGCAATAAATTGAGAACCACGGTCAGAGACGATATCTTTAGGAAGGTCGTGGATATGAAAAACATTTTGGATGAATAATGAAGCCAGAATTTGGCCATTAGGTAGTCTAGGCAAAGGTACGAAGTGGGCCATTTTGCTGAAGCGGTAAATGATCACCCAGATAGTACCTACACCTATCGTTTGTTCCCCACATTGACTCTATATCTAAATCAGGTTCCATACATCTAAAAAACATTTCCAGAACTTCGCACATATCTCACACAAGACACTGCAAAAACCTTAATTCATGCACTTATCATCTCCTGCATTGACTATTGCAATTCCCTCGTTACTGGCCTTCCCAAAAACAGACTCAAACCCTTACAATCTATTTTGCACACTGCGGCAAGATTGATTTTCCTTGCAAATCGTTATTCCTCTGTTGAATCACTCAGTATGTCTCTACACAGTTTGCCTGTTTTCAATCGAATCAAATATAAAATACTCTTACTAACCTACAAGGCCATCAACAAAGCTGCACCAACATACATCTCCTCTCTTGTCACAAAATATCTCCCAACTCAGCAACTCCGCTCTGCACAAGATCTGCGTCTCTCATCCACACTCATTACATTCTCCCATTCCCAATTACAGGACTTTTCCCGGGCTGTACCCATTCTAAGGAATTCTCTCCCTTGCACAATAAGATTCTCCTCTAGTCTACAAGCTTTCAAGCGTTCTCTGAAAGCCCACCTCTTCAGACAAGCTTATAATATTCCTCAACCACCCTCTTAACCTCACTACATTACCCTATTACCACCTGTTATACAACTACCCCTTGACCAACATTGTTGTGTGACAGGATCATTTAGCTTATGAGTCACTTTTACCTTTGCAGTCTGGCTGGGCCGACTGCAAATGTAGACTTAACCTCATGTGTCAAACTCCCATTGTCCAATAGATTGTAAGCTTGCGAGCAGGGCCTTTTCACCTCTTTGTCTATTTTACCCAGTTTGTTTATTAGTTTACTATGTTTGTCCCTAAATGTAAAGCACTACGGAATATGTTGGTGATATATAAATAAATGATGATGATGATTGGTGCCTGATGTCCAAGGTAGATCCACAATGAAGTCCATCGAGAGATGTGTTCAAGGTTTAACTGGAATAGACAAAGACACTAATTGACCCCAAAGACAACTCCTGGAGCACTTGCCTCTGGCACATTCTTCACAAGAAAGGACATATTTCCTAACATCAGAGGACAGAGTGGGTCATGAAACCCAGCATGAAAGAATATTGATGGTCTTGGAGATTCCTCGATGTCTGGCAAGTTTGTTTTCATGGCATTCGGCGAGAATCATTTTCCTAACTTGATCAGGAAAAAACAACTCGTCTGTAAGAGTTTCCGATGGGGCAATTCTTTGGAATTGACGAAGCGTAACCCCAAGGTCTTGGGTCAAACCAACATGAATTGTGGAAGTCAAAATGTGGGGCCCAAGGATCAGGAGGCGGAGCATGACAGGACATGAAGCTCTGAGAGCGTGCATCGGCCTTGAAGGTTTTAGAGCTTGGACAAAAGGTGATTAAGAACTGGAAATGGGAAAAAAGAGAGCCCATCGGGGTATGTCTAGAATCCAGTGTCTTGGCTTCCTGAATGTACTAAAGGGTTTTTATGGTCTGTGAAGATGGTAATTTGATGGCTAGCTCCTTCCAACCAGTGTCGCCACTCCTCTAAAGCCCATTTGATGGGTAATAATTTGCGGTTACCTACATCATAATTGATCTCAGCAGCCGAAAACTTTTGGGAGAAATAAGCGCAGGGATGCAGTCTTTGGTTCCAAATGTCCTTCTGCGAAAGAATAGCACCAGCCCCCACGTCTGAAGCATCCACTTCAACAATAAATGGGAGTTCCGGGATTGGATGTCTGAGGACTGGAGCAGATGTAAAGGCATCCTTGAGGGCTGAAAAGGATTCCAAGGCAGCCGGCGACCAATTTGCTGTATTAGCACCTTTACGAGAAAGAGCAGCAATAGAGGCCACAGCACTGAAAATGAAATCTCCGATAATAATTGACAAAGCCAAGGAATCTCTAAATGGCTTTCAAATTCATGGGAAGCACCCAATCCTGAACTGCCCGGACCTTGTCAGGATCCATTGAGAACCCACTGGAGGAGATGGAATAACCCAAAAGCTTACACGGGGACCTTAAATTCACATTTTTCGAGCTTAGCATATAGATGTGGCTGGCAAAGTTTAAGGAGTACTTCATGGACGTGCTGATGATGTAGAATAAAGAACTGTTAATAGATTAGAATATCATCCAGGTAGACTACAACAAATTTACCTAAGAATTATCGCAGGACATCATTAATTAAATCCTGGAACACTGACGGAGTGTTGCAGAGACACAGAGAGTATGCCGTATGGCATAACCAAATATTCGTAATGCCCTAAGTCGGTATTAAACGCTGTATTCCACTTATCTCCTTCTCTTCTGGATCAAGTTGTAGGCACGCCGAAGGTCAATCTTAAAAAAGATATAAGCTGATTTCAGTTGATCAAAGAGTGCAGAAATGAGAGAAAGCGGGTAGGTGTTTTTGATTTTGTTCATACCTTGGAAATCAATGCAAGGCCTCAAGTTGCCATCCTTTTTAACTACAAAGAAACACTTGGCTCCCACCGGAAACTTAGACGGTCAAATTAACCCTTTCTGAAGATTCTCTGCTACATACTCTTTCATTGCTTGGGTT
This sequence comes from Mixophyes fleayi, assembly GCF_038048845.1. Classification (NCBI taxonomy): domain Eukaryota; kingdom Metazoa; phylum Chordata; class Amphibia; order Anura; family Limnodynastidae; genus Mixophyes; species Mixophyes fleayi. The sequence continues at coordinate 49,751,842 of NC_134412.1, read as the reverse complement.
TCAGGAATTGAATGGGCATATAAACTTCCTTAAGTCAATCTAGACCCAGAGATAAGAACAATTGCGCAATCAAATTCTCGATCAGGGGGAAGATTGTCCACCTTACTTTTAGAAAATACATAGCAAAATTCTTGGTATGGAGCAGGAACAAGTTCCAGACTAGACCAAAGCACTCAAAAGGGCAAAGTCAAACAGGTGGATGAACAGTCCGAACTCCAACAAGTTACAATTACAATTACAAGCTAATCCTGGATTTACTGGCTAATCCTGAATGAATTTTAACTTTCACCACAGCCTAAGTATAACTTTAACTTGGGGACTGAGACTAAGCCTGAACTTCACCTGGTGCCACAGGCTAAGCCTAAACTTTCTCTTCTGCGCCCATTAGTAAAGCTATTATTTAACCTCCACACCTAGTTACACAGTGTCTTGTGCCCACTACTGTTGGACGAGCCAAATGTCTGATTTATGCCACAGGACTTGTGCCCAAGAATAATACTGTAGGAAAGGATAAAGTGCAAACGTGGGCCTGAAAGAGTATCTTACATCAGTCCATCAGCTTTTTGGTGGCAGCAACTGGGAATCATGACAGCTCTTTTTCTTCCTCCTACTGCTTCTCTGTCTGTTTCAGACCCTCCATTTGGCGACACTTTATCTCCTGGTCAATGCATCCCTCCTTTTCGCAATCCTGCACCTTTTATTCAGCTTTCCTTTCTTCTTTGTTCTCCACTTCTTCTGCCAGATTCCTTGTTGATTCTGGTGTCTTCTGTGCTTTTCCCATTCTCAGTCTTCTGTCTGCAGCTCTTGTCTGCTTGCCTCTCGACGAATGGATAACTCCACGCGTAGGCGTGGAATGGAATGAGGCCAGCCCTGATTGGCTCACCTTAGCACCAAAACATCAAATGGCCGGAGGTGAGCCTTGATTGACTCAGAATCCCAGCCACTGATTGGCTGATGGGGAATTGCTTCCAATTTTCTGCCACCAGCGCCGGGGATCCGAAAAGATCAGAAAAGAACTTGCCTCTCTCCAGCTGCTCGGGTGAGATCCCCGCTGGGCACCTCCTCACACTCTGTCAATTGGATCTTATCTGCCATTTGCATATTCAGCCTTTCCTCACCAGCTATGTTTATTGACTGCAATAATTTTCAAAACAACAATTGGTATTACTGTAAATAAAAAGGTCAGCTGACATTCTTTCTGCATATCAGGCAACACCCAATAGGAGCCTCTTAATATAGGAGTAGCAGCCCAGGACTTGGGGTTGGTCACTTCTCTGATCACTGCAGTCCCTAATTACTATGTTACTAATATGAATAAGTTTAACAGAATGACTTTATGAGCTAAATGTGCTATTACAGTAGCAAAAACAATGACACACTAAATTACTGTAAGCAGAAATGATAACATCATAAAAGAGCATACTTAACGATTTTGTCTTTGTTCTCCCTCAGGGTAGGTGAAGTACGTATGTAATAGAAGTTTCTTAAAGCCCTGCAGTAGGACTATTATTATACAATCATCCCCTAACTTCAGATTAATATAAAGCACAAAATACAATAATATGCTTTTGTACATTCACTCCCTTTTCTTTATGACATGTTTTCTTTGTACACATAAAATCAAACAGATTTGAAATGAACATTGTAGCATTACAATTAATTTAATACTTAAGTTGTATATCTGCAGTTGTTGCAGATGCGATGTATCATGGCTTTGAACTAATAGCAATGCAGCAAAGGAACATTTTTAGTTTGATTGGTTTTAAATGAGTGCCATGACAACCATACTATAGGAATGTACATGATATATTTTATTATTAATGCAAAGTTCATTCCTCTACTGCCAACACACAGCTATTCAGTACATTACATTCAGTATTACTGTAGATATTTTGTGGCTGTGTTTACATTTGTGAATGTGTAAAAAAAAAATACCAAAATATATATGTGGTAGGAAAACAAACCATTTACTATAAAATTATAGCTTAATTGCTTGTTTATCCCCTTTTTACAGCAGCCACTTTAGGTAGGTTTATGACATATGCATTTAAAAAAAAATAATTCAGTTTTGATTTGATAACTATAAAAAATGTTTTATTGTAAACTTTTTAGACACACAAAAGGAAAATTAATTATTTGTGTTTTAAACTGCTATATGTGTTATTTCTAGAGATGAAGGATAGTTTCAAAACAGCAGAACTCACACATCCAAATAGCCCTATAACCAACCACCCACCTGCATACTAGGAAAGACCAAAACAAAATGTCCATAACCAGGAGTCTTCAAGATACCCCTTCATCTCCATCCACTACCAAGCAGCAAGTGTGAGAAAATACTTGAGATTAGTTGGCAGTGAAGGGAACTTTTCTTTAGCCATTTGTAGTATGTGCGATGATCATTTTTATGGGAATATTTCAAGTTTGTTTCTATTTCTGCATTTGGACTAATTTGGATACATAAAGATGTATAAAGTGGTGAACAAGTGTTATGTGGAGTCTTTTATTCAATTAAACATAAATTAAATTAAAGCCCAAGGTATCTCATTGTACAAACATTTCATTCAGTTTATTGAATTACTGGTTTCAGCCACAAGCCCCTTGATTAGAACACGCTGATATGGGTTCATTTGAGTAATATAGAGTATATGTTATACATTGCAACTTACATTCAATGTTTTATTTGTATGTCGTTTTACCTGTATTGGTTTGATATTAAATGGCATTCGTTATGATGTAGAATAAAGTGACTATCACATCCCTTACTTGTGGGAGAGATGCGAATAGCATTGTATCTAGCCACTTTCTTTGTGAACAAACACATCTAGAAGACCAACCTGCTATTATACCACAGGAGCAAAGATTGTGTATTTAAAGCAATAGCTTTAAATATATAATGTGACCTTACCTCTGTAATTATTAGTCAGTTGTAAGTTTGCATCATTCCCTCATCAATCAATATATGTATGTATGTCTTTCTACTTATATGTAGCAACATTCACTAATGAAAAGTTAAACATTCATAAACTTGTGATTTGGACTAAAAGACATCAAATATGTGTTTATTTGCAGGATCATTATTCATGATATGGACTATAAGTTACCAAAAAGATTTTTAATAGCAGGATTGCTAGTTTATTATGCAGGACTGTCACCTAGATAACAATCATAACTTAGTACTCTCTCATTGTGACTATTTAAAAGAAAAGAGCATGAACGACTTCATGCACCACATTCTCCTGAGAAAGTCACACCCCTTATTTGATGAAATACATTTGGGAACACATCTCTGCATTACCACACCATCAGACTTTAGTCTGGGACATTGCAATCCAGGTTATCAAGCCTGCACACACTGCCACTCAAATGACTGTTAATGAACATTATACAGCTACAAGACTATATTACATATAATAAGACTTGAATTGTGGTGATAGACAATGTTTTAAATACCGTAGTCATTATTTTTGCAAATACGTTTGTAAGTATCTCTCTCTTCATTACATTCTTGGTGTCCTTGGACTATTTAATTATTGATACAATAGCAGAGAGTTTATTTAACTGGATTTTTGAAGGTTGAAAATGATACAGCATGACTTTATCTTATTAGTTTGCAGTTTGTTAGCTTTGGACTATTATTAGATCTTTGTTAGCCCATATTCATAGGGGAACTGGTCAGCAATTTGTGCAGACACAGAGAATGCTATAGTCGGCAAAGAGGCTAAGCCCTCCTTGCCTTAAGTAGTGACATGGCCCAATCAAATTGTTTGGGAAACAGCCCTGTATCAGCCACTGGAGGATTAATAATAAATTTGTTGTGCCACAGTGCAGGCTAATAATTAATTATTATTATAGGAGTTTGCGCACACGCAAGGCTGTCCTCTAGTACTTTCTGCAGAGAGCGTCCTGGCCAGTGCCTAGGAGAAGGCCAGGACGTGGAGGAAGTAAAGTCCCGGTCGCTGCAGTAACAACATTGTTTATTTTTTAACTTGATTATTTTAATTCCCTTAAAATTGAGTATTTATTGTCTATTTTGACATTTAATATGTTGTGACACCCTCACAATTTCTTACTTTTCCACATGCAATCACCACCATTTTATCCTTCAATCACTTTTTATTTTTCTCTCTCCCTCTATTTCATTTTGTCTGGTTCCTTTTCATTACACTCCACACATATATTCCTATCGCGGTTTGCTCAGGGTTTCTGCTGATTAGAAGAATTTGAATCATAATACAATAAAAGAATAATTTCCTCCTCTCTTCCCTAGTTCCCACTAAGCACTGTGATGGTATATGTGGTCCTCTCAGGGGTGTGTAGAAGAAAAAACACACAGGTCAACCTCAATCATCCCCTCTATTTATTTAAACAACAGCATCTAAAGTACTAGACAAGATGAAGGCTTTTTCTGAGCCCTGCAATGTTCTCACTTTTCTTGACATTTAAGATGGAAGAAAGAATGTAAGCATTGTATGTTGTGATTTAATATATATTTTAAGCATTCTCAAACTTCAGTACCAAATTTATTTTTAAACAAATAGTGAAATATACTCAAGTGACATAGAAACTAGAAATGTCATTATATGGTGTTTGCAAAGAATCATAAAGGATAAAAACAAAAACAGATGAAAAAAAAAGTAAAAGATATATATCATCATCATCATCAACATTTATTTATATAAAGCCAGCAAATTATGTAGCACTTTATAATTGGGAACAAACAGTAATAAAACAATACTGGGTAATACATACAGAGTGGCAAGAGGGCCCTGCTCGCAAGCTTACAATCTATGGGACAATGGTTTGATACACAAGGGTAAGTGCTACATCATATTGCATTTTTGTAAAGCTAGAATGCAAAGATTAAAAAGTATTCAGTGGGCTGTATGTTCAGTCACACAACTATGCCAGAGGGATATTGTCTTGTGTTAGATGTGTAGAGGGTGGTAATAGGGTATCCTAGTGAGATTAAGAGGGTGGCTGAGAAATATTATAAGCTTGTCTGAAGAGGAGGGTTTTCAGAGAACGCTTGAAGGTTTGAAGGCTAGAAAAAAGTCTTATTGTGCGATTGAGTGAATTCCACAAATTTGGTGCAGCCCGAAAAAAGTCCTGTAATCTAGAATGGGAGGATGTGATGAGCATCAAAGAGTGACGCAGATCTTGTGCAGAAAGGAGATGTCGCGTACAGAGATATTTTGAGGCAAGTGAGAAGATGTATGTTGGTGAAATTTTGTTGATGACCTTGTATGTTAGTAGAAGAATTTTATATTGGATACGTTGAAAAACAGGCAACCAATGTAGAGAATGACTGGCTCAGCAGATGAAGAACGTTTGCAAGGTAAATCAATGTAGCTGCTGCTTTCAAAATAGATTGTAGTGGCTCGAGTCTGATTTTGGGAAGACCAGTAAGGTAGGAATTGCAATAATTTTACTGTATTATGTTATTAAATAAGCCTGTGTGTTTGACTACAGCGATGCTTTTGACCACAATACCAGGCCTGCACAAACAATAAGTAGAAATTCATATACCACACCATCAGAATCTTAAACAAGCCCTTTCATATAACTAACAGTGAGAAAGCAGGAGTCCCTTTCTGCTTGTGTAAGATACATCCCACCCCGGCTAACGCTCCTACAGATTAATGTACATTGAAAACTTTAAACAAATATATATGTATATACAAGCACAAACACATGCGCACACACACACACACACACACACACACACACACACACAACGCTGTGCAAATGTTGTAGGTAGGTGTGGAAAAAATGCTACAAAGTAAGAATGTTTTCAAAAATAAAGGTGTTGATATTTTATTTTTTTCAATTAACAGAATGCAAAGGGACGGAACAGCAGAGAAATCTAAATCAAATCAATATTTGGTGTGACTGCCCTTTGCCTTCAAACAAGTATCAATGCATCAATTCTTCTAGGTACACTTGCACACAGTTTTTGAAGGAACTCGGCAGGGAGGTTGTTCCAAAGATATTGGAGAACTAACCACAGATCTTTTGTGGATGTAGGCTTCTGTCTCTTCATGTAATCCCAGAGAGACTCTATGATATTGAGATCAGGCCTCTGTGGGGATCATGTCCTCACTTACAGGGCTCCTTATTCTTCCTTACGCTGAAGATGGTTCTTAATAACATTGACTGTATGTTTGGGGTCATTGTCCTGCTGCAGAATAAAGTTGGAACCAATCAGACACCTCCCTGATGGTATTGCATGGTGGATAAGTACCTGTGTTTCTCAGCATTGAAGAAACCATTAATCATGATTAAATCCGCAACTTCATTTGCTGAAATGCAGCCCCAAACTTTCACGGAACTTTCACCATGCTTCACTGTTGCCTGCAGGCACTGGGGCTGAGGCGAGGCCTAAGCCCCGTCCCATTAACTTCAAGTTTACATAAAATCCCTTCTAATATAAATATTACAAAGAGTTCTGTCAATAGCACACAGCAGCTGCTCTAGCCCATGCACCTCAGTCAATAACGGAGCAATCTGGCGTTGAAGTTGAATAATTGGATGAAGTCACTTTAATTATTAAATAAAGATTGTAATGGTTTTTCAGTGCGATTGCAATTAGTACGCTATGGCGTAAAAAGGTTAATTATGCAACCACATAGGAAAACACAACAAATACACTTACATTCATAACACGTACATTTGTAAATAGTTCACTTTTAATAAAGTTCTAACTCACGTCATTTTATTAGTAAGACTTAAAGGTTATTTATACAAAGATAAATTTACATTAAAGGTATTTATGGTTCAAGTCCTAAGAAATGTATGGTGTTTGGTCTTATATTATTCCTCATTTCACCATAAAAAATCTGGTATTGGAGACTAAGGGATCTCTCATGTGGCTACCAACAATAAACCTTTCAAAAATTACAGGGACAGGTACCATAATAGATATTGAAATATATTATTTTAAATGCCTGATAAAGTCACTATATCCATGTTGGCTGGAGATCATTCTACAGTGTTTAACTTGGATAGATTAAATTCATACCAACCAACAAAATGGCTGTCTAATGGAATCAAACCACAATAATGACTGCACCCATAAAAGGTCAGATATGCAAAATGATAAAATATCTCAAATGAAAATCTCAAAAATTTTTTAGCAGTCGCGGCGGCCGCGGGCACCGGCGTGACTCGCATTCCAACTCAAACTACCACCATCTTTAAACATTCCCTGTACTTTCCATTGTTCTCTTCTAAAAAAAGCCTTTGCTCCCAGCAAACACAATCAATCCTCCTCTAAAAGACCTCGGCCTCTGCCTATAAATGGAGACCGCGAATTCATCATTGAAAAAATTCTGGACTCAAGAAGGAAGGTTCAAGGGCAGGTCCAGTTCCTAGTCCATTGGAAAGGTTACGGCCCAGAAGAGCGAACTTGGATACCACAGAGGCGTCTTTACGCTGAGAGACTCATTAAAGAATTTTTTAAGAAGTTTCCTAAAAAGCCTGGATGTCGGGGTTTCTTGACCCCTCCTCAAGGGGGGGTACTGTTAGCAGTCGAGGCGGCTGCAGGCACCGCCGCGACTCTCACCTTCCCTCTGCAGCTGTCCCGGCCGTCGCTATCATGACTGGGACGTCATTTCCGGGGTCGTCGTCCCGTTTGCCTGGGCAACAACCGGGACGCTGTAGTTCTCCTGCCGCCGCGCCCGGCTGTTTGACACGCAGGTCTGTATAAGTTCGGCTGCTCAGCATTTTCATTAAGCAGCTCTCTCTCCCCCCTCATTGGTTTGCGGGGCTATATAGTAATTTGGCTGCTCCTGGGGATTCTGCAGTGCTCTCTTCCCTGATTGGTTACTTGGACTATTTAAGACAGTGAGGACTGAGCCTCACTGCCGGTAATAGCGTCCTGTTTACAGTTCTGCTGCCTGCTACCTTATCTCTGTGCTTGATGTTAACCTATGATAGATTTCCCGTGTATGACCCTTGCTTGTTCCTGGACTTTGAAGCCTGTGCTTCTGACCCTGACCAATTGCCTGAACCCGGATTTCGCTTCTCTGCTAGAGCCCCTGATCTTTCGCCAGTTCCTGGATTCCGAACCTGTGCCTGTGACCTCTGACCTTGGTTTGTTCTGTGGATACGCTGTCTGCTGCCGGCACCAACCCTGCCTGAACCCCACGCTGCTGTCCGCCATAACACCCTATCCATGGGTTCTCCTTAGCCGGTACACAACTTTCGACCCTCTGTTAGCCTGCGGCCAAGTCTGTCCCCACCACTAGGGGCTCCAGTGAACACCTGGCTTTCGGAGTAGACTCCGGGTTTTATTGTACCAGCTGGAGGAGTTCCTAACATTATAACCGGCCATGAATATTGGTGTTATATTGCCATGGACAACAGTGACCCAAACCTTTCTCCAGCCCAGATCCTGGCTTACCAGATCCAGGCGATTTCTCAAGTTGTACAGGGCTTATCCCAGCATTTGGCAGCTCAAGAAGAGGCTTCCAGAAATCTGCAGCTTCAGCAAGCCCCCGCTGGCGTCACAGCAGAGCCAAAAATGAACTTGCCTAACCGGTTCTCTGGAAGCAGGTCTGCTTTCCGCAACTTCAAAGAGAGTTGCAGGTTGTACTTCCGACTGAGACCACGCTCCTCTGGTTCTGAACAGCAAAGGGTAGGGATTGTTATCTCTCTACTCCAGGGTGACCCTCAGTCTTGGGCCTTCTCCCTTCCCTCAACCAGACCCGCCTTGCAGACTGTGGATGCCTTCTTCCAGGCCCTGGGGTTACTATACGATGACCCAGACAGGGTGGCCTCAGCTGAGTCTCATCTCCGGGCATTAAGGCAAGGACGTCGATCCGCTGAAGAATATTATGCGGAATTCCGGCGATGGTCCACTGATAGCACCTGGAATGATTCGGCACTTTGGAGTCAATTCCGTTTGGTCTCACCGAGCAAATTAAGGACTCCTTAGTCCAGTATCGGGTACCCTTCTCGCTGGAAGATTTGATGCAACTCGTCATTAAAATTTACCGTCGAATCAGAGAGAGGAAAACTGAATGGGAATCGTCCATACCTGTTGGCTCACCACCCAGTCCTTGTGCTACCCTGCCGGATTCTCCTGAGCCCATGCAGCTGGGTGCTTACCGTCTGCCTCCAGAGGAACGCTCCAGAAGACGCTCACTAAGCCTTTGTTTATATTGTGGCCAACCAGGTCACCTTGCACGTTCTTGTCCCAATGAGTCGGGAAATGCCAAAGCCTAAGCACTGGTGAAGAGGTGCGCTTAGGTCTTCAAATTATCTCTTCAGAAAATTCTTTGTTAGTTTCTGGACGTCTAGTCTTCTGTGACAAATTCATGGATATGACAGCTTTCCTTGATAGTGGTGCGGCAGGTAACTTCCTGGATATACACTTGGCTCAGACGCTTGACATTCCGAATATCAAGTTAGGATCAAGCATTGCCACCTGTGGGTTGGATGGTAACCCCTTGCCTGGGGATAGAATTCTCGCAAGGACTCCAATGGTTTATTGTCTGTGGGAGCCCTCCATACGGAGGAATTCTCCTTTTACCTAATTAATTGTCCCTCTGCTCCGTTGATTCTGGGGTATCCTTGGCTTCGCAGCCATAATCCCCTTATTGACTGGAAAAGAGGGGAAATTATCCATTGGAGTCCAGAGTGCTATGCGTCTTGTTTGATCCTGCCTCTCACAATTCTGCAGCCTAGTCCGGAATTGTTGCCTGCACCTTACCAGGACTTCAGTGATGTGTTCTGTAAACAGAAGGCTGACTCTCTCCCACCTCATCGAGACTATGACTGCGCTATCGAGCTTGTGCCAGGTTCAAAGCTTCCCAAAGGGCATCTGTATTCTTTGTCTGCCCCTAAAACACAAGCCATGGAAGAGTACGTGGAGAACCTAATGAAAGGGTTCATCCGCCCCTCCAAAGCTCCTGTAGGTGCTGGGTGCTTCTTCGTGGCTAAGAAAGATGGCAGTCTGAGACCCTGCATTGACTATCGTGGGCTGAATAAGATCACAATTAAAAATACTTATCCGCTGCAATTGATCTCTGTTCTCTTCAATCAGCTCAAGTCTGCCGCCATCTTCTCTAAGATTGACCTATGGGGCGCTTATAATCTCATCTGCATCAGACAGGGAGATGAATGGAAGACGGCCTTTAATACCCTCTCTGGGCATTATGAATATTTGGTGATGCCATTTGGACTGTGTAACGCCCCGGCGCAGTCTTCCAAGATCTAGTCAATGACATCTTGAGAGAATTTTTGGGTAGAACCATGGTGGTTTATTTAGATGATATTTTAATTTACTCACAGTCCTTGTCCCAGCACCGCCAACACATCCGGGAAGTTTTGGAGAAGTTACGTCAACACCACCTCTACGCAAAATTGGAGAAGTGTGAGTTTGAAGTCCCTACGGAGGCCTTCCTAGGCTACATCATTTCTTCAACTGGCTTCTCCATGGACCCCAGTAAAGTCCAAGCAATCCAAGACTATGTTCTTCCTACTAACCTCAAGGCGATACAAAGGTTTCTTGGCTTCGCCAACTATTACCGGAGGTTTATACGTTCCTTTTCCTCCTTGGTGGCACCTATTACTGCCCTCACCCGGAAGGGCTCAGACCCAGCTAATTGGTCTTCGGAGGCGTTGGCGAGCTTTTCTGCCCTTGAAGTCGCCTTCACATCTGCTCAGGCATCCAGATCCTGAGCTGCCGTTCATTGTTGAAGTAGACGCCTCGGATATAGGAGGAGGCGCCATTCTCTCTCAAAGGGATCCTCCAAGCAAAAGATTGCACCCATGTGCGTATATGTCCAGGAAATTCTCATCTGCCGAAATGAATTATGATGTTGGGAATAGGGAGTTATTAGCCATCAAGTAGGCCCTCGAAGAATGGCGGCATTGGTTAGAAGGAGCATCTCACATTATTACCATCTTCACTGGCCACAAAAACCTTCAGTATATTTAGACAGCCAAGACTCTAAATCCTCGACAGGCCTGCTGGGCTTTGTTTTTTACCCGGTTCAATTTCCTCATCACTTACCGACCGGGATCAAAGAATACCAAGGCTGATTCTCTGTCTCGGAGTTTTATGGCATCCCATCCTCAGCCTCCTGACCCACAACCTATAACTTCCTCGACCTCCATTCATGTCGGTCTAACTCAGGATCTCGGGGTGACACTCCGCCGCTTTCAGAAAATTGCTCCAGCTCAGACACCCGCTTAAAAATTGTTTGTCCCAGTTCATCTGAGGAAGTCGGCCCTCATCGAATGCCACGACAACCGCTCAGCAGGTCATCTTGGTATCCAGAGAACCATAGAAATACTTTCTCGTTGGCTTTGGTGGCCCAACTTGTCGTCTGATGCGGAAAACTATGTCCGCGCTTGCCCAGAATGTGCCAGGAACAAGTCTTCCAGAATCCGTCCTCCGGGTCAACTTCTACCCTTGCCAACTCCAAACAGGCCATGGACCCATATTTCCATGGATTTTATTGTTGACCTCCCATTGTCCTCGGGTCATAACATCATCTGGGTAGTTGTTGATCGGTTCAGCAAGATGGCACACTTTATACCCTTACTCAAATTGCCGGATGCCAGAAGTTTGGCTACCTTATTTATTACCCATATCTTCCGGAAAACATCGCTTCGGATCGAGGGTCTCAGTTTATTGTACAATTTTGGAGGTCTTTTTGTAATTCCATAGGAATTAGTATCAGTCTGTCCTCTGCTTATCACCCTCAGTCAAATGGGCAGATGGAAAGAACCAATCAGTCCTTGGAACAGTTCCTCTGCATCTATGTTTCCAAGTTCCACGATAATTGGTCCTCCCTCTTGCCCTGGGCAGAATTCACTTACAACAATTCCTGCCATTCTGCAACACACACATCCCCATTCTTCTGTAATCTCGGGTTCCACCCAAAATCTAACTCTTTAGCTTCTGCTGTTTCCTTTGGTGATCCTGGAACACCTGCCTTCACTGCCAGGTTGAAGTCCGTTTGAAAGAAGGTACATTTTGCTCTGTGTCAAGCCTCTCTTAGGTCTAAAGCCTTCGCTGATCGCCATCGTGGTCCATGTGTATTAAAAGCAGGAGATCGTACTTTGCTCCTCCCACTCGGTACCTTTCTCCTTTGTCCCCTTCCCACCCCCCCAACCTTTACCACCCCTTCCTCCTTTCTACTACTCTCGTCCCCTCCTTCCCTTTTTTCCCTGTATCCCTTCCTCTGGTCACTTATCCACCCCAACGTTGCTCAGAATACTCCAACCTATCATACTAAATAGTTACACCTGGCCCCTCTCACGGCCTATCTGTATCCCACTAAACTAACCACCCCCCACAAGCACCCTTACTCGTATTACAATGTTTTCTCTTCATTGTCTGATTTTATTGATAGCCCTACCCGGGGCTCTCCTCTCTGAGGGTATTGGCCTAAGTAGGCCTCTTTCTCTTTCTTCTTTTTACCTTTCTCTTACCTGTAGCATCCCACCCCTCCCCCTTCCTTCCCCCAAGGCTCCAGATGGACTAAAGATCTTTTTTCTTTTTTATTCACTCATGTAATGTTTTCACCAAAATTATGTAGTAATTACGCTTCCTCCTGCACCTATGGCGTTTAAGATACTCTCGATTAATGTCAACGGTCTGAACTCACCTACTAAGCGGGCGATGGTCTTGGGGGCCTGCAGGAGAGAGAGAGCTGATGTGATTTTCCTTCAAGAGACCCACTTCACGGGACAACACACTTGTCTGCAAAGTAAGCTTTATACCCAAACGTTTTTTGCCTCTGCGGGCTGCAAGAAACGTGGGGTAGTAATTTTAATACACAACAGGGTTCCCTTTCTGCTTACTAAGTCATACTCAGACGCAGACGGTCGGTATTTGATTCTGATTGGCACACTCCGCTCTGAGCAGATTACACTAATTTCTCTATATGCAGCAAATCAGGGTCAGAGTTCTTTTTTTTCTGAAGTATTTAATCGTGTTGGGCGCCTTGCACAGGGCCATATAATTCTTGCTGGGGACTTCAATACCATTTTACATCCAACACTAGACAGATCCTCTGGCTCCTCCAACCAAAAACCTTCTCCCACCTCCTTAAGAGACTCCCAATCCTTGCTGTCAGGTCTACACTTAGCTTTACATGACACTTGGCGACTTAAAAATGCGGATGCAAAAGACTTCACACATTATTCAGCCCCTCATGGCAGCTATTCTCGCATAGACATGATTTTTGTTTCCCATTCTCTTACTCAGGCGATATTAAAAGCAGGAATTGCCCCTCTCAGTTGGACAGATCACGCAGGAGTAGATATCACTCTTGACTTAATAAAATTAGCTCCACAACCTCGTCGATGGCGCCTGGATGACTCACTGTTGTTGTCCCATTCTGTCCACCAAGAGATTAAGGAAGCAATTAAAGAATACTTTGTACTGAATACCTCAGATGAGATCACCCGAGGAATTGTTTGGGAAGCTCATAAGGCTACCATTCGAGGCAAAATGATAAGTAAGACTTCTGCAGCTAAAAAATTGGCCTCTCAAGAAATAATATCCCTTGAAAAGAAATTAGCCTTACTGCTTACTCAACATAAACTACTTCCCTCTACGTCTCTTCTAACACAAATTTCTGCAGTCACAGGCCAACTGAATACAATCCTCTCCCGCAGAGCGGCAAACACACTTAAAAAATTAAATCAGCAATACTATGATAAGACTGATGAAGCAGATTCTATACTTGCTAACAAACTTCGACAGAGGAAAGCTAAAGGACTGATCACAAAACTTAAAAAACATCTAACTCTCAGCCGGTGTATGACCCTGTGCAAATTGCTCAAGAGTTTCACGATTACTATAAGGCACTATACAATCTCCCCGGGGCCCCATCCTCTGCCGACTCTCTTGATGAAAAGATCACATCCTTTATATCATCTCTTTCATTACCGCATCTCACAGATGATAACCTTGCTTTCTTGAATGCTGATATCACTCAGACAGAAACAGTTTCGGCGATTAAGGCGATGAAATCATCTTCTACTCTGGGCCCTGACGGACTCACCCCACAATATTACAAAAAATTTCCTAAGGATATTGCCCCTCACATGACAATTTTTTTAAACAAAGTTTTAACAGGTTCCCCGTTTAACGAGGCGACGACCTTGGCCACCATCGTTGTTATACCAAAACCAGAGAAAGACCACACCCTGTGTTCCAACTATAGACCAATATCACTACTGAATGTAGATCTTAAGATATATGCCAAAATTTTAGCTAATCGGCTGAATGTCCTTCTTCCTTCCTTGATCCACCCGGATCAGGTCGGGTTCATACCAGGCCGCCAAGCTATAGACAACACAAGACGCGCTATTGACCTCGTACACTCTATTAATACCCCTAAATGTCCATCTTTGATCATGGCGCTAGACGCTGAAAAAGCATTTGACTGAATTTCTTGGCCTTTTATGTCTAGGATCTTGAGATCAATGGGCTTCTCTGGTAAAGTTTTAGACGGGTTACTAGCTCTATACCAATCGCCTAGGGCAACGGTGTTGGCCAATGGAGTTTCATCCTCCCCCTTCTCAATCTCCAACGGAACAAGGCAAGGTTGCCCCCTCTCACCTTTAATCTTTGCCCTTCTATTTGAATCCTTAGCTGCAAAAATTCGATCTAATAAGGATATTCAAGGAATTAAAACGGGGAAATCTGAACACAAAATATCATTGTATGCAGACGATGTTCTCCTGACTCTCTCGGATCCAGCAGTCTCTCTACCCCCCCTCCTTGCAGATATTGACACTTATAGCACCATCACAGGATACAAAATTAATCCCCAAAAAACAAAAATTCTTGATTTCTTTCTAACAGATAAAACTAGATCCTCCCTCTCTCAGCAATCCCCTTCAAATGGCATCAAAAAAAGATTAAATATTTAGGCATTCACGTCACTAAGCAATACAACCAACTTTTTCAAGCTAATTACCCAAAATTACTCTCCCAGATTAAATCTGATCTTGAAGCTTGGAACCAACATTTTATCTCATGGATAGGATGCATCAACTCAGTTAAAATGAATATCTTGCCTAGATTACTATATCTTGATCAAGCCTTACCAATACGCATTCCCCCATACGTTTTCAAATTTTTACAGCACTACACATCGCAATTTATATGGGGAAAAAAATGCCCAAGAGTCTGCTTTCTTGTCTTGCAGAGGTCGGCGCGGGGTGGTGGCTTAGGGGTTCCCAATTTTAGGCATTATTACTTAGCAGCGCAACTTGCTCAATGCGTGTTATGGAACTCTCCTAGTTCCTCCAGGGTCTGGGTCTCAATCGAAGCAGAAAGCTTGGGTATCTCTTCCACATCCTCTCTCCTGTGGCTCCCTCGCACCAGTCGTTCACGATCCGTTTCTCATCACCAAACTGTAGCCCACTCATTATCTATCTGGGATCGAGCAAATGTGAAGTTTAACCTTGCTCCTACCCCCAGCCCGGTCATTCCACTCTTTGATAACCCTAAATTTCCACCAGGGTGCATAACTTCATCCTTTGAACATTGGAAACGAAAAGACATACGCTACCTCAACGATATCACCAAAGACATTTCGTTTCCTTCATTTGATGACTTAAAAGCAAAACCTAATATTCCAAACACATATTTCTTCCAATACCTGCAATTAAGAAATTTTCATTCTACCAACAAATTAACTCTAAGTTGCAGGCCGTTGACCTTTTTCGAAGCGCTTTCGCTTCAGCGTTCTTCTACCAAAGGTCTCATTTCCTTACTATACTGGTAACTTAAAGTCCCTGATTCGAACGACCGAGATTCTCATGAGAGGGCTTGGGAGAGAGACTTGGGGGAAACGTTAGATAATGAAGACTGGGAGGAAATTAGAACTAACACAGCCTCCAGCTCAATTTGTGTTAAATTAAAAGAAAATGCTTATAAACTTCTTTATCGTTGGTATTTGGTTCCAAACAGACTACAAAAAATCTTCCCAGATTCATCTAGCACATGTTGGAGGGGTTGTGGCGCAGAGGGGTCCTTCCTCCATATCTGGTGGCAGTGTCCCAGACTTGCCCCCTTTTAGATGGAACTTAGGGACTTTTCCTCACAGCTACTACAGCTTGACATCCCATTTTCTCCCAGGTTTTTCCTTCCCCCTCTCAGGATTCCATCGGCCACTAAACATCAAATGAAAATGTTTTGTCATGTAATCTCTGCTGCCCTATGCCAAATTGCTACGGACTGGAAGCAGCCCAATGCTCCAACCCTACAGATGATTATTGGGAGGATTCGGTACGTCTATCAAATGGAATACATGACTTGCATAATCCGTAATACCTCTAAATCATTCACTAAGGTGTGGGCACCGTGGACGTCATACTTCCAAATCCAAGCCCCTATTTTCATGTGATTCTACAACATCATTCCATCTGGTTCCTTTCCTCCCTCCCCTATTCCATACCTCCCATCTCTTCTCTTTCTTTATCTTCTCCCATATTCTACCACACTCTTTCCTCTCTCTTACTCTCAGGCGGTCCGCCACGCCGCCCTCCCCCCCCTCCTTACTCTTCTCAATCTTACTTCTTTTTCTAAAATTGTTGCTTTCTTGGAAAATTGGGTCAACATCCTCACTAACACTCGTTTCTAACAAGACGCTGTATATTTTAATACATATGTATTCCTCAGATGTTTTTAACACGGTGCTGTACTGAATGTTACTTTCGGTTGACCCTTGCAAAAATAAAATCTTTAAAAAAAAAAAAAAAGCAGGAGATCGTGTATGGTTGTCCACACGGAACATCAAATTGAGGCAACCTTGCAAGAAACTTGGTCCCCGATTCATCGGGCAATTTTTGAATGAAAAGAAAGTGAATCCAGTGGCATTCCGACTTAAACTACCACCATCTTTAAACATTCCCTGTACTTTCCATTGTTCTCTTCTAAAAAAATGCCGTTGCTCCCAGCAAACACAATCAATCCTCCTCTAAAAGACCTCGGCCTCTGCTTATAAAGGGAGACCGCGAGTTCATCATTGAAAAAATTCTGGACTCAAGGAAGGTTCAAGGGCAGGTCCAGTTCCTAGTCCATTGGAAAGGTTACGGCCCAGAAGAGCGAACTTGGATACCACAGAGGCGTCTTCACGCTGAGAGACTCATTAAAGAATTTTTTAAGAAGTTTCCTACAAAGCCTGGATGTCGGGTTTCTTGACCCCTCCTCAAGGGGGGGTACTGTTAGCAGTCGCGGCGACCTGCGGGCACCGCCGTGACTCTCACCATTGCTCTGCAGCTGTCCCGGCCGTCGCTATGATGACCGGGGCGTCATTTCCGGGGTCGTCGTCCCGTTTGCCTGGGCAACAACCGGGACGCTGTAGTTCTCCTGCCGCCGCGCCCGGATGTTTGACAGGCAGGTCTGTATAAGTTCAGCTGCTCAGCATTTTCATTAAGCAGCTCTCTCTCCCCCCTCATTGGTTTGCGGGGCTATGTAGTAATTCGGCTGCTCCTGATTAATTAATAATTAATTAATTCTTCCCTGATTGGTTACTTGGACTACTTAAGGCAGTGAGGACTGAGCCTCACTGCCGGTTATAGCGTCCTGTTTACAGTTCTGCTGCCTGCTACCTTATCTCTGTGCTTGGTGTTAACCTATGATAGATTTCCCGTGTATGACCCTTGCTTGTTCCTGGATTTTGAAGCCTGTGATTCTGACCCTGACCAATTGCCTGAACCCGGATTTCGCTTCTCTGCTAGTGCCCCTGATCTTTCACCAGTCCCTGGATTCCGAACCTGTGCCTGTGACCTCTGACCTTGGTTTGTTCTGTGGATATGCTGTCTGCTGCCGGCACCAACCCTGCCTGAACCCCACGCTGCTGTCCGCCATAACACCCTATCCCTGAGTTCTACTTAGCCTTTACACAACTCTCGACCCTCTGTTAGCCTGCGGCCAAGTCTGTCCCAACCACTAGGGACTCCAGTGAACACCTGGCTTTCGGAGTAAACTCCGGGTTTTGTTGTACCAGCTGGAGGAGTTCCTAACAAACAAGAGAAAGAAAGTAAAAAAAAACAATGAACTCTAAAAGAAAACTCTGAAACAAAAAAGTAAAAAACTGCAAAACCTATAAAGTTCAATAATAATCCCTCATGATTCTTAAACAATGTAGCAAAGGCTACTACAGGGTCACCATTCTAAAATGAAGAACTTTCCCTAATTTAAAACAATATTGATTGCAGTGCCCAACAAGTCAATAATTACAGAACATTATACATTTTTTTTAATATAATTATGATGCAAAAATATTAATACAATATAGATAAAAACAGTAATGAACAGGTAACATAAAAATGCAAAAATGATGAATAAATGAATGAATGTATTGTACATGATTACAATTCTCAGCACATTCTCAAGGAAGATAGTTGAGTTTTCACTCAAACAAATCAATTGATTAATGCTTTACCTCCATGATCACAATGGATTAATATCCAATCCCACTATATCTAATGGTTTCCATCAATTTCATAAAAACTCAGAGTGATTTACAAAACAAAAATTAAACCGTAAACTCATTCACATAACAGAAGGCTAGTTGCCTAAAAAGGAAAAACTATCAATAACTTCATTAAGGCAGGTGGGATTTAAGGAATCCAACTTGTGGATCCAATGGATCCAAAAAACAGCTCTCTTTTTGATATAGAGTTCTCTATCCACCCTCGGGTTAATTGGGACATGCTCAATCCCTATGAAGATAGAAGTTTCAGAATTATTTATAATATGGAAATGTTTAGGGAGACTATGAACATAAGATATGTGTTTATATTTTGCAGGTGTTCTACCATTCTAATTTTTAATACCCTTTTAGTCTTGCCTACCTATGTTAAATTATACCCACATCTAATCATGTAAATGACAAAAGTAGAATTACATGTAATGCAGCTTTTATTTTATAATCATTGCCATTGATTTTAAATAAACCATATTGCTTGTCCATACATTTACATGTATTACATCGTTGACACAGGTAGCACCCATTTTTGAAACCCAATAGGGATACTGCACACCTCTTTCACAGAATTATCAGTGTTTGCATTATTTCTCAAAGTACTAGCTGCCAAAATAGTTTTCAAATTATGTGCTCTCCTATAAACAACCCTTAGCACTGGGGGTAAATGTTGCCTTTATACTGGATTGCACAATATTGTGGCCCAATACTTCATTAATACCCCCTCTATCTTCCTATTTTCATTATTATATCTAGCTATTGAAATTTTTGTTTCTGACCAACCACCTCAGCATTGGAATCGCCATATTTATCCTTTTTTCTGTAACAATAACGATTGTCTATTTACTTTAGATGCTCTTTCAATTGCAGTATCCAATAAGCCCTCAAATAATTGTAATACTGTAGTAGAATTCAATTTCAATTTCAATTTAGCTACATATGGCAAATTCAGATCAATGAAATGAAACAGATTTGCATTTAATGAATTAATACACAAAATTATCAGACGTCCATGTGATGATTCCAATGTCTTATGAAATTTGGGTATGAAAAAAAAAAAACCGGGATTGCTGAACATGCATTGTATAAATATTTAAATTCTTTCTTTGATATTACCTTGTCCAAATGTGCTTTATTAATCAAAACATGGAGTTTCTTCTTAAAAGTTACCATGGGATCCTGAATCAATTTTTCATAAGTATAGTCATAATTAAGAATTCTATTGCATTCACCTAAATAGACCATTCTGTCCTGAACCACTACCCCTGCTCCCTTATCTGCTCCCCTAGTCCCAATGTGTTGTCTTTAATAAATTGCTGCACTGCCCGTCTTTCCATTTTGGTTAAATTGTGGTCTAAAAATATAAAAAACATATCAATGTGGCTCCATCTCTACTCCACGGGATAACATTTAGATTGAGGCCTACATTATGTTAAAGGAGGACCTCTCTCGTTCATAGCCACTCAAAGATTAGGATTTCTCAAAAAAAAGTTAAAGATGCAATAAATTTATTCAAGTCTACAAAAAGCTCAAATTTGCACACAGGACGACCAGGGGTCGAATTCAAACATTTCTTTAGTCCGCTCTTCTATTGTTCTGTAAGTTTCTGGAAGGATAAGTTAAAGATTCCTGAGGGTTCTTTTGTCAATGCAATGGATTTATTTATTTTGTTGGATGGTTTCGATCTTCCTCTTTTTCCTCTTCCTGTCTAAACCCTCTTTTTAACCCCATAGGGGATTGAATTCTTGGAAATTACATTTCCCTCTCTGATATGTGACCTTAAACCTGGTCTGTATTTTTCGTCTAAAAAATACTTGGCATTATTTTTGTGTGGTGAAGATGAACTCAATGGTACAAACCTATTATGCATAGGTAACCTATGCATAGTAGACAGTGATTGCTGAACATCTTTCTGTGAAAAATCAATATATTTTTTATCAAAACATTTTTAAATGTGATGGCCTAAACAGGTCCTCATAAGTGATGTGGATTAAATAACTCATTGGGCATGACTCATTAAGGAAAGGAAAGCAAAAAAATTGTAATTGGCAAAGCCATGTTGCATTGTGGGGGAACTCAATTTAAAATATGAGGGCAGATTTATAGATCAACTTTAAAGTTCAGGGTAAAATTAAAGCTATTAAGTATTTGTGTGCTACATGAAAAAACTGTCAGTATTTAACTTATGTGCAAAATAATAAACTAATTTGCACCCTGTGCATTGTTTCATGGTTTTGTCCAAGAGGAAACATACTTACTTTTTTTACCTACTTTCCTTAATGAATCAGGCCCATTGTTTGTAGAGAATTTGCAATCCCTAAAATCAACATTATTCGAATGTACAGTGTTCTCATAGTGATTATCATTATGGTAAATTGGTATACTCCTACCCAATCTGCAGACCACTATCGATGTCCAGATAGGTAATACAATGTCTACCCCTTACATCTCTAACCTCCTCTCCATTCACACTCCCGCCCGCTCCCTGCGCTCGGCCAATGATCAACGCCTCTCCTCCACTCTGATCAACTCTTCCCACTCTAGAATCCAAGACTTCTCCCGTGCTGCCCCCCTTCACTGGACCTCCCTCCCTCGCTCCATTCATCTCTCATCCAATCTGTGCTCCTCCAAGCGGGCACTTAAAACTCACCTGTTCCTTAAGGCCTACCAACCATCCACTTAACCTCTCACCTCTTCTGGTTCTCCCCTGCCCCCTTTCTCTCTCACCGTTGCTTCACTGGCTTCCTTATGTACCTGATTCTGTTTACCCTCCCTTAGGATATAAGCTCGTATGAGCAGGGCCAATCTTCCCTCCTGTCTCCATACCTGTTCTTCCGCTCCGTCTCTACTGTATCTGCCTGCCTGGAGTTTCTGAAGTACTGGTACTTTGTGTTTATTGTTCTGTACTGTTTTACCCTGTATAGTCTACTGTTTGTACCATGTACGGCGCTGCGGAAACCTTGTGGCGCCTTACAAATAAACGATAATAATAATAATAATGTTTTAAACATTGTAAGAGTTTTTAACCCATTTGGGCAATAAATGTATCTTTTTAGTAGCTCCTACCCATGTATGGTCACTTTGTGTGGAGTATTATTAGTCTATTCTCTAAACGGTTCAGAACTTTGACCGAGGGAGCCTATTCTGAGCCTGTGCTAAGCCTTGCAATGTGGCTAAGTGGTTAGCACTTCTGCCTCAGCGCTGGGGTCATGAGTTTAATTCCCGACCATGACCTTATCTGTGTGGAGTTTGTCTGTTCTCCCCATGTTTGCGTGGGTTTCTTCCAGGTGCTCCGGTCTCCTCCCACACTCCAAAAACATACTAGTAGGTTAATTGGCTGCCATCAAAATTGACCCTAGTCTCTATCTGCCTGTTTGTGTGTGCATGTTAGGGAATTTAGACTGTAAGCTCCAATGGGGTAGGGACTGATGTGAATGAGTACTCTGTACAGCGCTGCGGAATCAGTGATGCTATTTAAATAAATGGTGATGATGATGATGTACCTGGAAGAAAATATCACAGATTGATAACATTGGATCCCAGAAGACATACTGGGGGTTGAGTTCTGGGTCGGAACTCCTGTTGGTGTACGCTGGGCAGAAATTTGACCCAGGGAGTCTGGACCTTTCACTGGATGGATTTGGATGATAAATATAAACATATATATATATACAAGTTAACCCGTGTATGATACTCATGCATTCTAGTCAAATCAAGCTACTTTAGGTGTTAAAAAGGTTCTTGTCATGCATTTGGACCATAGTCTAGGCATCCTCAGGGGAAGAGCGTTACTTCCCGTCGCAAGTGCCCTTTTTTAACGTGGGTTTGTCCACATGTCACCACCTCATCATTTTTCACCATCACCTCATCCTTCATCTTTATCGCCACATCTATCCAGATGTCTATCCAGACACAGGGATCTCTCTTAGCGGTCCTGAGTATCACACTCCTCTCGCTCTGTCACCCCCGGCAACCACTCCCCACTGTCACCTCCAGCAACCACCAACCACTCCCAACTGTCACTTCTCCTTCAAGAAAGATATATATATATATTTAAAATCTTTATAAACACTTTTAACAATTAACAAATTAAATTAACGAATTAAAAACATCTTAGTATACCAAATTTCAGCCCTTTCTGAGTTTTTTTTTCCACACACACTAAGAATTTAGTAGGTCAGTGTATAACTCCGCCCAGCAGGTGGCGCTGCTGCAAATTTCAGCCCTTTCTGAGTTTTTTCCCCCACACACACTAAGAATTTAGTAGGTCAGTGTATAACTTCGCCCAGCAGGGGGCGCTGCAGCTTGTTTTGTTTTTTTCCACACACAGACACACGCCACTAGGCTTTTATATAGTAGATATATATATATATATAGTAACAAAAGTAGGCATTTAGCTGGCAATATACAGAGAAAGCAGGGAAGTAGAGTAAAACATTTGTGCAGTAATGCACCTAGAGTGAAGACTTATGTAAGAAAAGCAATAGTTTAAATTTGGTTAAACTTACATGATCTGAAACCCTTCTTCTCAGCAAACAGACAGGGCGTGTCTGGTTGTGCAAACAGAGGCAGTGATGGGTGTTTTCTTTTAAAGAGAAGGTGGGTGTGTCACCTGTCCATCAAGCTAAGGCTGGGGGAGGAGCATCATGTATAAAAGCTTGTTTGTTTCATTTGTTCAGAGAGACCAATGCTGGGTGAGCTGGCTGGTCCTGAGAGAGAGCTGGACTATGTATAGCTAGTGTTTAGGGTCTCCATGATTGCTGTACAAGTATACGGTGTCAAACATTTACCATCCTGACAATAAAGCACCATAAAAAGTAAGTTGTTGTTTGCGTGTGCTTCTGCAGTAGCGGGCTCTTGCCACAAGTGGTGTCAGGAGTGGGATGATCCGGGAAGCAAGTTTCCGCTACCCAACCCGCGCAGACATCAACATGGAGGAAGTACTGAGAACCCTCGTGAATGTGGCCGCTGCGCAGCAACAGCAGCAAGATCAGATGCTACGAGTTGCCGAGGCACAGGTGGAAAACACAAGGCTCTTAAGGGAAAAGTTAAGCCAGGTGAGGCATGACAGAAATGAACCACCTGGTCCTGTTCTCCTGAAAATGTCGCCAGGTGATGACATAGAAGCATATCTGGTGTCCTTTGAGAGACTTGCAAAAAGGGCAAAATGGCCTCCTAAAGATTGGGCTGAGAGACTGGGGCCATATCTGACTGGTGAAGCTCAGCGAGCTCATATGGATCTAGATGAGGAACGGGCCTCTGATTATTTATGCCTAAAGTCTGAGATATTGGCTCGCGTTGGAGTTTCCGGGCCAGGCCGAGCCCAGTGCTATAATAAAGAAAAACCGGTCAGAGCGCAAGTGGCTGAGCTTTCTAAAATTTTAAAGAAATGGCTGCAGCCTGAGGAGAATTCGCCTTCTCGGATTATTGAAGTTCTGATGATAGATCACTGCATCCGGGGGCTGTACCGCAATTTGCAAAGGTGGGTGCTGCAATCAGACCCACAAACTTATGAAGAGCTTGCCACCGTGGTAGAAAGGTTTTGTGCGCTACAGCAAATGACTAAAGAACCTGCATTTGTGCCAAAGCCGCTGCCACGCCAAAAGCCAGGATTGACCATCCTTCCCAAAGGGCCCAATGGCAAAACTGCAACGGACAGAGGTCCAGGTGCAAAGCTGTCTAATCTGAAGTGTTTTGAATATGGTGAGCCAGGCCACTTTAAGACAGAGTGTCCTAAACTACAGGGACCCATGGACTGTTCCGTGGCACATATTGGGCCTGCGTTTACAAGCTGTTTTACCATGAGTCCCACATCAGGAAGTCCTTGTTTGTTCCGGGTGACTGTGCTAATCAACCGAAACCTTGTTCTGGCCTTTGTTGACTCGGGGAGTGAACTCTCATTGGTTCCAGCTCTGCCTTACCCAAAACCATAACTTCTTGGTTGCCCAAAGTGAAGGTTCTTTGCGTACATGGCACGACAGAGGAGTATGAAAGAACAATACTACTAGTCACACTCAAAGACAAAATTGTTATGGTGGTAGCTGCGATAGCACCTAAACTCCCATATCCACTCATTTTGGGGCGAGACTTTCAACTGTTTAATGATGTCCTTGGTGAGCGGATCCGGCCGGACATGCCGGCAACTGATGCAACGGTCGGAAGCCCGGACTTAAAGGAACCGCCTAAGAATCCACAGCATCTGGACATCGATCTTTGGGAACCGCCAAACCGGAATGCCATCCTGGGAGTCATAGCACGAGTTCCACAAAAGCATCCACCTGCGGGGAAACATGGACAGTCCAAACTAGCATTGGTCGGTGATGTCGCAGATGAGCCCACCCCGTTACGGACTAGTCCGCAATACCAATTTTGTTTCCTCTGCAGGACTTTGCTTGAGACCAACTTAATGATGCCACTTTGGAACATGCCTTTAAAAGTGTGACTGAGGTAAATGGGGTAGCGAAAGCCACCCAGCCTGCAGAAGGTATACCATACTTTATTGCTAAAAATAATTTCCTGTATAGAGTTGCTACTTTACAGGGGGATAAAGTAGAACAATTAATGGTTCCTCAGGTCCATGTAACCCTAGTGTTAAAAGCAGCACATACACATGTCTGTGGGGGACACCTAGGGGAGGATAAAACATGGGAACGAGTTCTGTTTAGGTTTTACTGGCCCGGTGTACACATGGCAGTGAAAAAGTATTGCCGGTCCTGTCCCATTTGTCAGAGAACCTGTCCCAAACCCATGTACAGGGCACCTCTCATTCCGATACCAATAGTACTAGTTCCCTTTGAACGGATAGCTATGGACCTTGTGGGGCCACTGGAAAAATCTGCACGTGGGCACCAATATATACTAGTGGTGCTTGACTATGCAACCAGATATCCAGAGGCAATTCCCCTACGAAACATAAAGTCCAGTACCATAGCTAAGGAACTTGTATTGATGTTTACACGATTGGGAATACCCAGAGAAATTCTCACAGATCAGGGTACTCCTTTCATGTCTAAACTGGTAAAGGACATGGGCCAGTTGCTAGGGGTTACGGCGCTTCACACCTCTGTATACCATCCACAAACAGATGGCTTGGTGGAACGCTTTAACTGCACATTAAAGCACATGCTCAGGAAAGCAGTGGCTCAAGAAAAAAAAGATTGGGACACTCTTATTCCCTATTTGATGTTTGCCATTGTCGAAGTCAGCAAATTGGATAAAGTCACTTCAATTAAAGTCGAGCAAACTTGGTTGTCTTTGTCTGAAAAGATGCGTACGGTACGCTACGGCGTACAAGGGCACGCTACGGCGTGGAAGGGTGTATGCAGCTACTACACGTGGCAGCAACAGTATTTGGTCTTTTACCATACATTCGCACAAACACGCATACTTGTAAAATAGTACACATCAATGGCAGTGGCAACACATAGTCATTTATGTTGAAATATAGTAGTATTTATGTTATATATTATAAGTTATATGCACATTAGTGAAATATATGGAACAGGTTTAAGGAACCATATCATGTGTGGTATCATAATAAACCTCTTAACATTTCCTGTGCAAGTCACCTTTACTCTTGGGTTCTGGGGCTGCCCCACATAGTGGATGGGGGCATAGAGTTATGTATCCTGCACCCCCAATCCTGCGGCACATTGCTTGGGGGCATTCTGTGAGATCTGCTATATGGGCTGAGCATAGTGAAGCCTGGCTAGGAGGGCATTGAACCACCTATGCATAATGTAAATGTCTGCATCATTGGGCGTTATGAATGTATGGCTTATCCTTGCTATTTTTGTTTTTACGTGTTGGATTTGTTGGCTGCTCTATATTTATTGTTACCTGTATGGGTTCTTTCATTTATTAAATGAAAAAATTAACCAAAAAAACAAAAGAAAAAAGTTAAATGCAGACCTCGAGACAGGGATACTTGCTGCTGCTATGTGATAATGTCAGCTGCACAGGCATGATTGTCATGATTGCTGTTGGGAGCTTTGCTACACTGCTTGATGACGAGGGGGATGCTTTATATAGCTAAGGGAAGGCAGATTCATTTTGAAAGTAATTGGTGTTTTTAGGCTTATTGCTATGAGTGCCCATAAATGCATGTTTGTGTTAGCGCAGGGTTTCCCAAACCCAGTCCTCAGGGCTCCCCAACATTGCAGGTTTTTCATATCTGCTTGCTGGAGCACAGGTGTATTCATTACTGACTGACACATTGTAACAGATCCACAGGTGGTCCTAATTATGTCAGATGTGATCCAGAAAACCTGCACTGTTGGGGAGCCCTGATGAGTAGGTTTGGGAAACCCTGTGTTAGCGTGTGATAACATGTAGTCATAGCTAACTCCCCTTTAATGACCTGTTTCACCTATATCACCTTGAAGTGCTTCTGTGTATCTGTTCACTGGGGCAGTCCTCCACCAAGTCATTACACAGCTCATGAGGCCACACCTAACTTCAAAAGTCTTTACATGTGGTGTTGCACAGACATTTAGGGTTATTACAGTATTTTTGGGGCCTACTTTATGTGCCAATGCCAAGGTCATATCTAGAATCAGGGTAGTCCTCCCCATGCTCCCCGTTTTGCAGAGGGTGGGGCCTACATGCTTATTCATTGCCCGCTATATGCTCCATCATGGGCTCTATGATGCAGCTGTTCAGAATGGTTAAGCCATGAGCATTTCCATGATTTGTCATGTAATTGAGCGTATTCCCTGCGCATTTGGCCTCATGGGTTGATAGCTACACTGCTCTCTGAACCAGGTGGATGCTAACTTTTTGTGTTCTTGCTTTGTTTTTCACTTGCCGATCTCGGGGTCCATTCAGACGTCATCTGTTACAAATTTAAAATCGGCGGCTTTTATATCTTGAGGTGCTGGTGTGGAAGGGTAGCAGGGAAGTCTTGTTAGGAAGCATGTCTGGCCCCTCCTTGGATCTGCCTTTTGGGGGTTTTGTCATTTTCCCCACAAGGGTGGTCCCTTAGAAAGAGGTGATGAAGTTCCTACTGAGCCGGCATATGTCCATTTTCGCCATATGCATTGGGTTATGACGGTAATTCCTGTACTCTGTATCTAATAAATTTTTTAGTACACCTTGAAGATAATTAATGGTTATGGAAGGGAGTCTTTGCGTGTAAAGGTGGATATTTAATACACTTTTCACCTCGTCCACTGCTCCCCGAGTCAATTCTGTTCATAGATTCTATGTGGATGGTTGCCTCCTCATGGGATGTTTCATTTCCTATTCGTTTTTAAATGCTTCAATCCCTTCCTGCATTGGTATGTTGCAACCGGGCGATTTTCTGGTGGCGGAGACAGGTCAGTCCCCGACTTATTCGGATGCCTTGTTTGATTTATTGCACTTTTGTTCAGAGGTGATGTTGTAACGGGCGCTATCTGTTTTGGGCCTGTTCAATTTTGAGTGTAGGGTGATCCCTAAGGATAGGATTTTTTGCAGTTAGTTCATATGGGTGACCACAGGTTTTTCCAGGCCTCGCTGATTTATATCCAAATTTTCCAAAGTGTTTGGGGTTGGCTTGCCAGTCAGGGACGTGTTCTCAGGGATTTCAACAGGGTGCACTTATGTGTCACTGTGTCCAGAAAAAAATGACAACTCAACTGTGACCAGAAGCAGTAGGGGCAGTTGGGTTACGTGCCTATTTTGCCAATGATTGGTGCACTGTACCTTGGCCAGCGATTGTGTTAGTTCCGGTTGGACTGCTAACCTTGTCCTGCTGGACATTTTTCCAATTGTGGTGGCGTTTGGATTGTGGCCATCTGGCTTTCCTGGCAGAAAGATAGTTTTCTGGTGTAATAACTTGGGCGTTATGCATATCATTACTAAACAGAAAGTGTTTTTCCCCCACAGAAACTAACCTGCTGGTAAGCTGGTTCCACGTTGCCTACATTTTGATGTTAACCTCCATGTGCCGGATGTTGTGAATGGGCTGACTGCCACTTTGTCACGTGGGAGTGGGGATACGTTTTGGGCTTTGGCGCCCTTATGTCAGGATCTGCCTGCAGCTTTCTGCATTGCATGCTGCTTGCATTGGCAGCTCCTGCCTCCAGGACCTTGGACTTGTTGCATTTATGTATTATCTGTAGTGTCTCTGTTCACCAGTGGTGCTGCTATTGTGCCTTTCCTTTTCATCACTAGGGGTTAATTTGTTGCACCAATAATCTCCTGCACTTGGGTGTTCCCTATTTCTGCCTGCCTCTCTCTCTTTCCTGTGCTGGTCATTGTTGTTTCATTGACTTTCTTATGGTTTTGTTCTCAGACTGTTACTGTGCTCTTGGACCTTCACATTCTGCTGCTACCACCACGTCTCTGGATCTCTCTCCACTTACCATTTTCAACAGTATTCCTTGCAAACAGAATTCACGTTTCAGCAATATTGGGTTCATACTATTTATCTGTATTTTCTGATCAATAAACACCTTTATGCTTCATCACATCCCAGGTTCCATAGCTGTGACTTACATTGAAGTGTGACATCTTAATGGCTTGCCTTGTTCATTTCTGTCTGGCCAATTGTCAAGCAGGTGTGAAGTAAATAAACATTTAATACTAATATTTTAATGGTATGCGTTAAAAAAATGTATGTCAGTATACAACTGATTAAAAAAGCGAAGTATTTAAAAGTAATAGTGTTGAAAAAAATAGAATTAAAAATCGTGTAACCCTGTGGTGGAGCCAATCTTGAGAGTACTGATAATAGGGGAAGATCTGCCAAATAGAAATTCCTTCCACATGTATATACACAATAGGTGAGGTGAGAAATAGCCAAGGAGAATGATTATAAAGTCCTATAGTATGGTAACTATGTTACATTCACCAAAACCCTATTCCTGTTGTATTCATGTAGACTCTAGATGGCAGTAGAACGTAAACTTCCTCCCTATGATCTTGACTCACTGGAGAGTGTCCCTCTGTTATTAATAAATCAGAGTCCTAACCATAGTCAGAAGCTGAGTCACTGGAAATTCCCAGATAAACAAAACATATATAACGTGGCTTAACTTATTCCCTAATGGTATAACTTCAGGGAGACCACTCGTGTGCGGTTTATATTGTTACCTTACCAATAAACTGTACAGTATAGTGACAAAGCGCCTTATTTTGTGTTATAATAGTGCACTTATAACCAAAAGAATTTATAACCAAAGGGATTCACCCTAATAGGAGACAGTGTAATACAGTGGAACCACTCATTCATACATCCTATATTACTGCCTTGCCACGAGGCTGCACAGTGCAGCGACAAGGTACCTTATTCAGTGTTGTTATTGTGGGTTTATAGGCAAAGGGATTCCCCTGGTAATAGGTTATAAAGTATAGTAATAGGTCGCTGTATTTAAATTTGGTATGCACTTGTAGAGAGAAAGATATCTACTCTAAAAGTAAGTTATTCCTTACAACGATAAAGCGCCGTAATTGTTGTTACTATGCGCTTGTGAACATAAGAATTTGCTTTAAAGGTAAGTAATTCGGTTCAGCGGCCAAACACCGCACTGAGAATTGTGTTATTTATTTCATAAACAGAGAAATTCCCCCTAGTAGTGAGTAGTTAGATAGAGAGGCACAACGCCGCGGAAGGCTTCCGGGTTTGACGTCACCTATTGTGACGCCGGCCCGACGTACGTTTCGCTTGAAGGCTTAGTCATGGAATTACTGGGTTACTGCTAAGGGGTTGGTTTTATACCC
Organism: Mixophyes fleayi; assembly: GCF_038048845.1. Classification (NCBI taxonomy): domain Eukaryota; kingdom Metazoa; phylum Chordata; class Amphibia; order Anura; family Limnodynastidae; genus Mixophyes; species Mixophyes fleayi. Next base: position 49,721,675 of record NC_134412.1, on the reverse strand, counting down.
CTCCTGACCAATCATTATTTTGAAACTGCATGACGTTTATGTCCAGATTGCATTGATACTACTGGGGAATTGCGTGGCATAAAATACAAAGGCAAATACCATCGTTTACATATTAAACAGGGATTCTAAGGATTACAGGTATTGGTATATCCTCATTGTTATCTACAGATGAGCTAAGACATGTTACAGATTATATTCTAGATATCCATGGAGAAGTGTATTTATATATATGTAGAATACATTGCTGGTAACTCCAAGGAGGCTGTGACCTTATGTATTATAGAGACTATTAAAAAGGAGAGTATCTGATGGCCTTAGTGTACAATGGGCTTCAAATTATTTGCAGATTTTTTAGAAAGTATAAATACATATTAGGGTTGTTTATATTATAATGTACATAGTATATTCTCATATGTACATAGTATATTATTATTACATTTCTATATTTTTGACATTATAGTTTTTATTTTGTATTTTTTATTTATTGTTTATTTTATTTTGTTTAATATTTATTATTTTATTTTTTGTTGTTTTTCATTATTTTTTATTATTTTTTATTTTTTATTATTTTTTATTTTTTATTATTTTATATTTTAATATTATTTTTACTGTTTTATGTTATTTTTAATTTATTATTATTCTTATTTTTTATTTTTTATTGTTTATTTTTTATATTTTATATTATTGGTATTTATTCATTCACGTATACATGTTTCAAAAAATAAATAAAGATATATAGTGTCCACTGGTGTCTTTTTAATTTATTATTATATTTCTTCTTAGTGAATTATGTGAGTACAAAAAAAGAGAGGAGAGAGAAAAAATTTTTTTGTGTAATAATACATAAATTTACTTTGCTAAGTGATCAGTTGTGGGTCTCCTTAATTCGGGAGAGAAAAGAGAGAGATAAGAGAATCTCTCTTGTTGCCTATTCTATTACGTGAAGTGAGACATAACACAGATAAATATCCGTGATTAATTGATAAACATAAGTGAATGTGAAAAAAAGAGAGAGAAAAAATTGTTTTTTGAATTAAGGACCATGTGTTGGTCTAGAATCGTGAATAGGAAGGGAATAGACAATTAAAACATGTTTTTATAAATAAAAAAGGTGGCTAAAATATCTTTACCTATGTAAACATATATATACATTATCCATCCAGATTAAACTAAAATAAAATAAAGTTAGATTAAAATCACTAAGTAAGGTCATATTTAAATTAAATTGAAGAATTGTTAATTTAAGATGCCCTATGGATCCTTATCTATCAAAAAATGATGATAACATTGATACTCACAAACAAATTGTTGAATTAAATGAAAATTTAGTTTTACTCTTAAGTATTCTCTATAGCATGTTAAAGATCTTAATAAATATAGGTAGTGATATTGGTCACAGCACTCTTGCGCTTCTCTGATAATCGAAGTCTCTATTGTATTATAGAGCATTGTAATATGCAATAGTTGTCCAAACGATAGATTGATGTTTAAATTGATATTTTAATAAGCCATCTTACAAGAAGCTAGCATAGCTAGTATTCTCGTTGAGACCAAATGGTATTATAGAGTTTAAGAGAAATATCCACCTGCTCTCTCTTTGTAGGAGCTGTTTAGTAACATCACCCCCTCTAATGCCCATCTTAACCTGTTCTATACCAAAGGCTTTCATATTTTGTGGATTTCCTCCATGTTCATATAAAAAATGTCGTGCTACTGATGTCAGTTGTTTGAACTTATTTTTGTCTATGGCTGCATTTCTAATTGATCCGATGTGTTCCAAAAGTCTATTTTTTAACATTCTGCTGGTCATGCCAACATAGATCTTATCACATGGACATGTCAGAGCATAAATCACACATTTAGTAGTACAGTTGATAAATTGTTCAATCTGGTGTTTGTTGCCATATTTATCAAGAAAATCTGTGGTCTTAGTCATGTATAAACACGCCTTGCAGAGACCACATTTATAGGACCCTTTCACAGATAAGTTTGTGCCTTTCATAGAGAAATGGCTCCTCACCAATTTGTCACCTAAGTTAGGTGACCTACGCCAACTGAAGTCTGGTCTGTTCCTCAGACTTTTTGCTAAATCAATATCTGATAGTAAAATGGGCCAATGTTGTTGTATGATATTTTGTATTTCTTTCCATTCATAACAGAAATCCCCCACCATTCTAATTTTATTTTCATTAGTTGGTCTGGCCTTACTATATATTAGTTGGTTTCTATCTTTCATATATGCCTGATTTTGGGCTCTTTTAATGAGTCTCTTACTATATCCTCGTTGTACAAGTCTCATACTTAGTTCTTCGGATCTTTTTTTATAGTCAGATGTACTGGAACAATTTCGTCTCAGTCTTAGAAATTCGTGGTCTCTGCAAGGCGTGTTTATACATGACTAAGACCACAGATTTTCTTGATAAATATGGCAACAAACACCAGATTGAACAATTTATCAACTGTACTACTAAATGTGTGATTTATGCTCTGACATGTCCATGTGATAAGATCTATGTTGGCATGACCAGCAGAATGTTAAAAAATAGACTTTTGGAACACATCGGATCAATTAGAAATGCAGCCATAGACAAAAATAAGTTCAAACAACTGACATCAGTAGCACAACATTTTTTATATGAACATGGAGGAAATCCACAAAATATGAAAGCCTTTGGTATAGAACAGGTTAAGATGGGCATTAGAGGGGGTGATGTTACTAAACAGCTCCTACAAAGAGAGAGCAGGTGGATATTTCTCTTAAACTCTATAATACCATTTGGTCTCAACGAGAATACTAGCTATGCTAGCTTCTTGTAAGATGGCTTATTAAAATATCAATTTAAACATCAATCTATCGTTTGGACAACTATTGCATATTACAATGCTCTATAATACAATAGAGACTTCGATTATCAGAGAAGCGCAAGAGTGCTGTGACCAATATCACTACCTATATTTATTAAGATCTTTAACATGCTATAGAGAATACTTAAGAGTAAAACTAAATTTTCATTTAATTCAACAATTTGTTTGTGAGTATCAATGTTATCATCATTTTTTGATAGATAAGGATCCATAGGGCATCTTAAATTAACAATTCTTCAATTTAATTTAAATATGACCTTACTTAGTGATTTTAATCTAACTTTATTTTATTTTAGTTTAATCTGGATGGATAATGTATATATATGTTTACATAGGTAAAGATATTTTAGCCACCTTTTTTATTTATAAAAACATGTTTTAATTGTCTATTCCCTTCCTATTCACGATTCTAGACCAACACATGGTCCTTAATTCAAAAAACAATTTTTTCTCTCTCTTTTTTTCACATTCACTTATGTTTATCAATTAATCACGGATATTTATCTGTGTTATGTCTCACTTCACGTAATAGAATAGGCAACAAGAGAGATTCTCTTATCTCTCTCTTTTCTCTCCCGAATTAAGGAGACCCACAACTGATCACTTAGCAAAGTAAATTTATGTATTATTACACAAAAAAATTTTTTCTCTCTCCTCTCTTTTTTTGTACTCACATAATTCACTAAGAAGAAATATAATAACAAATTAAAAAGACACCAGTGGACACTATATATCTTTATTTATTTTTTGAAACATGTATACGTGAATGAATAAATACCAATAATATAAAATATAAAAAATAAACAATAAAAAATAAAAAATAAGAATAATAATAAATTAAAAATAACATAAAACAGTAAAAATAATATTAAAATATAAAATAATAAAAAATAAAAAATAATAAAAAATAAAAAATAATAAAAAATAATGAAAAACAACAAAAAATAAAATAATAAATATTAAACAAAATAAAATAAACAATAAATAAAAAATACAAAATAAAAACTATAATGTCAAAAATATAGAAATGTAATAATAATATACTATGTACATATGAGAATATACTATGTACATTATAATATAAACAACCCTAATATGTATTTATACTTTCTAAAAAATCTGCAAATAATTTGAAGCCCATTGTACACTAAGGCCATCAGATACTCTCCTTTTTAATAGTCTCTATAATACATAAGGTCACAGCCTCCTTGGAGTTACCAGCAATGTATTCTACATATATATAAATACACTTCTCCATGGATATCTAGAATATAATCTGTAACATGTCTTAGCTCATCTGTAGATAACAATGAGGATATACCAATACCTGTAATCCTTAGAATCCCTGTTTAATATGTAAACGATGGTATTTGCCTTTGTATTTTATGCCACGCAATTCCCCAGTAGTATCAATGCAATCTGGACATAAACGTCATGCAGTTTCAAAATAATGATTGGTCAGGAGGGGTATAAAACCAACCCCTTAGCAGTAACCCAGTAATTCCATGACTAAGCCTTCAAGCGAAACGTACGTCGGGCCGGCGTCACAATAGGTGACGTCAAACCCGGAAGTGGGCGGAGCCAATCGCGGCGTTGTGCCTCTCTATCTAACTACTCACTACTAGGGGGAATTTCTCTGTTTATGAAATAAATAACACAATTCTCAGTGCGGTGTTTGGCCGCTGAACCGAATTACTTACCTTTAAAGCAAATTCTTATGTTCACAAGCGCATAGTAACAACAATTACGGCGCTTTATCGTTGTAAGGAATAACTTACTTTTAGAGTAGATATCTTTCTCTCTACAAGTGCATACCAAATTTAAATACAGCGACCTATTACTATACTTTATAACCTATTACCAGGGGAATCCCTTTGCCTATAAACCCACAATAACAACACTGAATAAGGTACCTTGTCGCTGCACTGTGCAGCCTCGTGGCAAGGCAGTAATATAGGATGTATGAATGAGTGGTTCCACTGTATTACACTGTCTCCTATTAGGGTGAATCCCTTTGGTTATAAATTCTTTTGGTTATAAGTGCACTATTATAACACAAAATAAGGCGCTTTGTCACTATACTGTACAGTTTATTGGTAAGGTAACAATATAAACCGCACATATGAGTGGTCTCCCTGAAGTTATACCATTAGGGAATAAGTTAAGCCACGTTATATATGTTTTGTTTATCTGGGAATTTCCAGTGACTCAGCTTCTGACTATGGTTAGGACTCTGATTTATTAATAACAGAGGGACACTCTCCAGTGAGTCAAGATCATAGGGAGGAAGTTTACGTTCTACTGCCATCTAGAGTCTACATGAATACAACAGGAATAGGGTTTTGGTGAATGTAACATAGTTACCATACTATAGGACTTTATAATCATTCTCCTTGGCTATTTCTCACCTCACCTATTGTGTATATACATGTGGAAGGAATTTCTATTTGGCAGATCTTCCCCTATTATCAGTACTCTCAAGATTGGCTCCACCACAGGGTTACACGATTTTTAATTCTATTTTTTTCAACACTATTACTTTTAAATACTTCGCTTTTTTAATCAGTTGTATACTGACATACATTTTTTTAACGCATACCATTAAAATATTAGTATTAAATGTTTATTTACTTCACACCTGGAGTGCTTTTTAGGTCAAGACTCTCTTTCTCTTCCAATTCATATGCTATATATATGACCTTAGCACCCCCTCACTAAGTTGAGTTATCCAAGCAGTGAGGTTGGTTGTTGTCTAGTGCGGAGCGGTTTTTCCCTTTCCCCATTTTCCCAGTTTTTCCCTTTGGGAATACAATTGTCAAGCAGACATAGTGGGTTTGGTAAAGCTTTCCCCTGCCCCTACTACTCTGCAGTATTGCCGGGCCCGGATGCTGTGGGTCGATTTTTTTTTGGGTAAAGGCAGAGGTTTGCATGAGTGCATGCTTTCTTTCTTTTGAGCTGCTTTCCTGAGCACTGTCTGCCACCTTGGTGAGTACCTCCCTCTTTGCTAGGCTGCATGGGACAGTGGGTGTTGATCTGAGTTTTTCTCCTTGGCACAGCTTTGCTAGGCGCAGGGGCATCCTGTCCCCTGTGACCTTATGGGGACAATTAGCCCACTACATTGACAGATCTGCTGGGGAATCTTGCAGTGGTGGTGCATGATGCGTTTGACTGTGCATTGTTTAGTGACGCTTTTCTAATGTAGTTTTGGCGCTTCCCAGCGAGCGACTTGCTAGTCTCTTCTAGGTTGGCTACATAATCGGACATCCTCACTAAGCATGTAATTATTGCAGCTTCCTCCATGGTCTGCAAGTACGAGGAATTGCTGAGTTTACCTGATTTAATGTCCCTAAATTTGCCAAGATACATCCCCAGGCATCGGAAACATAGTCGGTACATTGTGTTGGGTGCCCCCCTTACAGAATGCCAATTTCCAGTTGTCTTTAAGTGACAGGTAGGCTTAATGAGTATGTTCTCGCATTCCTTTTGCCTAGGAGCAGTCAATTCTGCTTTAGGTGGTGCTGCAATAAAATTCAGTGTGTCCAGTTGAAATTTTTCCCCATGTATTGATATCAAGAGGGTAAATGCCCTCACTGTGATTGGTCCTTGCCGAACTGCTTATTGTTTTCTCCTCCACCATCCAATGTTTGTATTTTTATAAACTCCTTTATTTGCCAAGCTCTGTATTTCTGTCCTTTATTATTAGTAGATGGGTAAAAAGGGAGGTAAAGAGGGGAACTGATTATTATGTGAGAATATCAACCATTAAGCATTTTGTCAGGAACCCCTCCAACCAATACAACACCACCCGGAGTCTACTCTTATAGTCATGTGTTCGCTGGAGCCCCTAGTTGTGGGGACAGGCTTAGCTGCAGACTACAGAGGGTCATGTGGCATGTACTAGCTGCGGTTAACCCAGAAGCAGAGGATAATGGCAGACAGCAATTCCAAAGGACAGGCAGAGGTCAGGGGTCACTTGCTAGGAAGAATCGTCAGGAAACAAGCCAAGGGTCGAGGTCACGGGTAAATCAGCAGAAACGGTGGTACAGGCCAGAAGGTCAAGGGCACAGGCAAATGGCAAATCCAGTAAACAGGCAGGGGTCATACACAGTAGGCAACAATCCAAAGGGAACACCAGGAGTACAGGAGTACAGAAGCAGGCAGCAACACAGGAACCATGAAGCTATAACTGGCAGGGAGGCTAAGCCCTCCCTGCCCTAAATACTGAAACAGACCAATGAGAGCCCAGCTCTCTGATTGCCCACAGGCTGTCCCTTGATGGAATTAATTAGCCCGCAGGCTTGCCCCGCTATTGCGCATGCGCCCGGCTGACCTGTACTGCCGGGACGCGGCACTGGACAGAAGAGCGTCTGACCGTTCCTACGGCAACGGTCGGCGAGCTCCCGGAAGTGACGTCCCGGTCATCATAACGACGGCCGGGACGGAGGTAGGAGAGTCGCGGCGGCTGGGCACCGCTGTGGCTCGTAACACATTTTAATAGTTTCACTGTACATTTCTATGTATTTCAGTATAGAGTGAGCCAGCTGTACTGTATATAGACTGCAGTTGATGAAGCCATTATCTATTTCTTTACATAGCAATGCAATTAAGCAAAGAATAGCACACATGAGCTGTTTGATTTACATCTTCTTCTGAAGTGGACAGTAGTGTGCTGTATCTTTACTGACAATCTGCTACTTTGCTCAAAGTCCCAATCTTTACACCCAGAGACAGCAGATACACGGACAAGTGAAAGCTGTGTTGAGTGAAAATAGAGGACTTTAACAATATACATATATAGAGCCTGTGCTTACTGTTGCCGCAGTTTCCTGTTCTTAGCTGATAGGAGTGGAACCCGGAGTGCTCTTCTGTTGCTGTAGCCCCTCCATTTCAAGGCTCAACATGCTCTCTGTTCAGGGCTGCATACCACTGTTGTAACGCATGGTTATTTGAGGTTTTGTCACCTTCCTGTCAGTTTGAACCAGTCTGGCTATTCTCCCCTGACCTCTCTTATTAACAATGTGTTTTTGCCCAAATAATGCCACTGACTGGATGTTTTTGCTTTGCATACCATTCTCTGCAAACTGTAGAGACTGTTGTGCATGAAAATCCCAGGAGATCAGCAGATTCTGAGATATTCAAAGCACCCCAACCTGCCCTTCACCAATAATTATTTCATGGTCAAATTCACCTAGATTACATTTCTTTCCCATTCTGGTGTATGGTCTGAACAACTCCTTAACCTCTTCATTCTGTATGCATACTTTTATGCATTGATTTGCTGTCATATGATTAGCTTATTATGTAGTTTGATAAACGGAACAGGTGTAACTAATAAAGAGTACACTGGAGTACAAGGATGAAGACTGTCAGGTATTTGTGGCTTGGTAAATAGGTACTGCTGTGATATTCTAAAAGTTTTTCTTATTACAGTCATGGCCAAAAGATTTGAGAATGACACAAATATTATTTTTCACAAAGTCTGCTGCTTCAGTTTTTATGATGACAATTTGCATATACTCCAGAATGTCATGAAGAGTGATCAAATGAATTGCAATTAATTTCAAAGTCCCTCTTTGCCATGACAATGACGTTTATCCCAAAAACAACATTTTCACTGCATTTCAACTCTGTAACAAAAGGACCAGATGACATCAGGTCAGTGATTCTCTCGTTAACACAGGTAAGTGTGTTGACAAAGACAAGGCTGGAGATCACTCTGTCATGCTGATTGAGTTAGAATAAAAGACTGGAAGCTTTAAAAGGAGGGTGGTGCTTGAAATCATTGTTCTTTCTCTGTTAACCATGGTTACCTGCAAAGAAACACGTGCAGTCATCATTGCTTTGCACAAAAAGTGCTTCACAGGCACGGTGTCACGGTCGTCTGAATTTCTTGATCCGATTCGGGACCCTTGGGACTAGCTGGAGCAGGAGTGAAACAGAACTTGGCAGCCTGGATGAACTTCTTGCTCATGTTCGTGCTGATTGTAGAATATAGCAGGGGAATTAGCAGTCTGGAAATGTAGACAGGAACACTGCACTTGTAATGCAGTCAGGAACACTGCACTTGTAATGCAGTCAGGAACACTGCACTTGTAATGCAGTCAGGAACACTGCACTTGTAATGCAGTCAGGAACACTGCACTTGTAATGCAGTCAGGAACACTGGAGCCAAGAACTATCCTCTGGAGAGAAGTGTGTTGTTCTGGCAATGAACAGATCACAGCAGCAGGTTTAAATAGGGTGTCCCAAACAACTATTGGCTGATCAGTTCATGTGATCACAGCTGCAGAATCTGGTTGGTCTGGAATGATCACCTGACTGCATCCAAGATGGCCGCGCCCATGCAGCAGAACAAAAAGTATGTGTTTGTTTACAAACGGAGGTGTGGAGGATGGGAATGCTGCAGATGGCCAGAAGGGACCCAGGTAGCCGTGATATGACAGCGGCGGATGAGATAAGTGCGGCTAAGATCCCGATTTGTGACACACGGATATTGCTGCTAGTAATATTACACCTAAATCAACCGTTTATCGGATCATTAAGAACTTCAAGGAGAGAGGTTCAATAGTTGAGAAGAAGGCTTCAGGGCGCCCAAGAATGTCTAGCAAGTACCAGGACCGCCTCCTGAAGTTGTTTCAATGGCAGGATCGGGTCACCACCAGTGCAGAGCTTGCTCAGGAATGGCAGTAGGCAGGTGTGAAAACATCTGCATGCACAGTGAGGCGAAGACTTTTGGTGGATGGCCTGGTATCAAGGAGGCAAATAAAGAAGCCTCTTCTGTCTAGGAAAAACATCAGAGATAGACTGATATTCTGCAAAAGGTACAGGGATTGGACTGCTGAGGACTGGGGTAAAGTCATTTTCTCTGATGAAACCCCTTTCAGATTGTTTGGGGCGTCTGGAAAAGTGCTAGTTTAGAGAAGGAAAGGTGAGCACTACCTTCAGTCCTTTGTCATGCCAACAGTAAAGCATCCTGAGACCATTCATGTGTGCGGTTGCTTCTCGGCCAAGGGAGTGGGCTCACTCACAATTTTGCCTAAGAACACAGTCATGAATTAAGAATGGTACCAACACATCCTCCAAGATCAACTTCTACCAACTATTCAAGAACAGTTTGAAGACGAACAATGCTTTTCCAGCATGATGGAAAATCTTGCTACAAGGCAAAAGTGGTAGCTAAGTGGCTCGGGATCAAAACATCAAAATTTTGTGTCCATGGCCAGGAAACTCCTCAGACCTTAATCCCATTGAGAACTTGTGGTCAATGTTCAAGGGGCGGGTTGACAAACAAAAACACATAAATTCTGACAAATTCCAAGCATTGATTAGGCAAGAATGGGCGGCCATCAGTCCGTATGTGGCCCAGAACTTGATTGACAGCAAGCCTGGGCGATTTATAGAGGTCTTCAAAAAGAAGGGTCAACACTGCAAATATTGACTCTTTGCATAAATTTAATGTAATTGTCAATAAAAGCCTTTGACACTAATGAAATGCTTTGTCGAAGTCGTATAATTGGATGAACAAAAGTATATTGGTTAATATTGTTTGATTGGCCAATTGTACTCAGTATGCCACGCTACACGTGGCATTCGGCGATCGCACAGTAAAATACGCACGTACACACTCGCATTACAACATTTAGTTATTTATATAATTCATATTCATATTGGTTCTGTTACACAGTAATTTATGAGCAGATAGTGTTTAGTTTATTATTAGTTTATATATTATGATTATATGTACACCTCAGTGTTATTTAAGGTTCAGGTTATAGGAAATGTGTCATGTCTGATATCATATTAATCCCCTTTACATCAGCTGTACGGTGCATTCGGCGAAGAGATCGCACATTGCATACTCTAGTTATTGATGTTAGGGAATAAACCTTTAATATGATGCTGACTATAAAATGCTAATAGACTAGTTGTAACTGGAGTCTTGGCTGGAACAAAGGAGCACATCCCCTGGAGAGATAACCCCCACCTTTGGATTCTTTAGTTTAAACTAGCCTATGACCTGTTTACCCTGGACCCACCCGAAGTCTGGACCTATAGAAGCAAGCCACGTCATCTGCATTGTTCACTTTGTAACACTGAATGTATATATCATAGCTGCGCTCCCAGTAGCTTCAGTCATTCTCTGACCACAGTATTCAAGGGTGAACTACTGTTCACTGGTGCCCGTGGTAGCGCAGCGTAGAGCAGCATAGTGCAGCGGTATGTATGTATTTTTGGTATTGGCTGTACTGTACTGTATTATATTATAATCATGTATTGAACTGTTAACTTTTTACATCTGCTAAAATATATCACTTTGTGCGTTAGAAACACAATTCAATCGCTTGGGCAATGCTTATTTGAAAACGATAGAATTACTTTAATAGCTTGTAATTTTACTTCAGTATACCATAGCAACATCTGACAAAGAGGTCTACAAACAGTGAAGCAGCAGACTTTGTGAAAACCAATACTTGTGTCATTCTCAAAACTTTTGGCCATGACTGTAAGGTAACAGTCCAAAAATTCCTGTTATTTTTCTTTTGGTCAGGCACATTCTCTAGTAGAGTTCCTTTTAACAAGTACCTTTTAAATCTTATTCTTCATTTTGGAGGGCTGATTGTATGCAGTTATGTTTGTCCTCTGCATAAGAACAATTATCAGTAGGGATCTCTCAGTGTGTAATTACAGACCTCTTTGTCATATTCAAACACTGACATAATTTTACCAGCATGTAATAAACCTTGAAACAAGTAAACAAAAATCAAATAGAATGAAACATCTAACATTCCCTGTAGAACAACTAGGTAACAATAACAAGCGTACAATAAGAAAAACAGAAGCAAGTCAGAAAACTTTTAAAAAAAGTGAAACATGAATAAAAGTACAACATGAATATAAATAAGATCATATAAGCACATCAACAACTATTACAAATTCACCCATAGAGAAATTTCTATAGATCATACATACGATACACCATGACTGAGTAGCACCTTTATTAGCACAAGGGATATACCCACACCCTTATTGTGGCAGATGTTGGTTAATTCTACCAAAAGTAGATTCAGTTAACAATTTTGTTTTTGGTGCACTTCAGGTCCTAGCATCCCCAGGCTGGCATTAACTGTTTGGGTATGCTTGTGTTTATAGTATACAAGCACCATGGATGCTTGTATACCCATGGGACATACTGACATGACACCCACAAGTGCCAGAATTCCCTGCCACCCACCCAACCTGTAGTGATGCCAATAAAACACTATCACACTGTGTCACGAGCCGCGGCGGTACTCACAGCCGCCGCAGCTCGCTTCTGGCTCCCCCTGGCGTCCCGGCCATCACCTTGACGACTGGGACGTCATTTCCTCCTCCTGCCCGGCTGTCGCCAAGGCAACGGCCGGACGCTTCTTCAGTAGCGCTGCGTCCCGGCAGTGTTAGAAGCCGGGCGCGGGCGTGTAGTAGACAGCCGGTGGGCTGATTGTATGAGGGGGATTTATCTACTAAACATTACCCTGCAACTGTGAGTAGTTCAGGGACAAGCCCTGATTGGTTCTACTCTGTAACAGCAATTACTCTGCAGCTGTGTATGCTAGTGCTGATTGGTCTATGCCTGTATTTAAGGCAATGAGGTCTGCTGCCTCATTGCCGGTTATAGCTTCTGTGCTCCAGTCTGCTGACCTGCTTGTTCCTGTTCCTGTATCCTGATACTGCTACTGATTTCCCGTGTATGACCCCTGGCTTTGAATTGGACTTTGCTTGTGTTTCCTGTGACCCTGATCTTCGGCCTGTTTACCGTTTCTGCTATCTGCCTCTGACCCCTGACCTCAGCTTGTGTACCGATACTGTTGTCTGCTGCCGGCCCTTGACCTCTGCGTGGACCTCACTTCGCTTGCCTGGGTTCTCTCCAGCCGGTACACACTTCACGACCCTCTGTCAGTCTGTGGCCCAGTCCCCACCATCAGGGGCTCCAGTGAACACCTGATTGGCAGAGTAGATTCCGGGTTGTGTTGTGCCGGCTGGAGGGGTTCCTAACACACTGCTTACAAAATACATTTATTTGAAATAAACACTCCCATAAACTTCATTGATTTACCCTCTTTATTGCTAACCTAGATCCTTGTGGACATCCTTGGCATCCTCATCATCTGTTATAGATCCCAGTTTTGAAAGAAAATATATATCTATTGGACAACGCAGTACTATCTCACTAAGAGCTACAGCTGCAAATAAGCTCTTAGTGGTTACACAGTGTCAGCGATATTTCTTGAGTGGTCGAGTGCTCGATTATAAATAAAACTGTACCCTCACTAAGAGCTTATTCTCATTATCTTATTTGTAACTTAGCATTTGCTTTAAGCATTATGCATATTGTTTTGAGTGTCACCTATTTTGAGATACATGCAGCTTGGAATACTAATTAAACTACAGGACGCAATTTACAATTATGTTGTAAGCATAAATTATGTCAAGCTCTACATAAGGCCCTTGGTGTTCAAGTTATTTTTATTTTATTTGGAATAGATTCAAGACCAGAACATGTGGCTCTTGATAGGACCAAAGGGCTATCAATTTATTACATGTATCACAATTAAAATATCTGAAGGTTTGGGCTTACCAAGCCAAGTGAAGCAGAGTGTCTCAAATGTAGTGAAATGGTCAGTATTGACAAAAAGGGGCGCACCTTCAGGACCTCCCTCATTTATCTGTGCCCCTGAATGGCCACACAGCTTACATAGGGGCATGGCCTGTTGCTGTGCACTGGGCACATGTGTGCCCCCTAACACCATCTCTACCTCTCCTCCACTTGGAAGCTGCACTTGGGCACTCCTTTTCATCCCAAACTACCAGGAACAAGAGGAACACAGATAACTACTGCACCATACAGGGCACAATAATTTCATTGTGGATTCAGCTGTCTCCATCCTCCCCAATAGGCAACAACAAGCATACATTTTCTCATCTTCCCTTCCAGTCACATTAGAGATTTCTAAAAGAAATCTTAGAATCTCATAATTCAACCAAGTATTAAGCTATGTCAGGATCAAAAGTGATACTGATATTAAATGTAATGACACTTCTCTTTGTTGTCTCCCTGAAGCAATGTGTTTGTAAGTAAAGGGTCTCAGCTATGTAATTTCTGACTTTTAAAACTAAGGAAAGCGTTGAATCTCTAAGACAATCCTCAGCTGATGCTAAACAGCATTTTGCTCATGAGCCAGTGAAGAGTTGATAAGAACATCAATTTGTCTAACATTATTTAATTCATACAATTTGTATTATCATTACATCATTATTAATTATTTGTTTAATCTTTATGATTTAATTTATTATTATTTTTAAAGCTGTCTAACACTGTTATGAATACAGTTATTAAGTAGACAAAACAGATAATTTTTAAAGATCTGTTGATGTTTGGGTAAAAATGTGCATCAAACAGTGGTTTTTCAATGCTGACTTTCTCCACTGAATAAAAAAACAACTGGTATCATCAGTCTGTACATAGACCTGGACCCAGATATATCTAAGAAAGAACACACCCACATATCACCATCTATTGACAGTTTGTTACTAACAGAAATAGTAAAGATAAATTCTGAAAGCACAAAATTGCAGGCCTGTATTGCAAATCTTGAATATAAAAATAACAGAGACTGTGTCACAATCACTTACTCTTCCTCGCTCCAACGTTTTCTGTCCCGCCATCAGTGAGGGTGCTCAGCACTTCCAGGTCTCGGCACATCACATGACTGCAATCTAGAGGCAGGCCATTCAAATGTCCTGCACTATTTAAACTTGCTCTGACACTTCAGCAGTGTCAGACCAACAAGTATTCCAGTTTATCCGACTCCCTGTTCCTGTGCATTATGCCTGGATCCCTGCCTTGCTGTATTAACCACCAAAGCTGATAATCTGTGTACCAGTTACTGGCTCCACTTGACCTTCCTACCTGTCTCCTGATCTTGTACTCCACTGACCACCTGGGTTCCAGTTTCCTGCTCACCTGACCTCGTCACTATCTTCTGTAGTTCGTGCAGACCGCCTGTGTACCAGTTCGGTTCATTACCTTGTCTAGGCTTCACCTACATCCTCACTCTCCTAGTTCTGCAGTGTTACATCTAGTGGCAGGTTAGAGGACCGCAACCTGTGAGTTCTCAGTAGCTAAGCCTATCCTGCTTTGCGTCGGTTCTTGGTGAACACGGGTGAACTCGTTAGAGCCTGCACCCCTGGTTTTCCAGTGCCAGTGTAGATTAACACTTGGAGTCCAAACTCCTGTGGTCTATTACAGTCTGCAGCCATGCAATGTTTAGCTTGTTCAGATGGGAGGAGCTGGGCAGATCAGGACTTTGAAAACAAAATGCCGGCTGCACTTACTCATGTATCTCATGCATAAAATACACTTTTCTTTGAGTTAAGAGATATTACCATTTAACAGTATGAATTTATAGGGGTGTTGCCTGGTTTGGGGATAGAGACAAAGCATTTTTTCTGGTGCTCAAATGGGAAGGGAATTGGAGGGTGTTCTATGCATGGCCATGGCAAAGTGACAGATAACTGTAAAGGAGTAGGCAGTTTAACAACAGGGACTTTTAACATAAGTCTGATTCTTTACAGTATATTGTTACTCTGTACATAAAAAGTGTTTATATATTTTTCTGTATGCTAATTCATTTGAGAATGATGTATGTTATAAAAAGTTTACAACATTGCTGCTATAAATATATATCTATGTATAATATAACATACATGTATAAATATGATTTTTTATAAATATATAGCTATGTATGATGTACATGTACAGCATATATTGCTGGGTGTTGAATCTATTTTGAATATGCACAGACAATTGCCTGGGGCTTGGATCGAGTTTTGTACTTCCTGAGTTTTGGTCGGGATATCTTGGTGTGAAGAAGTATCAGGGATGTTTATCTGAGGTCTGCATAGTTCACCTTCAGTGGTGATTACCAGTAATCAAATATGTGAAGAGATTATTTACCATGTACATTTTTATTCATCTGCAATATTAATATATAAATAGGGACATATATTCCTAGTAGAACTATTTGTAGGGAGGTAGCATAATAAACACTTTTGTTTTATTTTGTTTGCGGTGGGTGCCAAAGAACCATTTCACTCTGGGCTCATTTAGAGCTAGAACTGACCCTGGGGGCTAGATTTACTAAGCTGCGGGTTTGAAAAAGTGGGAATGTTGCCTATAGCAACCAATCATATTCTAGCTTTCATTTATTTAGTACCTTCTACAAAATGACAGCTAGAATCTGATTGGTTGCTATAGGCAACATCCCCACTTTTTCAAACCCGCAGCTTAGTAAATCTAGCCCTGGGTGTGATATATCAGAATATGGAAGTCTTTTATCAGTGGGTATTATTAGGCAATGGCAATTTATTGCTCTAGCAATAATGGAATCCCCATTAATAGAAAAAAGTTGTGGTATAAAATAAATCAATTACCCGTTTTATATTGAAGATATCAGACAAGAAGCAATCATTTTGAAAAATTTCAGATGCTAATTGAGTTACTTGCAAAAAATGATAGCTCCTTTGTGTTAAAAACGATCCACTGTTATTGAGTTAGTTTCATATGGGTTGCAACAATTTGGATCCTATTATTTGTGGACCAATGTTAGCTTTCAAGTAAGAACAGTATGACAATAGTTCCGATTTTTCACCTATAGTGGTTGCTTAAGCTAGAGCAATCATTCTACATAAAATTGAATTGTCAATAGTCTCTTTTTTAAATAGCAATTAAAAACCTCCAAAGTCTGCCACATCTAAATTACATTAAATAAAGACTGATACATTGTGATTGCTCACTGCATGAAATGAAAATACTTTTGTTGCTATCTACATACTTTGATCTTTTGGGTGGAAGACGTCTATTTAGGAAATATCAAAGGACATAGATAGCAACAACCATATTTCCAATTCATGCAGTAAGCTTTTGAAAATGTATAAATCTTTATTTAAGACACAAGTGCCACTTAAAAGCATAAATCACAGGATACTCGTCAAAGCAAGAATCATTCAAACAGCAAAAAGCATCCTAGAGTGTATCCAAGCTTAAACCTAAAATGCTCTTTCAGGTCACAGGACCCTTATTTATTGCATTGTGCATATGATTTATATTATTTATGTTTAAAGTGGCTCTTGGGCCCGATATTAAGATTATCCTGTTTTTATACTTTAGCTTGCTAAATGGTTTGGGAATATTCTGTTGTTTGTTAAATACTTTGATATATAGAACTCATATTTAGAAGGCTGGTTTACCTGAACACTGCAAACAAGTTTTCTTCCTGAAGTGAACAGGTTTCATTAAGGAGTATTTAACTGTAATATAAAACAATTATATATTATACTCCCGGAAGAGCAGGGCAACCTCCTAGTTCCTGGTCACTTCATTAGTTAAGTGGAGAGGTAGGAGGTTAGGATGCGATTCAGGCATCATTGTGGCCCCGCCCCCTTCTGTAATAGGTTAGAAATTGTGATGATGGTTTATTGGATGGGGCTACATGGAGCGATTCCTTGTGCCACGTCCCCACACGCCCACCTCCCCCTGGATCTCTCGAGGACCAATCTGCTAAAGTTGGCAAGTATGTATTAGATTGTTATAATTAAACTCATTAAAACTACTGACAATTGAAGTGAATAACATTTATTGATCTCTTTACAATGACAACTGTTAATGGGTGGGATATAATAGGAACAAGTGAACAGTCAGTTCTTGACGTTGATATGTTGGAAGCAGAAAAAATTGGCAAGCACAAGGATCTGAGCAACAAATTCTGATGGCTTGACGACTGGGTCAGAGCATCTCCAAAACGGCAGATCTTGTGGGATGTTCCCAGTATGCAGTAGTTAGTACCTACCAAATGTGGTCCAAGCAAGTAAAACAAGTGAACTGACGACAGTGTCATGGGTGCCCAATGATCATTGATGTATGTAGGGAGTGAAAGCTAACATGTTTGGTCCAATCCCACAGCAGAGCTACTAGATCTAAAATCCAATCAAGCATCTGCAGGATGTGCTGGAAATACAAGTCTGAGCTATCTCACAACTTACAGGACTTAAAGGATCTGCTGCTAACAACTTGGTGCCAGATACCACAGGACAGGTCATGTGGAGTCCGAGTCTTGACAGGTCAGAGCTGTTATGATGGCACAAGAGTCAGTCTGTACAGTCTACATAATGACATTGTGTGGGATCCAAAACTGACATATCACCCCTGTGTCTGGCATCCCAAAGAGGCTTACAAGGGACCTGTAAATACGCTCCCTTAGTGCCACCTGCTGGTCCTGCATCTCCTTGAGGGTTTGATGGATTCCTGCCAACAGTTCTTCTGTGTTATGTGCGTTTTGTCGCTAACCAATAACGATTGTGGAACCTCGATTTGTGTTTCCAACGCACAAAGATTTATTCGCAAATAGTAGAATAATATGCTCAAGCGAAGTGATAATAAATACAGCCATTACTTATCGCAGGCGCTCTGGATCCAGTGTGCAGTCATTCAATCCTGAAGTCTGGGGACAAGATGTCTAAACACTAGATGTGAAGCTGCTGCTTATATACACACAGAAATACAGTAATACAATGAAAGTGGTATAGCTTGCATCTATTGGTCCAGGTCTCAGGAAGGTCCAAGGGGTTGTCAATCATTGGCTAGTTCATCCTAAAGAATCCAAAGGAGGGGGTCACCTCTCCAGGGGGTATGCTCTGCTCTTCCCGCCAAGATTTCTTAGTCTTAAGTAGTTCATAATTCCCTATCATTCATAACTTGTGTATGCACTCTGCGATTTCCTCACAGAGTAAACCAAACAGTAGGATATGTAAAGAGGTTTATTATGATACCACTCATTATATGATTCCTTCAACCTGTTCCGTGTATTTCACTAATATGCATGTAACTCTAATATAACATATAAATACTACTATATTTCGACATAACTGACTATGTGTTGCAACTACCATTAATGTGTACTATTTTATAAGTATGCGTGTTTGTGCGAATGTATGGTAAAAGACCAATTACTGTTGCTGCCACGTGTAGTGGATGCGTACGCCCTTTCACGCCGTAGCGTGCCCTTGTACGTCGTAGCGTACCGTACGCATCTTTTCAGACAAAGACAACCAAGTTTGCTCGACTTTAATTGAAATGACTTTATCCAATTTGCTGACTTCAACAGCTCCACCCTTTGATAGTGTAATAAACTATCACCCAATCACCGTTTCAAGTTCAGGATTACACAATACTTCTTCACAGACCATGATCTCGGTATCTGGTACCACCCTTTCAGTCTCTTTCTCAGTGTTACTCCTATGAGACCATTTTCCACACTTCAACACAGTAGGAATGCATTTGACAACTAAACCAATTGCTAAGATGAAACCCAGTATAAGGAGAAGGAGCTTACCTACACTAGCAACCATTTCCTGTACCCACTCCCCCAGACCGGAGAACCATTTCACAGGGTTCAACCACGAGAACCAACCCGCCACCTTTTCCCCGACCTCATATAACGAAGAATTATGGCTCTTTCGAAATTCCCATTTCAGCTGCAAAATTTCATCCATCTTCCGGTCTATAACCTCTTTAGGGTCATCCGTATTATTAGTAATGTACGTGCAACATTTGACACTGAACTGGGTGGCCAGTGTCACACAGTACCCACCAGTAATAGAGGTGAGATAATTTAGTACCAGTCTATGTTGCACCAACTCCTTCTTGTACGCTTGTAGCTCCCTTCCAGTATACCTGAAAGTGTCATCATACATCTCGGTGATATTATCTATTAATTTAGCTAGGTCTTGGATATATTTAAAGTTTAATGTTCCCCGAGTGGTCCTGGTGAGGTTTCACTAATCAATTTTGTAGCTATGGGTTCCTCACCAGGAATCATATTTCTCTTGCCACGGTGTTCATACTGTGTGTGTATGTATGGTGGTGATGTAGTCTTGTGAATACCAACCATTTCTTCATGAGTAATAGTCATGATTTCAGGAACCAGTTTAGCTAAGAAACACAAGCCCTTGGAACTCGGAGTCACCCAGGAATAAGCTTTCCTTTCACAAACAAAATACACATCATCAGGGAGAACATAAGGAACAGTGTGCCCATGAATTATATCACATAGAGTTTTGATAAAACTACCCATGCCTAGTGTCTCCATTTGCTCTAGACACGTGTCGGCATTAATGACATTTTTACATTTATCTGTAGAGACTTTTCCAATGGATACCTTCTTATGTTTGGTTATACGCCCTAATTTGTGACTTCAATCAAAATTCCTGCCTATTAGTGACCTTGTGAGTCTCCCTCTAAAATGAGTGTGGCGAGCCATTGTCTGATCTGATGGGTCAGCCTCCCAATTCTCCAGGCGCTTTGCATGAGATATGTTTAGGCACAGCAAAGATCTGCCTATGGAGTATTGTCGAAGCGTCAGACTAGAGGACCAAGTGTTATTGTACCTCCCGTCTATGGGCCTCCCACCCCTCAATTTGAGTACTTCGGATATGTTTAGAGGGAATGGCACTAGTCCTATATTATGCTGCCCTTGCAGCATGTGAGAGCACACCCAACACTTGGTCTGGTTTAGCACCTTACCCACCAGGGAGTGATAATCCTCCAAAGGATGCCCGCCTATATTCCGAGTATTGGGGGGCTGGCATCATTGGATGCATCTCTCTTCAACTAGGGAGTCGCAGAATTTGCAGATACAATACTCGTCAGACAATAGCCCCTCACACTGCCTCCGAGTTCCTGAGCTAGCAGACCTTTTCATAACCCCGGTCCAAGTTTGATAATGGGCTGCTCTGAGTATCCTAATAACTTTTCTTCTGCCTCCATTTCATCCGTATCACTCCCAGAACTCTCCTCCGTCCTCCATCCTCCTTCACAAAAATAGAATGTCCTAAAAAAAATAAAAACAAGGAAAATCCTGGAACAAAAGAAAAACAAAAACCGCCACTAGATCGCTGGAAAGATAGTTCTGGGGCAACGATTCTGGTTCAGGTGTCTCGACTGCAGGCTTTAGGTCTCCCGGAACAGACTCACGAGTGACAGATCTATGTCATTGGTCTTAGCTTTATCTTGCACTTTCTCCGGATTATGGACTCTTCTGCAGTGAGTGGAATGGACCCAAGTGTCTCTCTCTGCAACCTTCAGTGATGTAGTACTGGTCAGCAGCACTTGGTACGGGCCTTCCCAACGGTCTGTTAAACAACCTGAACGTAAGAAATTGCAGATCATAACATAGTCTCCAGGTTCAACATCATGACAGTTCGTTTCTGGCATACCAGGTGACAGCATTTTTAGTTTTTGTTGTTGTTGTTTTAGCTGTCTACTCATTCTTATAAGATATTGTACAGTCCCTTCATTATTACACTTCAAGTCGTCTTGTGGACCCACGATCAAATGAGGCTGTCGTCCGAACAGTATCTCAAAGGGGGACAGATTAAGAGGAGGTCTAGGAGTGGTTCGAATGCTATGGAGGACCAATGACAAGGCCTCAGGCCATGCCAACCCAGTTTCAGCCATTATGTTACCAAGCTTGTTCTTTATAGTACCGTTTACTCTCTCCATCTTACCACTGGCTTGTGGTCGGTAAGGGGTGTGAAGTCTGCTACCTATTCCCATGAGTTTACACATGTTTTGGAAGATATCATAAGTAAAATGGGTACCCCTATCACTTTCAATGATTCTAGGGATACCGAACCTACACACAAAGTCTTGTACAATTTTCTTTGCAGTGAACACAGCAGTATTAGTGGCTGCCGGATATGCTTCCACCCAACCGGAAAACACATCAATACACACTAACACATACTTTAGATTCCTGCACGGTGGTAATTGGATATAGTCAATTTGTATTACCTTAATAAGTCCGTCTGTAGGAGGGATGTGGGATGGCTCAGTTGAAATAGTTTTCCCAACATTTTTCCTCAAACAAGTAAGACATGACATTGCTTTCTTACCAGCCTGAGAGGAAAATCCGGGAGCACACCAGTATGCTCTCATCAGTTTGCACATACCTTCTTTACCCAGGTGAGTCAGACCATGTGCTGCTTCTGCCAGGCTTGGATAGTATGTTCGGGGAGCTACAGGCTTACCTTGTCCATCCCTCCAGAGTCCTGAGGACTCTTGACCACATCCCATCGCCTTCCAGACCGCCTTTTCCTGCAGGGAACACAAATCTTGCATTTAAATTAATTTCTGCATGTCTAATGTCTGAAAAACCATCATAGTCTCGGTCGATACAGTCATAGGTTGCCTTGCTGCCCATTTAGCAGCTTCGTCTGCCCTGTTGTTGCCCAATGACACTGGGTCTTCTTCAAAGGTATGGGCTTTGCACTTTATGACGGCTACTGTTCTGGGTAACTGTATCGCTGTCAGAAGTCCTTTTATGTGTTGTGAGTGTGCCACTGGCGTACCTGCTGCTGTCGTAAAGTTTCAAAGATGCCAAAGGGCCCCAAAATTGTGCACTACCCCAAAGGCGTACCTAGAGTCTGTATATATATTGGCTGATATACCCTCTGCTAATTCACACGCTCTCCTTAGTGCTACTAGTTCCGGCACATGGGCTGAGTGAGGTGGGCCAAGGGGTTCAGCTTCTACCACATCCTGATCGTCTACAACAGCGTAACCAGTACATAGCATTCCCGTCTCTGTCTGTCTATGGCAACTTCCGTCTGTATAAAACGTAAAATCCACATTTTCTAAGGGAGTGTCACGTATGTCGGGCCTTGCAGTAAAGGTCTGATTCAGGTGTTCCATACAGTCATGCGTGTCAGTATTCTTGCCTAACTCATCATCAACCAGGGTCTCCTCACCTCCCACCCTTTGTGTCTCTAGAGACACATACGGAAGGTATGTATCTGGATTTAAGGTGCTACATCATTTGATGGTGATGATTGAGGGTGCCACTTTGTGAATCTAGCTGAAGAGACATGTCTGGTTTTGGCTGAATTTAACAGAGCTGATACAGCATGGGGTGTATAGATAGTTGAATTATGTCCTAATACTACGTCCTCGCTCTTACTTACCAGAAGAGCCGTTGCTGCTACACTTCTGAGACATGTTGGGAGTGATCTTGCCACATTGTCTAATTGTGCACTGTAGTATGCTACCGGTCTGCTAGCATCACCATGTTTCTGTGCGAGGACACCTGCTGCACAACCATCAGTGTCACTCACCGGACTGTGAGTGCTTCTTCTCGTGTGTTTAGGAACCGTGACCGTCCACCTTCCTGAGGGTCTGCGCATGTGCAGCCCTTTCAACCCTTCAGTACATGTTCCTTTTAGTTAATTGGCTGATCAGGCAACACTCCCTATTTAATGCACCTGTGGTCAATACCTCGTTGCCTGATCTTGGAGTCTCATTCCCTATGAGCCTCTGAAGGTGTTCCTGTGTTTCCTCGTGTATTCAACTCCTGCTGATTCCTGTTGTTCGTTTGTGGTTTCCAAACCACTTCAACTCTCGTGTTTCATCGTGACTGCACCAGCTGATTCCTATCCGCTGCCTCCATGCTTCTACAGTTTCCAAACCACTTCAACTCTCCTGTGTTTCATCGTGACTGCACCAGCTGATTCCTATCCGCTGCCTCCGTGCTTCTAAAGTTTCTAAACCACTTCAACTCTCCCGTGTTTCATCGTGACTGCACCAGCTGATTCCTATCCGCTGCCTCCGTGCTTCTACTGTATCCTGCTCACCTCAACTCTTCCGTGTTTCATCGTGACTGCACCAGCTGATTCCTATCCGCTGCCTCCGTGTATCTGCAGTGTCCTGCTCATCGCAACCCTCCAGTACTCATCGTGTCTGCAACCAGCCGATCCGCTGTCTCCGTGTTTCTACAGCGTTCCTGCTTGTGTCAACTCGCCTGTCTGCATCGGATCAATGCTCCACTGCTTTCATCTCAGCTAGACCGCCTCAACTCTCCCGTGTTCTCCAGGTGTCCAGTTCTATATACTACTGCTTCCTGAGTATTGTTTACATCCTTGCTGGTCTACCTACCGTGCGCTGCACCTACTTGGTTACCGCTTCCAATCTCCTGGGACTTCGCATCCTGCCGTCCTCCAGCCGTTCAGGTATCCCTGCACCTCTCTCTGACAGCCTGCTCTCCTGAACCACGGTATGCATACTTCTCATTGACTGTGCTGGTGTATTGCATATCTAGCTGGACTGAGTTGTTCTCCTCCGGAGTTTCCTATCCACTGAGACTATTGCTATCATTTGACTGTGTTACCGTTTAGCCTGGATAGTTCTCGTGACTTTGTATATTTGTGCAGTGCTGCTCAGTTATTATTGTGTGCATATCATCGTGGGATCAAGTTCAGTGTGCCCGTGTATACTCTGCATTGCATTTATCTCCCCGTGCTCCTCCTCACTTATATATTTCAGTGGTACAACTTGCTAGAGGCAGACCACTGTTCCCTGTTTTCTGAGTCACCAGTTTCCAGTATCCTTTCACATAGCAGTGGTACAACTTGCTAACGCAGACTACTGACTTCCCGGATACCTTCACCTGGATTCCATTCCTTCACCCAGACAGCGGTACAACTTGCTATACGCAGACCGCTGACTCTCATCACCTCCTCGATACTTCTGGACATTCCTCCTCACTATAGCAGTGGTACAACTTGCTATACGCAGACCACTGACTACCCTCACGTTTCCTTGTCCATCCAGTTCCTCGTGTACAGTTATCTACCTATTACCAGTACTGCTAGTCATAGACTTTCCTCGAGCATTCTCTTATCACCTGCTGTCTCCTGTTCCGTGATCACCCCGCTACCAGAGTACCATATTACCAACTATACTGCTCTGGTAAGTCTATCATCTGGTGATACCTGGGTAAAGACTCCTAGTGCCCGTGACAGTAAGATCAGGCCATGACAGACCCAGATTCGGAACCTACAGCTAAAGAGATGCTGCAGCATCTGGTTACCCGTATGGAGCAACAGGATGCTCGCCAACAGCTGTTATTACAATGTTACCAGGCGTTAGCCTCCCAAGGAACATCTGGGCCAAATATCACAGCTAATGTTGATGCTCCTGTGCTTTCCTCCCTTTCCCCAGTGCCATCCCAGGTGTCTACGGCTTCTACGCTTCACCTGCCTACTCCGTCAAAGTATGATGGAGACCCCAAAACATGTAGGGGTTTTCTCAATCAATGCTCAGTTCATTTTGAGCTCCAACCTCAAAATTTCTCTACTCATCAATCCAGAGTGGCCTATCTTATTTCATTGTTTTCTGGACAAGCTCTCGCATGGGCTTCCCCTCTGTGGGAAAGAAACGATCCATTATTACAGGATAGTGCCAAATTTATTTCCACTTTCCGAAGTGTATTCGATGAACCAGGTCGTGTCATCTCCGCTGCATCCAGCATCCTCCGTCTACGTCAGGGTTCTCGTACAGTAGGCCAGTACGTCATTCAATTTAGGATTCTAGCCTCTGAACTTCAGTGGAACACTGAAGCGTTAATTGCCACCTTCTGTTAGGGGCTCTCCGATAAAATTAAAGATGCACTGACTACTCAAGAACTACCTCTTTCTTTAGAAGATTTGATTTCTCTTTGCCATCGTGTAGACATGAGATTTCGTGAAAAGGAGTCTGAAAAAACAACTTCAGCTAAAGCACCTCTTCGCTCAACTTCTCAATTTCGTCCAGCTTCATCTCCTGTGATACCCATGGAGATAGGATGCTCTAAATTAACCACTGAGGAGAGGAACCGAAGAGTAAAGAATAGACTTTGTATCTATTGTGCTGATTCCACACAAATGCTCAATTCATGCCCTAAAAAATCGGGAAATGCCAGGCCCTAACTAGTTCTGGAGAGGTGAAGTTAGGGTCCCTGGAGTCCTCTCCATGTTCTACGAAATTAAAAGTCTGCGCTTTTGATTGTCACTCACCGGACTGTGAGTGCTTCTTCCCGGACATTTAGGAACCGTGGCCGTCCTCCATCCTGAGGGACTGCGCATGCGCAGCCCTTTCTAAACCTTCAGTGTATGTTCCTTTAACTTAATTGGCAGATCAGGCAACACTCCCTATATTAAGCACCTGTGGTCAACACCACGTTGCCTGATCTTGGAGTCTCATTCCCCATGAGTCTCTGAAGGTGTTCCTGTGTTTCCTCGTTTATTCAGCCCAGCTGATTCCTGTGGTTTCCAAACCACTTCTATCTCTGTGGTTTCCAAACCACTTCTACTACTGTGGTTCCCATACCACAGCTACCCTTCTGTGTATCATCGTGACTGTGAGCTGATTCCTATCCGCTGCCTCCGTGCACTACAGTCTTCTAACCACTTCAACTCCACCATGTATTATTGGGACTGTTAGCTGATGCCTATCCGCTGCCTCCGTGCACTACAGTCTTCCATCCACATCCACTCACCTGTTCATCATCGTGACTGTTAGCTGATTCCTATCCGCTGCCTCCGTGCACTACAGTCTTCAACCTGCAACTCGTCTGTGTTTCATCATCGTGACTGTTAGCTGATTCCTATCCGCTGCCTCCGTGCACTACAGTCTTCAACCTGCAACTCGTCTGTGTTTCATCATCGTGACTGTTAGCTGATTCCTATCGCTGCCTCCGTGCACTACAGTCTTCAACCTGCAACCCGTCTGTGTTTCATCGTGACTGTTTGGCTGATTCCTATCCGCTGCCTCTGTGCGCTTCAGTCTTCAGTTCTTGTCAACTCTCCCGTGTTTCCTTGAGACTGCTGCCACTATTGCTATCCGCTACTCTCCGTGATCAACAGTTCCAGTTCAACTCTGCTCTCCCGTGTCCCATCGTTACTGCACCTGCTGGTTGCTATTGGCTACCTCCGTGTTTCCGCAGAGACCCGCTGCTGCTACTCCTCAGCGCTACTCATCCATCTACTGCTGATCCGCTCTCCACGCTTTCCTGTGTTCCCGCTGGTCTCTACCCGCCTGTCAGCATTGGATTCGTGTCTCTCTACTTACCTCTCTGCTAGACCATCGCCATTCTCCAGGTACCTCCAGGAGTTCAGTTCCACGCTCTACTGATTCCTGTATATTTGTTTCCCTGCTGGTCTACCTACCTGTGCGCTGCACCTACTAGACCACCGCTTCACCCATCCAGGGACTTCGCATCCTGCCGGCCTCCTGCCGTTCAGGTATCTCTGCACTCCTGTCTGACTGCCTGCTTCTGAACCACGGTATGCATACTTCTCATTGACTGTGCTGGTGTATTGCATACCTTGCTGGACTGTGTTGGTTCTCCTCTGGAGTTTGCTATCCACTGAGTCTATTGCCATCATTGACTGTGTTATCTCGTGCTGGATTACTTCAAGAGACTTTCTATTTATGGCAGTGCTGTTCAGTCATATATATATATATATATTGTGCATATTACTGTGGATCAAAGTTAAGGTGCCGTGTATATCTTGTGTTGCAGTCTCTCCCCGTGCACCTCCTCACATATATATTCAGTGGTACAACTTGCTAGTGGCAGACCACTGATCCCTGTTTCCAGTATCACCTGTTTCAGAATCCTCTCACATAGCAGTGGTACAACTTGCTAACGCAGACCACTGACTCCCCGGATACCTCCACTTGGATTCCATTCCTTCACTCTGACAGCGGTACAACTTGCTATCCGCAGACCGCTGACTCTCATCACCTCCTCGTTTCTGTTGGACATTCCTCCTCACTATAGCAGTGGTACAACTTGCTACCGCAGACCACTGACTACCTTCACGTGTCCTTTGTCCATACAGTTCCTCGTGTATTATTACCTCCATATTGCCAGTGCTGCTAGTCATAGACTTTCCTGAGCATCTCATCATCTGCTATTTCCTGTTCCGTGATCACCCTGCTACCAGAGTACCATATTACCACCTATACTGCTCTGGTAAGCCTATCACCTGGTGATCCCTGGGTAAAGACTCCTAGTGCCCTTGACATTGATGTTACAATTTCCTTCGCTACCAAATCCTTTGAGTCCCAAGCACTTATTGATTCTGGAGCTGCGGGAAATTTTATTTCTAAATCCCTCGTGAATCAATGGTCCCTACCAGTGATTACCCTGAAGACACCTATTACTGTGACTGCTATTGATGGATCACGTCTTATCAATGGTCTCATCACCCAGAGTACGTCTCCAGTAACTCATCAGATTGGTGTGCTACACCAAGAAGAAATTTCGTTCTTAATTCTTCCTGTTACTACAAGTCCGATTGTTTTAGGCCTTCCATGGCTTCAATGTCATTCTCCCCAGATTGACTGGCGCACTCCTCAAGTTACGTCTTGGGGAGCTGAATGTCATCATCGTTGTCTCTCCCAAGTCGTTCCCCTTAAAATACAGCAATCCTCCATTTCACATTCCTCACCGGAACTCCCTCCTCAGTATGCTTCATTTGCTGATGTATTTGAAAAAACTCAGTCTGAACGTCTTCCTCCTCATCGTTCATGGGATTGTCCGATTGATCTTCTACCTGGCAAGACTCCTCCTAGGGGTCGTGTGTATCCACTTTCGTTACCTGAAACTCAAGCTACATCTGAATACATCCAAGAGAATCTCCAGCGAGGATTTATTCGACCTTCTACTTCTCCCGCTGGAGCCGGGTTCTTCTTTGTAGAAAAGAAGGATGGATCACTACGCCCCTGCATAGATTTTCGTGGTCTTAATGCCATTACTATCAAGAATCGGTATCCCATTCCACTGATTACTGAGCTATTTGATCGGATTAAGGGAGCTCGGATCTTTACCAAGTTAGATCTTCGTGGTGCCTACAATTTAATTAGAATCAGGTCCGGTGACGAATGGAAGACAGCTTTCAATACCAGAGATGGGCATTATGAATACTTAGTAATGACTTTCGGGTTATGTAATGCCCCCGCTGTTTTCCAGGGCTTCATTAATGAGATCTTCCGGGACTTGTTATATATATGTGTCGTCGTTTATCTGGACGACATATTGATCTTTTCACAGGACCTGCCTTCTCATCACCAACATGTGGCAGAAGTTCTTTCCAGACTCCGGAGAAATTCATTATTTTGCAAACTAGAAAAATGTTCATTCGAGTTGCCCCAGATTCCATTTTTGGGTTATATTGTCTCCGGAGTTGGTCTGCAAATGGATCCAGAAAAGGTGAATGCTGTGTTACATTGGCCTCAGCCAACTACTCTTCGTGCCATTCAGCGTTTTTTAGGTTTTGCCAATTACTATAGACGCTTCATTCAAGATTTCTCTTCGATTGCATCTCCTATTGTGGCCCTGAGTCGTAAAGGGGCTAATACTAAGCAATGGTCATCTGAGGCTCTTCAAGCCTTTCAGTTTCTTAAAGAGTCCTTCTCCTCTGCTCCCATTCTTCGACAGCTTGATGTGACGCTTCCCTTCTTCCTAGAGGTAGATGCCTCTAATGTTGGTTTAGGAGCCATTCTCTCCCACAGATCGGAGCAACAAAAATTCCATCCTTGTGCCTTTTACTCTCGGGGTCTTCTGCCTGCGGAGAAGAATTACACCATCGGGGACAAGGAGTTGCTGGCTATTAAAGTAGCATTAGAGGAGTGGAGATACTTGTTGGAGGGAGCTCGTCATCCTGTGACAATTTTCACGGATCATAAGAATTTGTCATATCTACAGTCTGCTCAATGTTTGAATCCTCGTCAAGCAAGATGGTCTCTTTTCTTTTCTCGTTTTGAGTTAATCATAACCTTGAGACCAGCTGCAAAGAACAAAAAAGCAGACGCTCTATCTCGAGCCTTTGTGACGTCCTCAGACGTTGAAGAGGTCCCCAACCGCTCTATATTAGATCCCAAATGTGTTTCTCTGGCTGCTTCTTCCACTAAGGTGCTACCATTTGGGAAAACCCTCGTGCCTCCTGCTCTTAGGAAGAAAATCCTTTCGTGGTTTCACTCTTCTCGTTTTTCTGGACACTCTGGTGAACGCAAGACCTTTGAGATCCTCTCTCGAAGTTACTCGTGGCCTTCTATAAGGAGAGATGTCAAAGAGTTTGTAGCTGCATGTGAATTGTGTTCTCAGTTCAAGACTCCCCGCAGAACTCCAGCGGGTTTGCTTCAACCACTACCCATTCCGTCCAAGCCATGGACCCATATTAGTATGGACTTTGTTACTGATCTTCCGCCTAGTAAAAACTGCAATACTATTTGGGTAGTGGTGGACAGATTTTCGAAGATGGCGCATTTCGTTCCCTTGGCTGGTTTGCCTTCTTCTTCTACTCTGGCTGAATTTTTCATCAAAGAAATCTTTCGTATCCATGGATGTCCGTCCGAGATTGTGTCAGATAGAGGAGTACAATTCGTTTCCAGATTCTGGTGGGCCCTCTGTAAGACCTTGGGCATACGATTATCACTCTCATCTTCCTACCATCCTCAATCGAACGGACAAACTGAAAGGGTCAATCAAGATCTTGAGACGTTTATAAGGATGTTCTCGTCAGCCAATCAAGACAACTGGGTAGAATTGCTTCCTTGGGCTGAATTCGCTCATAACAACATGTACCATGAGTCATCTTCCAAAACTCCATTCTTTGTGGTTTACGGTCACCATCCGTCTTTTCCGGAATTTCCTGCCCTCCCTCCCACCCAAGTTCCTGCTGTAGACACTGTTTGTCAAACTTTCAAAAATATTTGGTCTCAGGTCAAAACCTGTTTAAAGAAGACATCTGCCAGATATAAGTCTTTTGCAGATAAAAAGAGACGGGCTTTTCCACCACTGAAAATTGGAGATCGTGTCTGGTTATCTACCAAAAATATTCGTTTGAAGGTCCCATCTATGAAATTCGCTCCTCGTTTTATTGGTCCATATAGGATCATCCAAGTGATAAATCCAGTTTGTTTCAAACTTCTTTTTCCTAAGAATCTTCTTATTTCCAACGCCTTCCATGTGTCCTTACTCAAGCCTCTCATCATCAACCGTTTCTCGGTCCCTCCTTCAGCACCTCGGCCAGTTCAAATTCATCAAGAGGAAGACTTTGAGATTACTCATATATTGGATGCAAAAATTTCGCGAGGAGTTCCCCGTTTCCTCGTTCATTGGAAGGGCTTTGGTCCTGAGGAGCGTTCATGGATCAAGGCTGAAGATCTCAACGCTCCAGCTCTTCTTAAGAAGTTTTATTTCAAGTTTCCGGACAAGCCCGGTTCCAGGTGTTCTGTGCCCACCTTTAAAAGGGGGGGTACTGTCACTCACCGGACTGTGAGTGCTTCTCGTGTGTTTAGGAACCGTGGCCGTCCACCCTCCTGAGGGTCTGCGCATGTGCAGCCCTTTCAACCCTTCAGTACATGTTCCTTTTAGTTAATTGGCTGATCAGGCAACACTCCCTATTTAATGCACCTGTGGTCAATACCTCGTTGCCTGATCTTGGAGTCTCATTCCCTATGAGCCTCTGAAGGTGTTCCTGTGTTTCCTCGTGTATTCAGCTCCTGTTGATTCCTGTTGTTCGTTTGTGGTTTCCAAACCACTTCAACTCTCGTGTTTCATCGTGACTGCACCAGCTGATTCCTATCCGCTGCCTCCGTGCTTCTACAGTTTCCAAACCACTTCAACTCTCCCGTGTTTCATCGTGACTGCACCAGCTGATTCCTATCCGCTGCCTCCGTGCTTTTACAGTTTCCAAACCACTTCAACTCTCCCGTGTTTCATCGTGACTGCACCAGCTGATTCCTATCCGCTGCCTCCGGGCTTCTACAGTTTCCAAACCACTTCAACTCTCCCGTGTTTCATCGTGACTGCACCAGCTGATTCCTATCCACTGCCTCCGTGTTTCTACTGTATCCTGCTCATCGCAACCCTCCAGTACTCATCGTGTCTGCAGCCAGCCGATCCGCTGTCTCCGTGTTTCTACAGTGTTCCTGCTTGTGTCAACTCGCCTGTCTGCATCGGATCAACGCTCCGCTGCTTTCATCTCAGCTAGACCGCCTCAACTCTCCCGTGTTCTCCAGGTGTCCAGTTCTATATACTACTGCTTCCTGAGTATTGTTTACATCCTTGCTGGTCTACCTACCATGCGCTGCACCTACTTGGTTACCGCTTCCACCCTCCTGGGACTTCGCATCCTGCCGGCCTCCAGCCGTTCAGGTATCCCTGCACCTCTCTCTGACAGCCTGCTCTCCTGAACCACGGTATGGATACTTCTCATTGACTGTGCTGGTGTATTGCATATCTAGCTGGACTGAGTTTCCTATCCACTGAGACTATTGCTATCATTTGACTGTGTTACCGTTTAGCCTGGATAGTTCTCGTGACTTTGTATATTTGTGCAGTGCTGCTCAGTTATTATTATTGTGTGCATA
This sequence comes from Mixophyes fleayi, assembly GCF_038048845.1. NCBI lineage: Eukaryota > Metazoa > Chordata > Amphibia > Anura > Limnodynastidae > Mixophyes > Mixophyes fleayi. Next base: position 49,689,523 of record NC_134412.1, on the reverse strand, counting down.
TCATCGTGGGATCAAGTTCAGTGTGCCCGTGTATACTCTGCATTGCATTTATCTCCCCGTGCTCCTCCTCACTTATATATTTCAGTGGTACAACTTGCTAGAGGCAGACTACTGTTCCCTGTTTTCTGAGTCACCAGTTTCCAGTATCCTTTCACATAGCAGTGGTACAACTTGCAAACGCAGACCACTGACTTCCCGGATACCTTCACCTGGATTCCATTCCTTCACCCAGACAGCGGTACAACTTACTATACCTCCTCGTTACTCCTGGACATTCCTCCTCACTATAGCAGTGGTACAACTTGCCATACGCAGTCCACTGACTACCCTCACGTTTCCTTGTCCATCCAGTTCCTTGTGTACAGTTATCTACCTATTACCAGTGCTGCTAGTCATAGACTTTCCTCGAGCATTCTCTTATCACCTGCTGTCTCCTGTTCTGTGATCACCCCGCTACCAGAGTACCATAATACCAACTATACTGCTCTGGTAAGTCTATCATCTGGTGATACCTGGGTAAAGACTCCTAGTGCCGTCACAATCAGCTTCTGTACAGAATAGCTCAAAAGGCTTTTCATAATCAGGTATTCCCAATGCAGGTGCTTTAGTCAGACTGTCTTTAAGATTAAAGAATGCGTGCTCTGACTCTTCTGTGTGTACAACACGTTCTGGTTTTGAGGAAGAGACTAGCTCCTGCAATGGTAATGCCAGAATAGAAAAACCTGGGATCCAGGATCTACAGTATCCACACATCCCCAAGAAAGTACGAATCTGCTTCTGACTCTGCGGCAGAGTCATGTGTTGTATGGCCTCACTCCTGTCGGTTGTCAGGTGTCTTAGCCCCTTAGTGAGGCAGTGTCCTAGGTATTTGACCTTAGTCTGACATGGCTGCAATTTATCCTTTGCCACCTTGTGCCCTGTTTGTGAAAGATGAAGCAACAACAATTTAGTATCATGTAAACATGACATAAAAGAATCAGAGCACAACAACAAATCGTTCACATATTGAAGTAGAACAGACCCATTGTGGGGTTGAAAGGATTGCAAACAGTCATGTAAGGCTTGGAAGAAAATACTGGGGCTGTCAATGAACCCCTGAGGTAGTCTGGTCCATGTGTATTGCACTCCCCTGTAGGAGAATGCAAAAAGGTATTGGCAGTCAGGGTGAAGAGGGACTGAGAAGAAAGCAGAACATAGATCAATGACAGTAAAATGACTGGCAGACGGTGGAATCTGCATGAGGATGACAGCTGGATTCGGCACTACGAGGAATTGGCTCTCAACAACTTTATTAACTCCCCTTAAGTCCTGGACTAATCTATAGCCCCTCCCCCCATTCTTCTTCACAGGGAAAATGGGACTATTTGCTGTACTGGCTGTACGAATTAAAATCTCTTGTTGTAACAGCCTCTCAATAACAGGATATACCCCTAGTTCCACCTCCGGTTTTAATGGATACTGTGGGATTTTTGGAGCTATCCTACCACTTTTTAGATTGACCATGACAGGGGCTACGTTTGCCATCAGTCCAGTATCCTGTCCATCTCTGGTCCATAGTGAACCTGGTATTTCCAGCAACATCCCCTTTACTTGAGATGGACTTTGATCTATAACAGGAGAGTGTAACATTAACCTTTGAGGGATGTCCAATATATCCTGCACCTCATGTGCGACCTTCTCCGGTATATCTAAGAACACACCATTAGAAGTACAGTATATGACACATCCCATTTTACATAACAAGTCCCTCCCTAGCAAGTTAGTAGAAGCCGCCGCAGCCAAGAGAAACAAATGCTTGGTATGCAGGGGCCCGATAGTAACCTCAGCTGGTTTAGTTAGTGGATAATGCAACACTTTTCCCGTTACCCCGATGGCTGGAATTGTTTTACTGGTCACCTGTAGATTGAAAGGAGAGGTTATCACAGACCGGGCCGCCCCTGTATCTACAAGAAAAGTTTCTTTCCTACCAGCTATGTCAACTATCATTGTTGGTTCTTCACTCTGACTCTCAGTTAACCTCACTGGTTGTAGACTACAGGTATGACCTGACCCCTAGCGCTGACTATCATTTTCCCACGCAATATTTGTGGTTATAATATGTGCGGGTAGATGTGAGTCTTCGATTCTATGTGATTTTTTCCTTGGAGGATATCTATGTGTCCCACATCTAGGGCTGTATCTGTCTTTTTTACAATCCCTCCTCATGTGTCCTTCTTCATTACAATCGAAACATCTCACTCTATGTTTCTTATTATGTGGGTTGTATGCTGGTGGTCGTGTATGCATCCCCTCTAGAGCCTGTATACTCACCGTCATTAACCTATCACCTTTCTCCTCCTTTTGCCTAAAAAGGTTTTTGCCGCGCTCCACAGCAGACTCCCTAAGAGAATCTACTGTGATGCCTCTCCAATTAGGTAATGTGGTTTGTACTCTGGATTTTAAATTTTCTCTAAGGCCATCCATTAATACTCCTATAGCTACTTCCCTATGATGTGGGTCCTCCTCTATGTTGGATATCCCAGTAAACCGTGTTATCGCTGCTATAGTTCTAATAGCATCTGCATCTGCTGCTGTTTCACTATCCTTTTGTTTAATGGTAAAAATCTTACTCCAATTTACTACTACTGGAAAATAGATGGCTAAGTGTTTGACAATTTGTTCTATATTCTTTTGGTTAATCTCATCAGTCAAGGTGTCATCTTCCTCCAACAAACAATCTTCAATACATTTTTGCATGTTAGTATTGGGAGGAAGATACGCCGTCAACACTACACGCCAATCCTTATTGGTTGGTTCGTGGGCATTTCCTAAGTCTTTAACAAATTTCTGACATTTAGCTAACTCCTTTCTAGGATCTGAGAATTCAGTCATAATGGAATGTAATTCTGATCTAGTCCAGGGACAATGCATTGTAACATTTCTTAAAGGAACTACACCATCCTTATCCGGTTTCCCATTGGGAACTGATATTGTGCGGACTGGGTACGCACCCTCTGGTTCACTGACTTATGGGGACACTACAGGATTTGCTGGTTCAAGATTTGGAACGCTTTCACTCCTAGTGATCACGCTACTCTCACCTATCTCAGCCATTTTCTCATACTTGCGCTGAGCCTCTAGTACACTAACAGCATGGGCAATGGCCGAAATCACAGTGGGTTCATCTTCATCTTCTGATACACTTGTTTTAAACTGGCTTAAAACAGGATACAATTTAGCAATTTTTCTTTTTTCAGTTTTAATACCGGCTGTACTTACCGCTCCCGCCACATAAGGTGGCGGGGGCGCGCTTGCGCTGAGTTCGCCACGCTTCTCAACGGCTACTTCCGCCGTGCGCGCGCTTTTCGCCATGCCTATTTCCGCTTTGTATTCGCTGCTCTGCCACGTTTTACCTTCCATTTGCCACAATTTTAAACAATCATTATGTTTATTCCTCACTTTCGTTGAGTTAATCAACCATACTTTATCTTTTACATTATTTAGTACCTCTGCATTAAAACTTCCTATTGTTGGGAAAGGCCTATCACAATCTTTGGTCATCTTGACCCACGTGTCACAATACACAGTTTCGTATGCACCATATTTCTTACACATGAGAAACCTCGCTGAACCAATAGGACCTTCCTTAGGCAGTACACTGACCATCTCTAGCGTATGCTTAGCACCCCATGTTGAACAACACCAATCTATGCAGAACGCTTTCAACAATTTGCTACAAACACTCTACCGCTAGAGATCTCTTACTGGCCGTGGACGTATTTGCTCAAGCCGCGTCCACTCACTTCCTCTTGTATTAAACAAGGACCCCTAACACAGACAACATCACTGTGGGACCCAAGGGCTATCTGCTCCTCGATAACCACAAAATCTGTTGAGTTTATTATAACTGGGAGAACAAAGTCGACACAATCAACCAGCCTTTCCAATATAATTCCTCCTAGCTGCTTCACCAATTCGCACTAACGGTGCGGTTAGATCGCACTGCCTACCAATACTAATTATTAGCAAACCTTGCAATCTATTGGCAGCGCTTTGCGAAAACCCTGTTTTCGCATTCGGTATACCTGCCCTGTATACCGTCCTTCAGTTGGGCAATCCGCCTCCTCAGACAGCAACTGAGCACAATGAATAATAAACAGTGTATCTACGTTACAAAATCACACACTATACACCTTTTCTGCGCAGAAAATCAAAAGTTCCCAACAACAGTAATAATATCTCAGAGGCTTTCACAAGTAATTATATTATGCACATATAATAACTATCAAGGCGATTGTTTAACCACGTGGCAAATCTACCGGAAGTTCGCGTACGCACAGCAGGAAATACACATACGCTAAGCAATGCAATACAGTTAAAACGCACAGTGACAGTAAAAAGAAACAGTTTTCTCTTTTGTCCCTAGGTTCTAGTTAGCGTGCCCTAGACAATGCAAAACGGACATTCGGTTTCACAACACAGAGTAAAATTCAGCTTTTGAACACATTGCGTTCTTACCCGTATATGACGCGTCTCCACCCTTTGTTGCGGAACCGAAATCCGTTGGTCTTGCGTATCATCGGCAACGAAACCTCCAAAGCTCACGAGCCCCCAAATTGTTATGTGCGTTTTGTCGCTAACCAATAACGATTGTCGAACCTCGATTTCTGTTTCCAACGCACAAAGATTTATTCGCAAATAGTAGAATAATATGCTCAAGCGAAGTGAAAATAAATACAGCCGTTACTTATCGCAGGCGCTCTGGATCCTGTGTGCAGTCATTCAATCCTGAAGTCTGGGGACAAGATGTCTGAACACTAGGTGTGAAGCTGCTGCTTATATACACACAGAAATACAGTAATACAATGAAGATGGTATAGCTTGCATCTATTGGTCCAGGGTTCAGGAAGGTCCAAGGGGTTGTCAATCATTGGCTAGTTCATCCTAAGGAATCCAAAGGAGGGGGTCACCTCTCCAGAGGGTATGCTCGGCTCTTCCCGCCAAGATTCCTTAGTCTTAAGTAGTTCATAATTCCCTATCATTCATAACTTGTGTATGCACTCTGCGATTCCCTCGCAGAGTGAACCAAACAGTAGGATATGTAAAGAGGTTTATTATGATACCACTCATGATATGATTCCTTCAACCTGTTCCGTGTATTTCACTAATATGCATGTAACTCTAATATAACATATAAATACTACTATATTTCGACATAACTGACTATGTGTTGCAACTACCATTAATGTGTACTATTTTATAAGTATGCGTGTTTGTGCGAATGTATGGTAAAAGACCAATTACTGTTGCTGCCACGTGTACTGGATGCGCACACCCTTTCACGCCGTAGCGTGCCCTTCTACGTCGTAGCGTACAGTACGCCCTTTTCAGACAAAGACAACCAAGTTTGCTCGACTTTAATTGAAATGACTTTATCCAATTTGCTGACTTCGACATCTGTTTCTCTCTTATCTTTGTATTCCTTCCAGGAGGTGTACAGATGGTGGAAGTGCATGAGCAGCAGGCTGAGCGTAGGTTAGTGTCCCTGGAAACAAAAAGTTGTCTTTGCTGACACTGGCAGAGGCAACAACATTGTTGTCTTTGCTTCTCAACTAGCATTTTATCTCATGCAATGTGCTGTATGTCAAAAAATGGAGAATAAAAAATACTCAAAACAATACTAATAAATAAGGCTGCCTTTATAAATAAAAATGGTGCCATTTGGTGAAGGGAAAACTATTTAGTCAACTCTTTACCTTTGTTAACTTATACGCTCTGAAACAGGGTCAGTTGGCTTTCCTAGCACTTACTTTGGAGTTGATTAACAAATACAAAGAGGGCGTCCTTGTAGTAGGCAGAGATTTTAATTGGGCTATGGATCCTCAAGTAGACACGATGGGACAGAGTCCCAGACTACCTTTGCGAGAGGCTAGGAAAACCAGGCACAATTTTCATGAACATCAGTTGATAGATGTTTGGCTTCTCCTACATCCTACTGGCACACATACTACTCTGTTTCACACTCTTGCTTCTCCAGAACTGACTATTTTTTCATTGAACATAGACATTCGGATCTCCTCTTGAACTCCTGAATCGGACAAATAATGGGTTTAGATCATGCCCTCATATATCTTACCTTGACTTTGGCTGGTCCTTTCCAAGGCAGTGGACCTGGAGATTTAATGAACAATTGTTGCAGAATATTGTAAATCTTAGCTTGAGCAATCCCTCAATAACTATATTGCTCTAAACGACAATGGTGAGACTTACAAGATCACAATCTGGGGGGCCCACAATTGTGTCATTAGAGGAAAATGTATACAACTTGGGTCTTTCCTCAAACAGCAAAAGGAGACTTTCAGGGAGTCCCTTCTTTCTCCAATTGCTACTTTAGAGACCAAACACAAAAGTTCACAATTTCCTGACATATATCTAGAACTTGAATCCACTCACAACGCACTCAACAAATTACTAGATGACAAAAATGAATTTGCCTTCAGGAAGTGTAAAAATAAATTTTTCATATGGGGTAACAAACCAGGGAGACTCCTTGCTAAATCCCTATGCAAACAGCACGACCAGAGTTACATTCACTCAGTTAAAAATGAAGGGTATATCCCATGTTTTAACAAAAAAGACATTGCCAATGCACTCCATAATTATTATTCAGACTTATATAACCTTGAGTCTCATACCTCTCCCACATTACTGGCCGGACACTCGGTAGCCGTCAAAGATTACCTGAAAGAGATACATTTTCCTAGATTTACTAAAGAAATGGAGGAGATGTTGGAACAACCTTTCTCTGGTGAGGAAATAGATGAAGTCATTAAATCATCACCGTCAGGGAAGAAATCCTTTTTGTCTGCCTTCAACATGGTATCAGACAAAACCTACTTCTCTGATCAAGCGTTGGAGGCACACGTCACTGTCATCTATAAAGAAGGAAAGTATCCATCCCACTGCTCAAGTTCTAGCCCTATATCCCTCCTCAACATTGATGTAAAACTATTTGCTAAACTCATAGCCAACTGCCTGTATTTGTTTCTCCCAAATTTAATTCATTTCAATCAAGTGGGTTTTGTTCCTTATAGAGAGGTTTGTGATAACACGAACAAAATGATTGATATAATTCATTTCTCAATCCAAGACCCAGGCGCTTTTCTTTCCACAAACGCTGAGAAGGCCTTTGATAGAATTAATTGGCCATTCATGTGAGTGGTACTGGATCATTTGGGCATGTGCCCTCTTTGCTTGCACAGGATTATTTCCCTATATAAATCACCCAGTGCAAAAATCAGGATCAATGGGATGCTTTCAGACCTGGTCTCAATCACCAATGGCACAAGTCAAGGCTGCCCTCTATCACCGTTAATCTTTATTCTCTGTATGGAGGCACCGGCCAGGGCGATCCGCCATAATGTTGATATAAGCGGTGTGCAGGTGGGGGGATAGGGAGGTTTATCTAGCGTTGTTTGCAGATGAGTTGCTAGATGTTGTCACAAATCCAATTGTCTCCCTCCAGAACCTGATGGACGAATTCACAAAGTTTGCCCGACTGTCAAATTTTAAAATTAATTACTCGATAGCAGTCACACCTAATATTTTACTGCCAGACCATATTGTGGGTTCCTTGAAGTCTTCCTTTCTCTTCAAATGGCATCCGGACTTTGTCTAATATTTGGGGATCACTCTGTCGGATGACACCTCCAAATATTCGTTTTGAATTACACTAGTCTTTTAGATAAAACATGCAAGGATTTGCAATCATGATCCACACTAAAACTCTCCTGGTTTGGGAATGTGAATGTCATCAAAATGACTATCCTTCCTAAGATATTTTATGTTTTGCAGACGGTTCCAATTAAAGTTCCCATGAGCTTTCTTGTGAATCTGTAACGTATGATTAGAGACTTTGTCTGGGGGAGCATATGACCAAGGTTTAAGCATTATGTACTCTGGGCAACATGGTGGCTAAGTGGTTAGCACTTCTGCCTTACAGCACTGGGGTCAATTCCTCACCATGGTCTTATCTGTGAGGAATTTGTATGTTCTCCCCGTGTTTGCGTGGGTTTCCTCAAGGGTGCTCCGGTTTCCTCCCACACTCCAAAAAAAACCCATACCGGTAGGTTAATTGGCCGCTAACAAATTGACCCTAGTTTGTGTGCCTGTCTGTGTGTGTCTGTATGCCTCTGTTCTGTCTGTCTGTGTGTGTGTGTGTTAGATAATTTAGACTGTAAGCCCCAATGGTGCAGGGACTGATGTGAGTGAGTACTCTGTACAGCGCTATATAAATAAATGGTAATAATAATAATAATAATAATAATAATAATAATACTCTATAGACTAAGACATTAAGAGGCTTACAGCTTCCACATTTCTGGAGGGGAAAAAAGCTTCTATTCTCACTAGAGTTCTGGGGGTAAATGTATCAAGCTGAGAGGTTTCCAGTGGGTTTGAAAAATGGAGATATTGCCTATAGCAACCAAGGAGAGTATACTGAATAAATGATAGCTAGAATCTGATTGGTTTTTCAAAGCTGCCGGAAAACTCTGAGCTTGACACATTTACCCCCTGGAGTGGACAAGGCAAATGAAAAGTAAACAGTGGATTTTCATAGAAGGTCAGGGAATAGGGAATGCACCTGATGCCGTGGTTCCCGACTATACCCAAATTCACACACCCCACTTTTGGGCAGACACTATATTGTTGGACACAGACTAGGGCAAGCCAAAGTATCAACACAATTATATCCCCCTTGACTTCCTTTTTGGGCAATGGGGACTTCTCAGCTAGACTTCAGTTCAGTCATTTTGCTGCTTGGACTCAGAGAGGTATCCAACATTAAGTTACCAGCTCAAGGATGGTATCATCCGAGAGTTTGGGGAACTCCAATCAAAATTCTCGCTTCCAATAAGCAAACATTGGAGATATTTACAACTCAGTTCTCTTCTCCACACGAAGGGTACATTAACTAAAATCAACAGATGGCATATGCCTTTGGAGACTGTGTGCGCTCCAAAGCACACCCAAATATGCTATTTCAACAATCTACAAATTACTCATTGAAGATAAATTCACACACAAACCTCATTTCACAGATTCATGGGAGAGAGATCTACAAGAGCTTATTGGGACAATCCAGTGGCCGAAAGTGTTCATGGCTACTCATGCCTGTTCACAAAACACCACTATTGTCAAAACCCAATACAAAATTTTAACACAATGGTATTAAATACATCAATTATTAAATACATTTTTGCCTTCAGTATCCCCTGTTTGTTCGAAATGTAACTCTTATGTAGGTTCTCACCGCCATATCTGGTGGTCCTGCCTTAAGATCTCTCCTTATTGGAACAAAATAATACACTTCTCTAAATTGATCATGGGTGCAGATGTGCCAACTGACCCTGGTCTCTGGCTCCTGTCATTGTCCAGAATTTCCATTTCTTTCCTTAAGCACCTGAACAATGCAGCGAAGTCTCTGATCCTGGTCCGTTGAAATTCTCCCTCAACTCCTACTATGTCTGATTGGTTCAAATGCATTGATTTTTATATGTCCATGGAGGATCTGTCCCTATCTGCCAGTAATCGGTACGATGAGTTTACAGCCACTTGGTTCAGTTGACTGGAATTTAAAGAGACAATCAACTACTGCATAAGAACTTTATACTCTCTCACACCACAGTAACAACTTTTACACCGAGATGACACTAAGTTGAGTTATCCTGGAGTAGTTTCCTATTGCAAACTGTGGTTTTTGTTTTTGAAAAATGTGTAAGGTGTCCCATCCGTGCTTATAATAAACTGATCACATAAATAGATGAAATTGCAAACGATATACGCTTGCTATTTGGGCAAGCGATCACTTGTTGTGTTATTGGTTGAATACATACAATTGTATGTTTATCTGTGTCCTGTTAGATTAATCCTTATAGTGTGAATTAGTATTTACATTAATATATCTTTACTGTTTCATGTGTGTAATGATGTTTTACTGTATTCAAGTTTTTATTCCAGTTTTGAGCACCAGATTTATTAATACCAGATGATCAAATGCTAGCATATTTTTAACAGATTCATATAAGGTCATCCAACATATTATTTGTTCATCTCCAATTTGCATTAATTGGGTCCTTTGACCCTAATATCTTTTTTCTTTGAGGTTTGTAAACATCCTGATTGCAGTCCTTTATGAAATATATGGTTATACAACAAGTACTCACTGCAGAAATTCTCAAGGGACAATTAAATCAAGCTTTCACAAGGATGATCCAGTACAATTGATCTCAAGATTAAATCAACAATGGTGATACTTTTAATTATTATTTTTTTTTATCTCAGACTGATATTATTAATTGATTGATTTTATGAATCAGTTGAACACACATGTGTTCATTACTTTTTGTGGACTAAGTATATTGTTCTTTGAGGACATTTTTATATATATGTTTTGTATTGACTACGTCATAGACTGACACCAGATTCTCTTATGTATGTCGTATTCCGTAATATCAATATATTAATTTATGTCACAGGACCGATTTGTGAACCGGTGTGTTTGTATTAGACAATCGACTGAAGAGGTGTTTTACACAGGTTTACAGTTCTTAGAACTGCATTTCATCTATTTATGTGATCAGTTTTTTATGAGCATGGATGGGACACCTTATGCATTTTTAGATTAATTAATCATGGAGGAATACCTTTGTCCCACTGCTGCTGTAGTAAACTTGTGTTATCTGTGAACTGAGCACAGTGCATATTTGTTTTTACGATTTTTGTTTTTTTTAAACCTTATTTTGCACCCAATTTTCCCTCCTATTGCCCCCCCTCCCTCGATCCGTCACTCCCACCTCCCCCTTGTCTGTCTGTCCCCCTCCTCCATTGTTGGTATATGTTTCTTCTGTGCAAGAAAAAAATGTTGCTGAATTGCTTTGCTTGTTCTCTGGAACTGTTATTGTTGACTACTGTTAATTATTATGCAGCTCACAAATAAAGAATGCATAAGAATAATAATGGCATAGTGTTAGTTAAAAAGCCAAATATGTAGAATGTAGATATGAAAATAGATTTGCAAAATAAAAATTGCATAAGTTTTGCATGGCTATTATAATCATATAAAAAATGATTAAAAAAAAAATATTACTGTTAGCAATCCTAATATGTTGTATTTCCAAAGCACAAAAGATCTGTGGTGGAAAAATGGGTAGTGTGTTTACAGTACTAATTTTAAAAGTGCCCAATAGCAGTACACTAACTATATACAATCATATAAGCCTAACCAAACATAATTGTAAAGTACATATCATAAGCAGATACGTTTGCTGACATTTGTTTTGCTAGCTAAACAAACATGCATTATTCTGTGTAAAACAAAAATTACATTACATAACTCCAGTGCCTGTGTTGGTCTGATTGCTCTAATATAGATGTGAGCAATGAAGAAAGTGGTATTAGCTGGAGAGGTGGGCAGATAATGCACATTTGTCAACTTTTTGTTGGCCACGTCTGGAACTTCCTGGAGGGCAGGAGGGGATTATGGGTGGGAGGGGTGGGGCTTCGTGAATTGTGTCATTTTGACCCGCCCCCAGTGACATAATGCCTGTTTTGAGACCTCTTAGAGTGGTGAAAATACCCAAAACAGGCATTACATCACTGGGGACGGGGCTGAAATGACGCAATCCGCGAAGCCCCACCTCCTGCGCCCATACATGCTGGCTGTAATCTGGATGTTACCTACCCTGGTTTTGGGAGTCTCTCGGACATTCTCGGAGAGTTGTCATGTATGAGCTAATGGTGCTGTTTGTCATCATCATCAGTGGGTATTTACACTTGCTCTCTAGCAGCCACAAGAGATACAACACCTGACAAGTGTATATCTGTATGTGTACTGGGGGTAAATGTATCAAGCTGTGAGTTTGAAAATCTCTCGATTTTCTCGGGCGAGTTGAAACTTGTCAATGTATTAACCTGAGATTTAATGGAAAATCTCTATTGTTGTTTTAAAAATTGCCATTCTCAAAATCGCTACAAATCGCGGTTCCGACTTTTTCCCACTCTAGCTATACAAATCTTGTGCAAACTCACTCAGGTTTGGTTTAGCAATTACCAGATACAACACGTTACTTTCTTGCTGCAAGATGATCAAACACATCGCTGTTAAAATTAATGCCGCAGGACCCAGTAGCTGTGTAACCTGAAAAAAAACATAGTGTTAAAAAAAATGCTTGGGGTCCCCCCTCTAAGCACTATAAAGCCTAGAGCTGCCAGCCTATTGCTGGTTGTTCGAAAATCGGGAAAAATTTGTGTGGGGTCCCCCCGGTTTTCACGGAACCAGCACTAGTTGGCCAAGTGGCCGGAAACAGCAAGATACCAAGACTTCTTGAACCTTCTGTTGACAGAATCTTGCCTGTGGAACTTTTGCATGGCTAAGGCGGGTGGGGAACCTTGCTGGTATTCCTGTTGACACTGGTGATCCGCTTGACCTATTGTGTAAAGTGTGCAGTTTTATATTTTGTTGTTTTACTGTAAGAAAAGAAAAGATAGCGCTGTATCTTACACTCCCCTCCTTGCCTGTGCTATGTCTGAGCCTAAGGGGGGCCGGGTAACCTAGTGAACTTCAGTTCTAAAAATCCAGTATCCTGATATATATATATATATACACTGACACACCCTGTCTGGTTGCTGAGAGGAAGGACATTTCAAACCAAGCATCCATGTAAAAGAACTTGATACCTACTACTATTGTTGTGAGATCCACTCTGGGGCAAGAAGACAACCATTATACAGATAAGCCTATATTACTATTTTTCTGGTACGCATATTTCTTGTGGAAATCTGCAGTCACATTGTACTGTGTTATATAGGTAACACACAAAGAGGAGAGCTCCATGCTCCATTGCTAATTGCCATTGCTGAAATAGAAATAATTAGGTCTGGCAGACTTGGTCTTCTAAATCTGCAGTCTTTGTTTAAAAGTGCATGAATATAATATTGTGACCTGTGAGGTGGTCAAAATAGACTGTAAATGACTTGAAATTGGTGTTATTGAGGTTAATAATAATGTAGAGGGGAAAAAAGCAATAATATGTGATTTTAGAAAAAAAATCGGGATCCAAAACCAAAGTCGAGACACACTAGGGTTGTTTTGCCAAAACAAGAGAAGCAAGAAAAACTTTAATTTTTACCATGTGTCTGTGGCAGATTATAGTAAGCGTGGGTCTCCTATTACCCTGGTCAGGGCAATAGGAGGAGCTTATGATTTAAGTGGCATCTGCCTTGGTTCCTCTGCTGCCTCTGGTTTAATGACATTATGTCAAAAATCCCTTACTGTGGGTCAATATGAGGTCCATATCCGAACCCTTGCCTATGAACTGAAATGGAACAAGGAGGCATTGGTGGCAGCCTTCTGGTAAGGCTTAAAGGACTGTATAAAAGATGAGTTGGCTTCTAGGGCACTGCCCCCTGATTTGGATTATCACAGTTTGATTGGCATCTTTCATAGGTCACTTCCTGGGGACCACTCTGTAACAAGCAGTATTTATCTCCGGTATCCCCCACGGAGACCAGCATGTCCTCTCCTCAACGCTAGTCCTACGTTCTGTTTACGCTTCCTTTCAGGATGTCATCAGCAAAATGGCTTTTGAGAAGCTGCCTCCGCAACATCCTTGGAATTGTTCTATTGACCTCACCCCAGGAATTTTCCCAGAGGGAGAACTTATCCTTTATATTTGTCTGAGTCCCATTCTATGTTGAAATATATCTCAGAGAATCTGCTACTGGGTATTATTCTATTTGATTGCATTCATAGGGCCAAGATCTTTGATAAAACTTAATCTTAGTGGAGCCTACAACCTCATTCGCATACATCAGGGAGACGAATGGAAGACAGTCTTCAATACCCGAGATGGGAATTATGAATAATAATGATCTGTGTAGTCTTTCAAGGTTTCATCAATGAAACCTTGAGGATTTACTTTACCACTTGGTTACGGTATATCTAGATGATATTCTGATTTTCTCCTGAGATTTATCTTCCCATTGAGCACAAGTAAACAAGTTTCTCACCTGCCTACACCAGAATCATCTCTGTTGTAAGTTGGAGAAGTGCCTCTTTGAACATTCTCAAATTAAATTTCTGGGTATTGTTTAAATCTGTCCTGCAGAATATTTGCATCATTTCACATTTGGACGTAAAATTTCACATGACATAATTTATTTGCAGTGTTCTGTGCCCTACCCCTACTACACTACATTACACAGCAGAATGAATTGACTGTCATCGTTCTGCCTCTATTTATATACCATAAATTCTGTGAAACACACATTTACATGTTCAGTTCAGAATTGCATTCTGTGGAATGGCAAAGAAAAACTAGTACTAAAAAGATTGAACTGCCAGAATTCTGCACCTCTGCAAAATTACCTATTATTCCGCACAAGTAAACATGTGCAAACATGTGACGCAGTTTAGTTCGTCTATATGACCATGTGTTTATTATTATTACTAGTACTATTAGAACTCAATTTTGGCTACCTAAGTACAATCCATGACAGTGATCATATTTAGTGTTTTGAAATTGTCAGAGTTCTGACTAAAATGCATAGCGGGGAAGCTTTCCCCAAATAACACAACCTGTGACATAACCTTTACCAAACCAAATAAAGACACGGACACCAAATTAAAGTTGGAATGAATGACGGTATTTATTAATATTTAAACTAATAGGACTTTAAGGCGGACGATAGCAGGGCAGTCAGGAACGTAAAACCAATAAAGGTGGAAAGGTCAGACCATAGTACCACCAACCCAGGATCATACCTTATCTATTGGCCGGTGCTAAGATCAAGTCCAACGGCAAGACTACGCCCCCTATTAACTCCGCCAGTATAAACCATACAAAACTGGCCCAATGGTCCTCCTAACATACGGACCAACCATGGTATGACACCATAACCACAGAGGGGTAGTGACCTATGACAAGATCACCCGAGCACCATATGCACAGTTACAGACTGCACTGCTCTCCTACCACGCTGCATGAACTTATACATGTGGCCCGCCAACTACAGACCTAACAACTCCTCTTAATCTCCAACACAACTGGTCAATAAAATAACGAACCCCTTCATCTGACAAGTGAACACCGTCCAATTCATATGAGAAAGGAAGCTCAGCTTTCAACAAAGGGTGCTTTATAACAGAACCACCCACAGCACGAAAGATTTTACTAACCACCTGATTTATTTTGCGAACAGCCGCCGCAATGTTAACAGCAGACATATCTGATCTCCAATGACATCTAGTAACAATATAATACCAACATACCGTATATACTCGAGTATCAGCCGAGTTTTTCAGCACATTTTTTGTGCTGAAAAAGCCCCCCCTCGGCTTATACTCGAGTGATAGTTAAAGACCACAATGCACGGCCATAAGGAGGGTGGTGCCTGCCTCCATAGCTTCAGCCCGCTTAAGGGCTGAAGAGAAAGAGAAGGAAAACATTAACTGAAGAGTTTAGTGGACAAAAAAAATCAACTCATAAGAGTTTGGTGCTTGCCGTTAGTTCCGCAGTGGAACGCATGTGCGTTCCACAGACAGGAAGCTCGGCACTTCCAATGCAAGTGCCGAACTTCCTGTCTGTGGAACGCACATGCGTTCCACTGTGGAGCTTTCGGCAAGCACCAAACTCTTGTGAGTTGGGAGGAGACATCAATATCTCTGAGGATAAGGCAATCGGACCTTGGGTATATATCTTTGCATGTGTATTTATATTATGGTGAGGTAGCTGAGCATAAAACATTACCTTTGTGTGTGCAATGATGTATTTTTCAGGAAGCGTGGTATTGACTGGAGCCAGGCTGCCCCCCTCTCTCCCTGAATTTCTGTGTAGTTCCGCAGTGGAACGCATGTGCGTTCTGGCACAGACAGTCTTACAGACATTCAGGGAGAGAGGGGGGCAGCCTGGCTCCAGTCAATACCACGCTTCCTGAAAAATACATTATTGCACACACAGAGGTAATGTTTTATGCTCAGCTACCTCGCCATAATATAAATACACATGCAAAGATATATACCCACGGTCCCATTGCCTTATCCCCAGAGATATTAATGTCTATAGCAGTGCAGTCCTAGTCAAAAGTTTATATAAATCACTTATAAGAAGATGAACAGGGAGAGATAAATGTGTATTTCTGTGTCATATAGTCTTTCAAAAGATTTGTTGTATTCTTTTTGGGGGGGGGGTATTTTTGTAAACTGACAGATATCATCATCATCATCACCATTTACGGTATTTATATAGCGCCATTTCCCACCCTAGGCTTATACTTGAGTCAATAAGTTTTCCCAGTTTTTTGTGGTAAAATTAGGTCCCTCGGCTTATATTCGATTCGACTTATACTCGAGTATATACGGTAATTAAGATTAGGCCATCTACTAGAAATAACAGACATGTCTTCCCGAATTCTAATGATGAGCTCCAGGGTTTTAGTTTGACCCACATCATTACCACCAGTGTGAACGACCAACACTTAAGGAACACCAAGCAATAACCTATCTTGAAATGACTCAAGGACCAATGAATAAGATATTATACACAATAACAAAAAAAACAAACCCTATTTATAACCAACAGGAGGGGAGGGAGTGAGGTGAATACTGGGGATAAAACATAAATTCCAACCTTAAACCTAACAGAACGAAAGGAAAAGCAGCAACCCAGGTGAAGGTGAAAACCTGTGAGAAAAAAGCCCTTCAACGTCCCCGCAAATAGCGGCGAGCAGCCTAGCGCCCTGGGTTAACTTGCTTAGAGGAGAAAAGAGGTAGAGAAGAGCTGCGTAAAGAGAAAAACAACATGTTAAACATCAGGACGAATATAAGATTTATAACCGTCAGACTACCATCTTCCTAGCCTTTGTATAGAAGCTACAGAAGCCCCACTTGCTGCAGCCGCTATGGCAGCTCGAATCCGAAACGAATGAGTCCCGAATTCTGATATTGATAAACCAAGGGCATCTAATGCGCTGCACATAACTGAATGAAATTGGAATTTAGTAAGGGGGGAGCAATCCTCATGAACTAGCCAAATCACTGCTCCATGTGGCCTAAGGCTGGCAAAATATTGACAAAGTTTAACCGGACATATAACTTGATCCTGATGTTTACTAAGGCTAAACCAATGTTCTACGCCTACCTGATCCGTTTTAGAGCGCCTAATTTTACTTGAATGTTGTCATCCGACACACCACATGTTTAACTAGTAAAGCAGCTTCCATCCTGTTTTTTGATTGTGCAACTAACTCACTGACTCGCATAGCGCCGTGAAAAGCCATAGAGAACGCTGCCACAAACAGTGAAGCTTCAAAATGGTGTGATGTCACTTCAGATAAAACAAGAATCATACGGGCCAATAATAACAGGATCTATGGGCTTTCTCCTATCCTTGGGGCGGGGTGAAACCTTGACCATCTTATTAAAGCTTTGTTAATGAGGAACGATTTAGTGGGATCTTGTAAACTTTGCAACCTAGCCATGAATGATATACCCGCTAGAGTAGCTGACATGGATGTTTTACTAACCCCTTCCTGGTAACACCCCCACATGAAGTCCACAATACCGTTACTATCCCCCGGAGCACGAGAGGAACTGGACTACAGAAAACTCTCCCATCGTTTCCAGGCTGCCCGATAGGCCTTCCACGTGGATGGAGCTAGAGAAGCCTCTGCCAATAATCTTAAGCCGGACCGACCATCTGCCAAACATAGGATGGACAGGCTGTACCCACGGGGTCAGCATGAGGGGCCAGGGATCTAAAGCGCTCCCATTCAAAACGGGAAAGGGAGCCAGCTATGCAGTTGTCTATACCTGGAACATGTTTGTCGCGAAAATTTATGTCGCAGTCCAGGCAACGAAGCACCAGAACGCGCAGCAAATTTACTGCCGGCTTAGAGGAAGCGCTCTGATGGTTTATTGCCTGAACCACTCCCAAACCAAGTCACCAAAAAGACACGTTACGCCCCGACAGCTGAGGGGCCCACAACTCTAGAGACACAATGATGGGAAAAAGCTCTAGGACCAAAAGATTCTTTGTGAGACCACTTTCAATCCAAGACTGAGGCCACGGGGAAGCACACCACCGACCCTGAAAGAAAGCACCAACTCCTCCAGCTCCTGAGGCATCCGCAAAAAGATCTAACTCTAACGTGGAAATGGGCGAGGAAGGCTAAATCCTGGACCCGTTAACATTCTGGAGGAATGTTGCTCATACTGCCAGTTCCTCCCTAATCTTAGTACCCAGCTCAATTGATGCGTGGGGTTTATTCCTGCCCGCCGTGGCTAACTGTAATTTCCTGCAAAAGATCCTACCCATGGGTATGACCCTACATGCAAAATTAAAAGATCCTAGCAAAGCTTGAACCTGCCCAAGCGTACGAGACGGAGAGGCCAGAGTGCTGGATATCAAACTCTCCATTTGCTATTTTATCCGCTGGCAAATGGCAATATCCAGCGACTGATCTATTCCCATCCCTAGGAACGACAAGCAAGTTGTTGGGCCCTCCGTCTTATCTTTGGCTACCGGTACCCCCATAACAGAGGCAAGTGCTTGTGCTGAATCCAGCGTATCCGAGCCCACTGAGGAGCTAGCCAGTCCTACAAACAGAAAATCATTCAGATAATGCGCAATGCCCTTGTGACCTGTACCCGCCTGAATAGCCCAGTGTACAAAAGAGCTAAAGGATTCAAAGTAGGTACTTGAGAGGGAACACTCCGTGGGGAGGCATCTATCGATGTAATATTTATCCTTGATCTTAAATCCCATGTAGCGAAATGATTCTGGGTGAAGGGGAAACAGCCTGAACGCTGACTCAATATCTACTTTGGCCATAAGTGCCCCCACCCCAAACTGCTGAAGGAGCATTAAAGCCTTCTCAAATGATTGGTATACAACAGAACTTATATCCTGGTCTATGGCGTCATTGACCGAATTTCCTGCGGGATGTGACATGTGCTGGATTAGCTGAAATCTACTGGGTACTTTTTTTTTTTTTTTTTAATAAGGACTATACCTACTGGGGGTATGACTAAAAAATTTTAAAAAGGGGGGGGGGAATCAAATCGGCCAATCATGCGTCCTAAACTTAACTCACCACAAATTTTTTCCTCCAGGATTTCAGGAAATATGCATGTTGATTTCAAGTTCCTCTATGCCTTGGCGCTAACCGATGTGACAATAGGGAGCCTAAACCTGTGACAAAAACCTTTGCAGAGAAAGGAAGCCTGAGCCGCATTCAGGTAACGTCTAAGCCAGTTGTCTAAAACTTCGCTACAAATAGGAGACCACGCTTTAAAGAATGCTGTTGTCATTGCCGCGGTTTCTGGAGAGGCCGGGGCACACCTCGGACACTCGCTGGCTGAATGTGCACCACGGCAATAGGAGCCATTGTGTTTGTATCTGCATGATTCTCCTCTACCACATGCCCTGTTGTTGAAGGCAAAGCACCTATTTTTGGCACACTGGGGAGCTCCACGTCTCCTCCCCCCCTTGCGGAAACCGAATTCCCTGGGCCCCTGGACCGAAAGCTAAGCTAGCTTGCTTCAGCTTCATCCATATCTCTACGTCCTTAACCCCTAGTGGCATGTCCACTTGAGCGTCCACTTTCTCCCGGAACAACTCGTCGTACTTACGCCAAGTCCCCGGCGATCATTAATGTGCATCTCATTTATAAGATGCAGATATTTCCAGACCTCCTCTTTTGCCTCCGGTCTCGTCTCAATATAGCACGCCGCGAAGGAACAATATTCCGCTAACCAATTAGGGAAGTTTTTTATAGGCCTTCTCTCCTATGTCCCCTTTTGTGCAGGCCGCGTCTTACTCTTTCTTTGATGATTTTGTAAGCCAAACATGTTTACAAACCAGCCTTGCTTAATCCTGTCTTTAATGCTAGCGCGCATACCAGCTAAAAGGGCGGTGTTCTACACTGAATCATGGGGGCCCTAGAAGCTGCCACTTTTGCTGTCGCTCCTCTTTTATCCCCTTGAGATCTAGCTCTGCTAAAATCTGTGTTTAAGTATTTTGATCAACTTCCGAGGACCCTCTCCCGATGAAGAGGGAGAATCCTCGACAGTGGATGACATTGGCGGGCTATGTGTGCCTTCATGCGACAAACCAACATTGAGCAACTCACCGCCTGCGTTCGCCTCTGCTTGCTGCCCGACTCCTGCCGCGCCGGAGGGTACCGGTGCCGATGAAGCCTCCATGACGGCCGACTTCTGCGCTTCCGGTAACGTCAAAATTCCAGAGGACCCTGCTGCTGGCAACCCCCGATTGTCACCTGCGACCACCATTCTTTCTTTGGCTCCTGCTGTGAATCTGCAACAAAAGGCACGTTAACCTCTGACAATATCTGTTGACTCTTGACCGGGCGACCTAGCAACACCCCTGATGCGTTGACTCCTAACAGGTACTGCTGTGCCCCCACAAACCCAAGATGAGGGGCTCGTTTTACTGAAGCACCTATGTTCCCCGAAGGATGCCCGCCATCCCCTGCAGTGTGCTCCCAGGGAACGAGATAGAAATGGGTATACCTGCCAGAAGGGGTGGGGTAAGGCGGAACATCGCCCACCCCCGCCGTCGTGGATGCTGGACCACCCTTGGGGGGGGTACGGCAAATCCCAAGTGACCCGGGGAGAAACCGTATTAGAAACAGGAAAAGGGGTCACGGGAAACTGAGCTCTGACCTGCCCCGAATGAAAATATTGACCACCCCCACTTAGAACTGCGTGGCCGGACCAACACTCCCTAACAAGGGAAAGCTAAAACTCTGCCCAGGAAGGCCCCCTTCTACCCCTCCCCCAACCTGAGAAACCAAAACTTCGGCTTGCCATGGACTGCTAATTGAGCTCACTCCCCTGCTGCTGACTCCCAGGGGAGGAGGAAGGCTACTAACCCCAGCGGCCCCTGAACCACCCACCCCCAAAGGCTCCACGCTTCCCTGGCGGGAAGGGACTGCTCCCGACATAGGAGGAACCCATAACGGGTCCCAAACCCCTGTAAGGGGAGGAAAGCCCCTTCCTCCTGACACCTGCAGTGACAATCTGCCAGGAAGCCTCCCACCTTCTGAAATGCTACCACCTGGTGAAACAGACAAGGGGGGCCGAGCTGCAAAAACGTTCCCAGAACCGGGAACGAGGATGTTCCCCCCACCCCCCGGGGAACTAACGCTCACAACAGGAGGACCAGAGAGACTACCCGCCCCGCTGCCCCGCGACCGCCACCTCCTAGTGACACCCTTGCTGCGAGAGTCCGACGGGAGAGAAACACTGAGTGTCCCCATGGCGGGCACACCGCCAGAGATGGGGATTCGCTCCCCCGCTGACCGCTGAGAAGGGGGAGCCGAGAGTGATCGTGCGTTCAGCTCCGCCTCCTGAAACCTACCCGGCGCGCTGCGCACCCGGCTAGGTCTAGACATGACTCCATACAATAAGGTAAGGGGGGACCGAAAAAGACAGCCACGGAGCCCCGCCATTGAACAGCAGAAGGGGGAGGA
Organism: Mixophyes fleayi; assembly: GCF_038048845.1. Taxonomy (NCBI): domain Eukaryota; kingdom Metazoa; phylum Chordata; class Amphibia; order Anura; family Limnodynastidae; genus Mixophyes; species Mixophyes fleayi. The sequence continues at coordinate 49,667,992 of NC_134412.1, read as the reverse complement.
AGGGAGGAGAGGGGGGTGAGAAGGAGAGGGAAAATGCACAAGGGGAGAGAACGGGTAACAGAGAAACGAATGGAAGGACAGAGGGACCAGCAGAGGGATAAAGAAATAAAAGAAAACCAGAGAGAAAAAGAAAAACAAATGAAAATAAAACACAATAACCAATACCACCAAGCACTAGCTATACTCAGCCTGACTCATCAGTGTTCAATCCAGTAGCAGGAAGAACTATATCCTCTGAACACTGACTTATAACTGTGTATAAGTCCCAACCCCTTCCTGCTCCCATTGGCTGAAAATCCAGGAATCCACATAGGTTCTTTGGCAAGTCACTCACCCACATGATTTTAACTGCGTTTAGTCTAATGGACACACTTCTTAAGTATGCACAGGTTAAGAAAACAATGCACCCACTCTGTGAAAATTATAAGCCTTACTGCTTACAAGGACAGACAGTAATGGCATTTCTTAGTGATATGAGATGAGTGTGCGAGTGGAGGCTGTTGCTTCAAGAGTAATAATCCAAGATAGCTGTAAAGTTAATTAAAATTTTGCAAATATATTAATCATTTCAAATAACTCATAAAAAGGTGTGTGAGCTTAACCCCTGCTGAATGCTCTGTATTCTCCTTAGCAACTGAAAGTAATCATATTGTTCAGCTTATTGTTATGCATCTGATAGCATAACAATCTTTTTTGTTTTGAAGCAGTTTCTTATTTTGCAGTCATATATTATGAAGTTTATTTGTAGCTGTTCTATTTTGATATTGAAGTAAAAAAAAATTTTCATAGTACCTCTAACATAATTGAGAAATGTAAAAATATCTGCATTATTATAGCAAAAACGATGACAGAATTGTATTACTAATTGAACGTTTTTCTCAAACTTTCTACATTAAAATTATGGTGTATTACAAGGAGTCTAAAAGCCTTCCACTTCATGCAATGGCTTCTTGAAACCAAAATGTTTGTGCATAGCAATTGGAGCATTTGTCACAAACGTTTTCATTTGTAAACCTGCCTGATGAAGGGGCCTCTGTGCTCTGAAAGCTAGCAAATATAATATTTTTTTTGGGGTTAGCCAATAAAGGTATCACTCCTATAATACTTTTGTTTTTTTTGACACGAAAGTATTTAACATCACACAACTTAATATAGAAAATATATTTGTTATGTAGCAGTATAGTGCCGGTAGATCACTGGAATAACATATCACAGCAATGTATCCTAGATTTTTCCTAAATAATATTCTTTTGATTTGTCTTATATTTAATAATGTTCTCTCTCATTCAAAGCAACCTTGTGCTGGCTTGTCTGAGGGAGAGACTTCCAAGCAGAGACAGAGGATGGGTAGACCTGGCTCATCCTTTCAGTTCAGGCATAAGTAATTTGCTTTTAACAGTGGACATTGTGTCAGGGGCATTCTTTTCACTTCAAATATGCTTATTCCATGTGTAGATTCAGGAGGAATTGTACTAAACGCTTAGGTCAAACGCCCGCTGAGTATTGCAGGTCAAGGATCCCTCCTCGCTAAGGCTTTATCCAGGTTGGTTTTGAATAAGTTGTTTAAATGTTTGGGCTGGTATCCCATAGTCACACCCCTCTGTTTTTATACAACGGATTTCTTCATGGGTCCCTGCTGCTTATTCATTGGCCCATTTGGGGCAGTTTTCCCCGTAATTTAAAATTAGCTCAGGAGTTGCCCAATGTAGTAAGGCAGGAAATAAGTTTGGGGGGAATGTGTGGTCCTTTACCATCCCCTCCCATACCTAGTGTGACACTATCACATTAGGTGAGACACACATGGCTAACTTATTGCTGAAAAGAGTGTGTTGTTGTTCCATCACAATAACACAGCATACACTTTCCGTCAGGATGACAAAAGGCAACCAATCACTGGCTAGACATAAACCTCCTGTCTAGACACCGGCCACTGATGGTTATGTTTGCAAGGTGGTATATCAGACATTTGAGGAGAATTGGGCTTTAGTTCAAGAGTATGGGTCAGGTGCATGGGGCAAAGCTAGATATGCAATCAGCTTTCTGTCTCCTCCCCCTACACTGTAAATAGATTTTAAGTTAGATGATGGGTTTTAAGTGCATAAATGCTTTCCCATGTGTTATGGGGTGTTGTGTGCCTTTATAAAGTGTTTTAGATCCTTCCTTCACTGGTGCTTTATAGCTGGAATGGGCCACCATAGTGTGGTGTATTATTTGGAAGATTTTTCAGTTGTCAGTCCAGGTAAGTCTGCTGGTTGTTAGGAGGTTATTTTTTTAATGGCCTTGTTTGCAGTGCTATATGTGCCAGTTGCAGTTGAAAAACCTGAATGATCAGCATTGTAATTGATACATTCGCGGGTTGTTGCAGGTTGCAGACGGCCAAGATGGCTAAACTGAGGGGCATGCTGGATTTATTTACTGGAGACAGCAAGGTCACACTGAAACAGATTCAGTCTCTATTTGGGGCTGAAATTTTGCATGTCATGTGATTCCAATGGAGCAGATTTTTTGTAGATAGCTTTCTGGTATTTTTAAGACTCATCATTTTATTATACTTTCTTACAAGAACAGGTATAATCTGGCGATGTGGCATATTGCAGCATTTCAATGTGGTTTGTTTGTGAGTTCCTACTCCTGCAACTAAATGGGACAATCAGCTGTTGATCCAGCTTTGTCAGAAGGATGCGCCATAACCCCTTAATTGGCATGAAGATGGGCTCACAAGGAATCTGCTGCTTTTAGAGCTATTTCTGATCATTGTGGTTGTTGTATTGTGGAGTAATTGTTTGCATAACAAGAGCATTATTTTCTGGTGTGATAATTTTGGGATGGTCCAGACATTTAGTAATCAGAGGGCCTCAGACTCTTCTGCGCTTAGATATCTAGGGTCTGATTCATTAGCGATCTTATGTGCCGTTTTTTGCGGATCTAGCGAAAATCTTCTCTGCGCATGCCCAGAAAAGAGACTTGAGAAGGAAGATCTGTTGCGTATGCTAAGAATTTCTTAACTTAAGATGAAAATCCTTCTTAACTGCACTTAAGAAGTTCTCCAAACACTTAAGAAAAAAAGGTTGAGAATGGAAGGGGAAAGGGTGTGTCACGGTTGGCTTACAGGAAATTGATCCATAGGCTCTGCTGAACATGGCTAAGCCCACCCACGGGCGCAGAGTCTAACAGACAGGTGGTTTTAACCAGGAACTTCCGCAAGGAGATATGGTCTTAGCTGCACCAAGTCTGCAGGTCGCGGTCCCGTGAGTGAGTGTACAGCAGAACGATGTGGGGGAGCTAGGTGAAGTGGATGGAGACGATGAAGTCCACAGACGAGTGGTACAAATACAGGCACAACAATAATATAGGCTAATGGTCAGCAGCCAATGAGTCACTAGGAGAATAGGTGCTCTGTGGAATACAACGAGAGGACAGAGGCTGTCACTATGAAGTACTCTGGAAATGGTAATGGAAGTACTGGAGCAGCAATAGTTCAACACAGCCAGAGGCTGAAGGCTGACTGGAGTGGTGGAGGTAACTCCTAGTAACAGCTGATGAGTCCCAGATGAAATAGCAGCTCTGAACGGTAGTGATGAGAGAACTGGAGCTGTCACAATAGAGTACACTGGAGATGGTAATAGAGGTACTGGAACAACGATAGTTCAACAAGGCTGCAAGCTGAGAGCAAACTGGAGTTGTGGAGGTAACTCGTAGTAACAGCTGATGAGTCACAGAGAGAGTAGCGTCTCTGAGCGGTAGCGATGAGAGAACTGAAGGTGTCACGATGAATTACACTGGAGATGGTGACCTCCCCGGGGCAGACAAGGGCCTGAGAACGAAGAGCGGATTTGAAGGATGAGCAGTTAGGATGTTCTTTCTCCGCTCACCTTTCGCGGAAGCGAAGGTCCACTTTATTACAAAGAGTGATTATCGCATCCACAGTTGTAGGAAGTTCTTGGGGTGCCAGTACATCCTTAATTTTGTCCGATAGCCCTTGCCAGAATGCTGCTACCAAGGCATCATTATTCCTGGAGAGTTCTGAGGAAAGGGTACGAAATTCAATGACATACTAGGCGACTGTGTTAGCACCTTGATGAAGCCTGAGAATGCTGGCAGAGGCTGAAGAAACTCGTCCGGGCTCGTCAAAGATCCGCCGGAAGGTAGCTAAGAAGACTAAGTAGTTGCTGAGTAAAGGATCCTCTCGCTCCCATAGAAAAGAGACCCATGCCAAGGCCTGACTGGACAACAAGAAGATAATGTAAGCTATTTTAGACCTATCAGAAGGAAAATTTTGGGGCTGTAGTTCAAACTGTATGGAGCATTGGTTAATGAAACAACGACAGAGTTTGGGGTCCCCATCAAATTTTGCTGGTGTAGGTAGTCTCTGAGAAGAGGACGGACTCTGTGGAGTAGAGCGCTGGTCTTGAGGAGAGAGAGCAACAGATGGCTGAGCAGCCTGTAGAATGTCCAGGCGACAGGTCAGAGTCTATAAACACTGTAACAGTTGCCGTTGGATGCTATCCTGTTGCTCGATGCATGAAACTAGATGCTGTTGCAAGTTTCTTGCTGAAGGCTTCACTGGGGGATCAGACATTTGGCCTGTTCTTACTGTCACGGTTGGCTTACAGGAAATTGATCCCTAGGCTCTGCTGAACATTGCTAAGCCCACCCATAGGCGCAGAGTCTAACAGACAGAGGGTTTTCACCAGGAACCCCCGCAAGGAGGTATGGTCTTAGCTGCACCAAGTCTGCAGGTCGCGGAGTGAGTGAGTGTACAGGAGAACGATGTGGGGGAGCCCGGTGAAGTGGATGGAGACGATGGAGTCCACAGACGAGTGGTACAAATACATGCACAACAATAATATAGGCTGATGGTCAGCAGCCAATGAGTCACTAGGAGAATAGGTGCTCTGTGGTATACAACGAGAGGACAGAGGCTGTCACTATGAAGTACTCTGGAAATGGTAATGGAAGTACTGGAGCAGCAATAGTTCAACACAGCCAGAGGCTGAAGGCTGACTGGAGTGGTGGAGGTAATTCGTAGTAACAGCTGATGAGTCCCAGATGAAATTGCAGCTCTGAACGGTAGTGATGAGAGAACTGGAGCTGTCACAATAGAGTACACTGGAGATGGTAATAGAGGTACTGGAACAGCGATAGTTAAACACGGCCGCAGGCTGAGAGCAAACTGGAGTTGTGGAGGTAACTCGTAGTAACAGCTGATGAGTCACAGAGAGAGTAGCGGCTCTGAGTGTTAGTGATGTGAGAACTGAAGCTGTCACGATGAAGTATACTGGAGAGATGGTAATAGAGGTACTGGAGCAGCGATAGTTCAACACGGCCAGAGACTGAGAGCAGGTTGGAGTAGCGGAGGTAACTCGTGGTAACAGCTGAGGAGTCACAGATGTAGTAGTGGCTCTGAGTGGTAGCGATGAGAGAACCGGAGCTGTCACAATGAAGTACAGTGGACATAGTAAGTGAGGTACTGGAGCAGCGATAGTTCAACATGGTCAGAGACTGAGAGCAGCAGGCTGGAGTAGTGGAGGTAACCCCGTGGTAAAAGCTGATGAGTGACAGGCTCTGAGTGGTAGCGATGAGAGAACCGGAGCTGTCATGATGAAGTACACTGAGATGGTAAGAGAGGTACTGGAACAGCGATGGTTTAGCACAGACCATGAACTGAGAGCAGACTGGAACACAGGCAAACCACAAGGAGAATAGGAACCAGAACCACAGGCTGCAGGAAGTGAGCTTGAAGAACAGGCATCAGACAGGTGAATCCAGGAGGTTTAAATAGTGCTCCAGAAGTGCTTAGCCAATGAAAAAGAGGGAGAAGGTCCTGAAGTGCAAAGGCTTGCAGCTGCACAGATCTGAATATACCTGAATGATTGAACTGGAGAATGTCTGATGCTGGGACATGCAAGTTTCCAGATGAATGGACTGCAGGTAACGAGACAGGTACTATCTGTGGGACCGGAGCGTTATAGGGCGGAGATCGTACAGACTTAAGGAGAGTAGGCCATATTTGTACTGATTTAAGAAGAGTAGGCATTTACCTCCGGATCCGTTGGATAGTTAAGAGGAAATGCTCAGAGTTTTATCTTAACTTCCTTCTTAAACTTAAGGAAGCTCGTGGTCATGTTTAAATCCAAAGCAGTTATAGCAGCAGTGCTGAAAACAACACTAGACTGTTCAAAAAGCATTGTTCGTTTAAAACTAGAGATGGGAGGGCTCAGTTCCCAGAGAACCGAACCCACCCGAACTTAGGCTATCCGAGTACCGAGCCGAGCAGGCTCGGTACTCTCCCACCCGCTTTGAATCCAAATCGAGGCCGAACGTCATCATGACGTCATCGGATCTCGGGGCTTGGTTCTCGCGATACTTGAAAATTATAAATACCCGCCTTCACAGCAAGTCATCGCCATTTGACAGAGGGAGAGAGCAGGGTGTAGTCACAGGCTGATTAGAGCAGGGACAGACAATACAATTCTGATTCCAATTCTGCTAACAATCGATAGAGAAGAGAGGAGGATAGAGGATTTGCATTAATATTTCTGGCTGTCAAAAGTACTATCTGTCAGTAGATTAAAAAAATAATTTGTAGCACTCCAAAGTGCTTTTGGGGTGTCTCCCATTCTTTTGCATTAATTTTTCTGGCTGTCAAAAGTAGTATCTGTCAGCAGATTTAAAAAATAGTTTGTAGCACTCCAAAGTGCTTTTGGGGTGTCCCCCATTCTTTTGCATTAATATTTCTGGCTGTCAAAAGTAGTGTCTGTCAGCAGATTTAAAAAATAGTTTGAAGCACTCCAAAGTGTTTTTGGGGTGTCCCCCATTCTTTTGCATTAATATTTCTGGCTGTCAAAAGTAGTGTCTGTCAGCAGATTTAAAAAATAGTTTGTAGCACTCCAAAGTGCTTTTGGGGTGTCCCCCATTCTTTTGCATTAATATTTCTGGCTGTCAAAAGTAGTGTCTGTCAGCAGATTTAAAAAATAGTTTGTAGCACTCCAAAGTGCTTTTGGGGTGTCCCCCATTCTTTTGCATTAATATTTCTGGCTGTCAAAAGTAGTATCTGTCAGCAGATTGAAAAAATAATTTGTAGCACTCCAAAGTGCTTTTGGGGTGTCCCCCATTCTTTTGCATTAATATTTCTGGCTGTCAAAAGTAGTGTCTGTCAGCAGATTTAAAAAATAGTTTGTAGCACTCCAAAGTGCTTTTGGGGTGTCCCCCATTCTTTTGCATTAATATTTCTGGCTGTCAAAAGTAGTATCTGTCAGCAGATTGAAAAAATAATTTGTAGCACTCCAAAGTGCTTTTGGGGTGTCCCCCATTCTTTTGCATTAATATTTCTGGCTGTCAAAAGTAGTGTCTGTCAGCAGATTTAAAAAATAGTTTGTAGCACTCCAAAGTGTTTTTGGGGTGTCCCCCATTCTTTTGCATTAATATTTCTGGCTGTCAAAAGTAGTGTCTGTCAGCAGATTTAAAAAATAGTTTGTAGCACTCCAAAGTGCTTTTGGGGTGTCCCCCATTCTTTTGCATTAATATTTCTGGCTGTCAAAAGTAGTGTCTGTCAGCAGATTTAAAAAATAGTTTGTAGCACTCCAAAGTGCTTTTGGGGTGTCCCCCATTCTTTTGCATTAATATTTCTGGCTGTCAAAAGTAGTATCTGTCAGCAGATTGAAAAAATAATTTGTAGCACTCCAAAGTGCTTTTGGGGTGTCCCCCATTCTTTTGCATTAATATTTCTGGCTGTCAAAAGTAGTGTCTGTCAGCAGATTTAAAAAATAGTTTGTAGCACTCCAAAGTGCTTTTGGGGTGTCCCCCATTCTTTTGCATTAATATTTCTGGCTGTCAAAAGTAGTATCTGTCAGCAGATTGAAAAAATAATTTGTAGCACTCCAAAGTGCTTTTGGGGTGTCCCCCATTCTTTTGCATTAATATTTCTGGCTGTCAAAAGTAGTGTCTGTCAGCAGATTTAAAAAATAATTTGTAGCACTCCAAAGTGCTTTAGGGGTGTCCCCCATTATTTTGCATTAATATTTCTGGCTGTCAAAAGTACTATCTGTCAGCAGATTGAAAAAATAATTTGTAGCACTTCAAAGTGCTTTTGGGGTGTCCCCCATTATTTTGCATTAATATTTCTGGCTGTCAAAAGTACTATCTGTCAGCAGTATCTAAAACAATTTGTAGCACTACAAGTGCGTTGGGCTCAGAATGGATTCAAAGCAGTCCACCTATGAGCAGAATGAACAACCAGGTTCTGTCACCAGTCCTGATGGTAGTGTTCCCATTATGTCATCTGGGAAAGGCGATGTCAAACTACACAGTCTTTTGAAATCAGTCAAAAAAACACACACCCAAAAATTTTTTGCGGTGTTGAAGCGCAAAAGAAGTGTAACTGATGAGGAGTTAAGTGCCGATAATTTTTTTTTTGCCAACATGCCATTCTATACACGCAGTGGCAAAGAGAGAATGAGACCTTCACCTTTGTCTATTAGTGGCAGATCAAAAAATATTACCGAGCCTACAAGTGGTGCAAAACTACTGTTACGGGTTAAAGCCGAGCTGCAAGATAACAGTAAGGCATTAGAGGATAATGTTTGCTCTGAATCACAAATGACACCAATCCCTGTGGAGAGTCCATCCAACAGTGGGATGTCTAATCGTGAGCATTCTGTTAGTGTAACCATAAAGAGGGACCCTTTCAGCAGCTCTGCTGATATGTGCCTGAACAGCCCGAGTGTAGCCGGTGATACACAAATTGAGGATGCCATTTTGGAAATAGAAGAGGATGAGGGGGAGATTTGTGGAGGTGACAAGGGTGCTAATAAGGATGTTGATGAGGATGAGGTTGTTTGTGTCAGTCCTGCACTAGTGGCAGCAGTTCTGGCACGTGACAATAAAAAGGCCATTGTCATGCCAGATCATAAAACAAAAAAATCCACTTCTTATGTGTGGAATTATTTCTACCCCAATCCAGACAACAACTGTATAGCCATTTGTAGTGTATGTCAAGCCACAGTCAGTCGAGGGAGGGACCATAACCATCTTGGAACCTCGTCTATGTTACGCCATTTGACGAGAGTTCATGGCAAAGTGTTGGGAAAAGCTGAAAGTTCTTCCAAAAAAATTACAAGCACTCCCACATCAGCTAGGACCCTCCGCTCACCGACATCCTGACGGCTACAAAATACACCCACCACACCATCCTCATCAATATCTTTAGTAGCGCTCGGTGTTAGCCCTGCATCCCAATTATTAAGGCTGGATGACTCCTGCACTATTATTGATTCCTCTGAAGAAAACATTAGTCCCACTGCTGCTGCTGTTGCTGCTGCTGGGGGTGAATCATCAGCCCAGAGGAAGGCCAAGAAAAAGAGCAGTCCTACATTTCAACAATTAACTGTGAAACAATCATTTGCTAGGGGAAGCAAATATGACAGCAGTCACCCAGTCGCCAAGCGAATCACAGACGCCATGGCTGTCATGTTAGTGTTAGATCTGCGTCTAATCTCCACAATAAACGCAGCTGGTTTTTCACAGTTAATTGATTTTTTGTGTCCGCGTTACAGAATTCCATCGCGACACCATTTTTCCCGCAACACCATTTTTCCCACAACTATACCAAAAAGTGTGTACACATGTAGAGATTGCACTGAAAAATGCCATTCTGCCCACTGTCCACTTAACCACAGATATGTGGACAAGTGGAAGTAGTCAAACCAAAGACTATATGACTGTGACAGCCCACTGGGTTGGTCATTCACCTTCACCAGCAGGAACAGCAGCAGCATGTAAACCACTACGTAACATTTGTCACAGGCAGGCCACTCTTTGTATCACCGGCTTCAAACACAGGCATACAGCTGACAATTTGTTACGCAAACTGAAAGATGTGATTGATACATGGCTTATACCACTTGGACTCTCCCCAGGATATGTCATTTCTGATAACGCCAACAATATAGTGCGAGCATTACAGCTGGGTGATTTCCAGCACATTCCCTGTTCTGCTCACACCATCAACTTGGTGGTGCAGAGCTTCCTACGAAGACTGTGAGCTGCAGGAGTGTCACGGGCACTAGGAGTTCTGCCCAGGATTCACCAGTTGACTATGCTTACCAGAGGGGCGAAGTTTGCACAGCGGTCCTCTGGCAGCAGGGTGAATAGTGAAACGTATATAACAGCAGATGGAGAGAGGATGCCAATGGAATTGATGATAGTCAGTGACTTGCAGCTATACTGGTAGATGAGTCAGCGACTTGCAGCTATACTGGTAGATGAGTCAGCGACTTGCAGCTATAGTGGAAGGCAGGTTTCAACCACGGAGAGCAGTGTGGACGTGAGCAGGTGAAGGAAGGTAATGGGAGAGTCAGTGGTCTGCGTTCAGCAAGTTGTACCACTGCTGTGAAGGGAATACTTGACCAGGTGCAGGTAGGTAGCGGGAAGAGTCAGTGGTCTGCGTTCAGCAAGTTGTACCACTGCGAGGAAGTGAGGACTTGTCCAGGTGAGGATAAGTAGAGGAATGAATAGAGTCAATAATTGTATGAATACAATGAGAGCACAGAGGAACTTGCTCCAAACAGATATGCAGCGTTATAGCTAATAGTCTATGGCGGTATGTACCGCTGCTGAGTAGAGAGGCTTGTACAAAGCGTATATACAGCGTATCAGCTAATAGTCTATAGCGGGTATGGATACCGCTGCTGAGTAGAGAAGCTTGTCCTAAGCGGATATGCAAGGTAACAGTTGAAAGTCAATAGCAAGTAAGCATACCGCTGATGAGTAGAGAAGCTTGTCCACGAGGATATGCAGGCACTGCAGGAGCGCTGAACTGCTGAAGCGGGTATGGGAACCGCAGGTGAGCAGAGCAGGTAATCCAACAGACAGCTGAAGACACGAGCAGGAAACAAGAGTCAGTAGCGGATATCAGAACCGCTGATGAGTGGAGCAGGTAATCCAGCAGACAGCTGAGAACACGAGCAGGATACAGAAGTCAGTAGCGGGTACGGGAACCACCGATGAGTAGAGCAGATAATCAGCAGGAAGCTGAAGACACGAGCAGGACACAGGAGTCAGTAGCGGGTATGGGAACCACCGATGAGTAGAGCAGGTAATCAGCAGGAAACTGAAGACACGAGCAGGACACAGGAGACACCTTCAGAGACTCACAGGGAATGAGACTCAAGATCAGGCAACGATGTAATGAGCACAGGTGCCTTAAATAGGGAGAGGTGTCTGATCCACCAATTAGATTAAAAGCAAAGGTCATAAGAGTTCTTGGAGGATACGCAGTCCATCAAGATTGCGGACGGCCGCAGCTCAGGACAGGCGCCAGCAGGAAGGCTAGAGAACCACGCACCAGCGCAGAGGCACTCGCGGTCCGGTGAGTGACAAGGAGATGCTTTCGGTGGCCCGTAAGATTTCAGGCCATTTCATGCATTCAGCCACAGCATGTAGGAGATTGCAGCAGCTCCAAGAGCAGTTTAACTTGCCCTGCCACCAACTTAAGCAGGAGGTGGTAACTAGGTGGAACTCCACCCTGTACATGCTGCAGAGGATGGAGGAACAGCGCAAAACCATCCAAGCGTATTGCACAAGCCATGTCATTGGGAAAGGAGGGGGCATGTATTTCAGTCTTGCACAGTGGGGAATCCTTTCAGTGCTGTGCAAGGTGCTGAAACCATTTGAAGTTGTGACATGTGAAGTGAGTGCAGATTCTGCTAGTTTGAGCCAAGTCATTCCTTTAATTAGACTATTGGAAAAATAGCTTGAGAAACTGAGGGAGGAGATGAAAGCAAGCAATTCCGCCAAGTATGTTGGCCTTGTCAATCAAGTACTTAATTCGCTTTACAATGATCCTCGAGTTATTAAGATCTTGAGCTCGGATCAGTACGTTTTGGCCACTGTGCTTGATCCAAGGTTTAAGACCTACATTGAGTCTTTGCTTCAAAATGAACGAGATGTGAACTTTTGCAAGGAGCTATTGCTCAGCAAGTTGTCCGCTGAACTGGGCCTTGGCTTGCCGACGTGTCCTCCTTCAGTTTCTCAAGCAGCTGCTGCTCGTAAAAAATTGAATTTTCCCAAAAAATGCAGGGAGGACGCAGAGGGCAGACCAGAACAGTTTAACATCTGTGCTGGTTTCAAGGATTTTATAAAAAAATGTGTGACCTTGCCCATAACTCCATCCAATATGAGTATTAACATGCAAAGGAAGATGGAGGATTACTTTCAAGAGGTAGTTGATATGGAAATGACAGACAGTCCCTTTCCTTACTGGGAAGAAAAGCAGGCCATTTGGAAACCCATGTACAAACTTGCTTTGCAATACTTAAGCTGCCCACCCTCCAGTGTGTACTCTGAACAAGTGCTCAGCACAGCAGGGAACTTAGTCAATGATCGCTGTAGAAGGTTACTTCCCAAAAAATGTGTAGAAAATGATGTTTATAAAAATGAACTACATCTTCCACGAGAAAGGCCTTCACCATCCAAGACATCCAAGCACTGACTGTTCTCTAATGGCGGATTCAAGCGGCGATGAATTGATAATCTGTGATGATGACATACACACTGATGAGGGTGAGGATGAAGCTGAAGATGATGACAATACCATCTTTTTAAAACTTTCTTTGTAAGTGTAGGGTGCAATTTACCCCCAAAGAGGAAAGGGACTTGTGGCATTTCAATATCACATATCGTCTTTGGGCAATTTCTCCTTAAGGGTAGGGTGTCATAGACAGAGTAACCCCAAACTGGCTTTGTCCATTTCTCTTAATATTGTACAGTCTATAACGGCTGCATTTTTTGGTATTTTATACAAGTGGAGGGGGGCCTAGAGAGACAGAAACCAAACTGGCTTTCTCCATTTCAATTAATATTGTACAGTCTATAACGGCTGAATTTTTTGGTATTTTATACAAGTGGAGGGGGGCCTAGAGAGACAGAAACCAAACTGGCTTTCTCCATTTGAATTAATATTGTACAGTCTATAACGGCTGAATTTTTTGGTATTTTATACAAGTGGAGGGGGGCCTAGAGAGACAGAAACCAAACTGGCTTTCTCCATTTGAATTAATATTGTACAGTCTATAACGGCTGAATTTTTTAGTATTTTATACAAGTGGAGGGGGGCCTAGAGAGACAGAAACCAAACTGGTTTTCTGCATTTCAATTAATATTGTACAGTCTATAATGGCTGAATTTTTTTCTATTTTCTACAAATGTAGGGGGGCCTATAGAGACAGAAACCAAACTGCCTTTGTACATTTCTATTAATATTGTACAGTCTATAACGGCTGAATTTTTTTGTATTTACAACAACTGGAGGGGGGTCTAGAGACACAGAAACCAAACTGCCTTTGTCCATTTCTTTACATATTTAAGTATAAGTGTAGGGTGTAATATACATCCAAAGACGATGGCTGCATTGCCAATATTCATAGATGGAGAGGAAGACAATCTGGTTTGTGTGTAGAATTAATGAAGGCCTAACAGGAAATAAACTGTTTTTTGGATAATTTATTAGCTTTACAATTACATTACTTATCCTAGAAACTGTCACGGGCACTAGGAGTTTCTACCCAGGATTCACCAGGTGTGATTATGCTTACCAGAGGGGCGGAGTTTATCACAGCAATCCTCTGGGCAGTATGGTGAATGGTTGGAACAGTACAACAACTTAGGATAAGGAATGTCAATGGAGAGTCAGCGACTTGCAGCTATGAGGCAGGAGAGTCAGCGACTTGCAGCTATGCAGCAGGAGAGTCAGCGACTTGCAACTATAATGCGGGGGTAGGTATAACAACTGATGTGCAGTGAAGACTTGTGCCAGTGCAGGTGGGTAGCGGGGAGAGTCAGTGGTCTGCGGATAGCAAGTTGTACCACTGCTGTGATGGGAAGAGTTGTCCAGGTGCAGGTAGGAGCAAGAGCGTCAGTGGTCTGCGGATAGCAAGTTGTACCACTGCTGTGATGGGAAGAGTTGCCCAGGTGCAGGTAGGAGCGGGAGCGTCAGTGGTCTGCGGATAGCAAGTTGTACCACTGCTGTGATGGGAAGAGTTGTCCAGGTGCAGGTAGGAGCAAGAGCGTCAGTGGTCTGCGGATAGCAAGTTGTACCACTGCTGTGATGGGAAGAGTTGTCTAGGTGCAGGTAGGAGCGGGAGCGTCAGTGGTCTGCGGATAGCAAGTTGTACCACTGTGGTGATGGGAAGACTTGTCCAGGTGCAGGTAAGTAGCGGGAGCGTCAGTGGTCTGCGGATAGCAAGTTGTACCACTGCGGTGATGGGAAGACTTGTCCAGGTGCAGGTAGGTAGCGGGAGCGTTAGTAGTCTGCGGATAGCAAGTTGTACCACTGCGGTGATGGGAAGACTTGTCCAGGTGCAGGTAGGTGGCAGAATAGCGGGTAGTCTGTAGCGGCAAGTATACCACTGATGAGCAAGGAAGACTTGTCCAAATGCAGGCAAGCAGCTGAATAGCAAATAATCTGTGGCGGGTACATTACCACTGATGAGCGGAGCAGGCTTGTCCAGGTGCAGGTATGCAGCGAAATGGCAATCAGTCTATAGCGGGTACGTTTACCACAGAAGAGCAGATAAGGCTTGTGCAGGTGTAGGCATGCAGCAGAATAGAGGTAATCTGTAGCGGGCAAGTTTACCACGGATGAGCAGAGAGGACTTGTCCACAGCAAAACCGATCACACGAGCAGAACACAGGAAACACCTAGGAGTCTCAAGGGAATGAGAACCAAGAACAGGCAACGATACTAAGGACACAGGTGCCTTAAATAGTGAGTGGTGATTGATTCACCAATAGGATTAAAAGCAAGGTTTTAAGTTCAAGAGTCCTGCACATGCGCAATCCAGTCAAGATGGCAGACGGCCGCGGCTTAGGACAGGCGCCGGCAGGAATGAGAGAGAGCCACATACCAGACCAGAGGCACTAACCGTCCGGTGAGTGACAGAAACAGGTGGAGCACTAAATTTGGTTATTTTAGGGTCAAAAACATTGATTTTTAATGAAAATTGTAAAACAAAACCAAACAAAACCAAAACCAAAACACGCACTTGCGGTTTTGCAAAACCAAAACCAAAACACTAAGGTAACCCAGATCCAAAAGCAAAACCAAAACCAAAACACGGGGGTCAGTGAACATCTCTATTTAAAACGTTCACAACTAAATATGCACAACATACATCTTAATACACTTCACTCCAAAATTATTTATTTTTTTAAAAAAATATTTTATATTTATATCAAACATTAAACAATGTGTACTTTTTTTTTAAAAAACAAAAACTTTTATTTATTACAACCACAGTTGTAATAAATTCCAATGTAAAGTGGTTGATCTGTCTAATAGTTAGCCTATATCTTTGTTGATATTTGTAAAAAACGGCTAATAATACGCTAATAATAATTTTTCAAAATTGTACGAATTTAAGCCAAGTGTACTCATGCATAAGGGATACATAGGAAATCCACACAAACATGAGGAGGATATATAAACTCCAGAGAGAGAATGAGGGTGAGGATTTGAACTCAGGTCTCCACTGTTAGAGGGTGGATTGTCTAACCACTAAACCAACGTGCAAGTGGCAACATAATGTACTTGAACTTGAAGGAAAAGCTGAGCATGAACTTCTCTCATAACAAACTTTTTTACTTTTGTAATTTTTTTAATGTAGCAAACAATCAATTATATTATTATTATCAATTATACAATGAAATATTATAACCCTAAATCCTTGGTTTAAAAATTTGGCGATAGAAATTCACAACACAACACATGCATTACTTGAAGGTTTAAGTATAAACAATAAAGAATTACACATACACATTCTCTTGTTCTACAACATGAAAAAATGTATCATCTGTAATTTTGAATTGTAAATAGCTGTGGATGCGGATTTAACGGCTAATAATTCGCAGACATATATATCCACGCACGATACAATATAATCTCGAAAACATATATTAGCGTACTCTTCTATAAGTGACACATTAGAGTAAATTCACAGTAATATAGGGATATACAAAGTCCACACAGATACAGGCATGATTGTGGATTCGAACTCAGGACCCTACTTTTGGCAGCTCATTTGTCTAATCAGTAAGGCATACTTCAGATTGAAACACACATACAACATAACACAGGAATTAGTGGCAACCTAAAGTGTTAATGAGCATAATTAAATGAACAATTGCACACACCTTCTTAGTAACAGACATAAAGGATTATGTTTTGTTTTATAAAAATTAAAATAAGAAAGTATATGATAATGCATATCAAAATAATTTGCAATCAGAAATAAACACAAACATTTTTTAATCAGTATAAAAGGAAACAACAGATTTTCATAACCAGCATTGCGTAGATCCAGCATCAGCTGTCGCCATCTGATACCACAGTGGGCCATACACCTGCATATACTTATCTCATTACAATCCACTATAAAGGACTGCTTCATGCACACTTGAAGTTGGTTAGGAGTCTATAGTGAGGTTTACTGGTGTAGATTTTTATAGTGGACTTTTATTTGTATAACAGTTATACTATCTCTTACTCTTTTATAGACACTTTCAAGATTTTGTGTTTGTAAGTTATTTTATGTTCCACAATAATGGCGTGTTTTAAAGTGTGTGTTGTTTGCATTATAAATATGAACCCAATTTATGTTTTTTTTTTGGTTGGGGGAGGAAGGAGTGTTGTGATGCTTTTTAATCTAATATTAGTTAAGATAATTCTTATTAATTTTTTCACTTTCCTATATTGCATGTTTATCCATCAGGTCCCCTACACTCCTGAAACTGTGAAGGCAGCCCACTTCAGGTTCAACACTGATTTGCAAGGTAAAATCTTTTTCTATTATGGTTTATATCACACTTTGAATATTCTCTGATATCCTAATAATACAATTGTTTGGTGATGGAAGTAAAGGCCTCTTTCACTTTTATAGACATATATAAATGCCGATACATACGCTGCGCGGTGCTGCAGTCTGCTGGATCTAGCTCTACAGTCCTTTAGTCCTGAAGACTGTGGTCTGAGTGACTGACTAGCGGATCCCAGGGAGCAATATATATACATTTGGTGTTATAGTAAATAAAATACAGATGACTTGGCCAGTTTCCATAGGTTCAGGTTCAGGAAGGTCCAGTGTAATGCAGTCCATAGTACAGTTCAAACGACACCCTCCAAGGGAGGGGTTACCATTCCAAGGGTGGGGGTCAGCTCTCCAGAGGATGAATACTAATTGTCCCACCAAGAACTAATTTCAACTGGTCTATTAGCAATACACAGACAATATCATTATAATCATTTATTCCCTATCATCCATAACTAGCATACGTAAAGTGCGATTCTTTCGCCGAATGAACCAGACGTCTGTGAAAAAAATAGGGGATTAGAATGATACCAGACATGATATGTTTCCTGTGACCTGAACCTTAGATCTCACTAACATGTACATATAGCCTTATAATATTTAACTATAAAACAAATAACATTTGCTCATTAACAACTGTGGGTTGGAACTGAAATATGAACTATATACAAGTGAATGTGTAAGTGCGAGTGTATGTGTGCGTTATTTATCATGCAATTGCGCCATGACACATGGCGTTCTGATCACAATCGCACGGTAAAGCAATATTAATTAATATACTTTCTTTCATCCAATTATTCCACTTTGACAGCACCACCCTTTGATAGTACACATAACTATCACCTTAAAAATGTTATTGCAGGATCTTAGTAGTACGTTTCATTGTTCAGTAATGTATGTCCCCCTTTGCGTGTGACTACACTGTCTGTAGATCTCAGGCAGGTTACCATAACAGAGAATCATAATCCTAGAAATAATTTTTTTTACTATGGAACATATACCTCTGGAGCTTAGAGATAACCTTTTGTATGCCCTCCAAGATAGAACATGTATCAATAATATAGAATATTCTACTACAGTTCTTCATGCCTAACATGTTCATCTGTCCAACACATATCTTTAGCTCAGACAACATTTAAATAATGCATGTTCACCAATAACATCATCCTATGTGTATCAACAATGTCATTTACGTTATCCTTCAACCTGAGTTAGTATATACACTCTTATAATATCAACATTTCTTTTCATCAACACTTGTGGGGCAGGATATTGTCTGTTTATTCCTCCCAGTCTCCCAATACTCAAGTTTCTTTGCACGTGAAACAGTGATCGGCCTGTCGAATATTGGGAGACTCCAAACTAAGGGACCTATCTGACTTACCTTTCCCCTAGTGACCTTCTACCCCATAGTTCAGGTACCTCAGGAATATTTAGTGGAAAGAGAACTAGTCCTACTTGATATAATCTCTGAGGCACGTGAGAGCACACCCAGCACTCAATTTGGTCTAAAACCTTACCCACCCAAGAATAATAATCATTCTCAAGGATGCCTGCTCAAGTCCGAATATTACTGGACTGGCATCGCTGGATGCACATCTTTTCAACTATGGGGTCAACGTACTTACGGATGTAATACTCCTCAGACAATAGGCCCTCACACTGTCTCCAAGCTCCAAGGTTACCAATTTTTCCTTTACCCCTGAATTGAATAGAGTAATTGGCAGGACTGATTGCGCTAACAACTTCTCCTTCATCCCCAACTCCTCAATATCACTACATGAACCAGCCTCTGTCACCTGTTCACAATTAAAAGAATTGCCTGTCCTGAAAAGAGAATGAGATGAGAGAAACACAGAACAGGAAAAACTACTACTTCATGCTGGACAACTGTCTTTGCAAAGACCTTGGCTCATGTGTTATTAACTGCAATCGGGGTCTCCCAGAACAGATTCATGAGCAGTTAGTAATTGGAACCTTCTCCAGGTGTTGACTCCTCTGCAGTGGATAGAATTGGTACAGGTGTCTCTCTGCTACCCCTACGGATGTGATATTGGTCGTCAACACTTGGCACCTGTCTGTTAAACAACCTGAGCATAGGAAATTACAGTTCCACATCTTACTTTCCCAGTCCAACATCATAACCATTAGTGTAACTCCTCAGGAGACAGTGTTTCAAACGTTCTTGGTTGCTGTCTCACTATTTGCTTTTCCTCTCAAGGTCTAGACCAGTCTCTCCGTTACAAACTCATCACAGGAAAGTCAAAAACATTTCAAAAGATGATAGTTTAAGAGGCAGTTTAGGAGTGATTTTGATTGTGGAGAGGACAAGTGGCCGAAGCTACCAGCCACTCCAATCAAGTTTCAACTCTCATTCCATTCAATTCGTAGTACCGTTACTTTATTTTCCACTGGTTTGTGGCTGATCAAAAGTATGTAACTTACTATTACTGCTCATACATTATAAAGTTATTACCAATAAAATGAATACCCCTATCACTTTTTATAACTCTAGGGATATCACATCTACTAACAAAACCCTGAGTATGACACAGCAATACATTAGAAGCGTTTCAATACATCTTTACTCAGATATATTTCATCGCTAGAACAGTACATACTTGAGGATCCTGCAAGGTGGTAATTGGATGAAGTTGATTTGTTTTACCTGAAAAAAGTCCACCTGTAGGAGGGGTATGAGATGGCTCTATTGGTATTGTTTTCCTGACATTTTCTCTCACTCAAGACAGGACATTGCCTTCCTACCAACTTGAGAAGAAACGTCTGATGCACACCAATATGCTCTTTACCAGCTTGCACATATTTTCTTTACCCAGCTGAGCCAGACCATGTGCTGCCTCCGCTAGACCTGTAAGATACACCCTGGGAGCTAGTGGCCTACCTTGTCCATCTCTCCAGGGTCCAGCAGACTCCTGACTACCTCCCTTCACCTTCCAGACTGTTTATTCGTCAGGCAACACAAATCTCATATATTAACTAATGTGTGGGTGTGTGTGTGTGTGTGTGTGTGTGTGTGTGTGTGTGTGTGTGTGTGTGTGTGTGTGTGTGTGTGTGTACAATTTAAAACAATCCAAAGAAAAACAAAACAAAACATTGATTTTTTGGCTGTCACGTAAAAACCCTGCTGTCTTTTTAACAGCCATGTCCGTCCTTTTGTGAAAGTCATTTGTATAAGTGTTAACTTAATTAGCAGTTACTTAAGTCGGTAACTGTGTCACTGTCACAAGTCCTACATCTAATATGAGTGTTCTACTTATGTAATGCCATTGCTATAAAAAGTTAACTATAAATAGGAAAGTAACAAATAATAAAAACAAAAAGATTTACAGACAAACAGAAAACAGAGAAACAAAGTATGAGATTTTACAGCAAAATGACAGCTGGATTGGACACTATGGGAAAATGATTCTACTTTACCACTAATCCCCTTAGTTATTCACTAAACTATGACCCCCTCCCCATTCTTCTCAAGTTTAACTGGGGGTTATGTCACCCATCCAATCCAGTGTCGTCCATCGTTAGCTCGTATGGAACTTGGTATCTCATTATCATCCTACCTATATACCTTTGTGATAGAGTCATGACTATAATGGAGAAGTGCAAAGTTAACCCATTGTGACACATACTCTATATTTCTCATGTGTGTCCTCCTGAAATACATAAAACAACATTAGAGCGAAGTATGTGCACACTTCATTTTAAATAATGAATCTCAACCAAATAACATATCATGAGCAACTGCAATTAGAAGAATGTTTCAATGACCCATTGTTAATTTCTCTTTCAAGGAAAGTTTTGCGCTCCTCCAGCAATCCCCTTAATCACTAAGTATATATATTTCTTTATTTGTCCTTAGCTATAGAAAAAGGGGAATAAAACACAGTCAGTTTCAAATAACAAAGAAAAACAAACATTTTCATTCCTTACCATCGACCAGCGACAGGAGAATAAATACAAGACAACATAATACAAACAGCAAAAAGAACATATACATTTAGATTAATTTCTCTCTAACTCTTCACAATGATACTTACCACAGTATAATATTCACCCATAGGTGGTCTTAATCTCCTTGCTTTCGCCATAGTTCTTTCTTTACATTCCTTCCTCAAGTGTCCCTTCTTAAGGCAGTTAAAACACTTCAAAGACTTCTGTTTGTTTCGTCCCTTATAGTGGGTTTTATAAGTCTGAGGTTGTGAATGTAATCTTTCTAAAGCCTGGATACTCACCATCCGTACCCTATCTCTCTGCGCCTTTTCCCTTTTACATATGTTTTTATCATGTTCCAAGGCAGCCTCTCTAATTGCATCTACCGTGAGGCCTCTCCAAGTAGGCAAAGAGGTTTGTATCCTTGTCTTTAGATCCTCCCTGAGACCATCCATTAGTACTCTAACAGTTACCTCCCTGTGTTGCACATTTTCCTTTATATCTGGTATCCCTGTGTACTTAGTCATTTCTGACAGAGCTCTAAATAGCAAGCTGCAATCTCACTACCTTTTTGTCTGATAGTGAAAATTTTTATTCAGTTCACTAACACGGCAAAATATATGGCCAACTGTGAGATTATACGTTTAACATTTTCCTGATTATCATCCTCTGTTAAGGATCTATCCTCCTCCAACATACAATTCTTAATGAACTTTTGTACATCAGTATCGAGAGGAAGACATGCCCTCAGCACCACTCGCCAATCATTATTAGTAGGCGCATGTGCATTACCTAAATGTCTAATAAATTTTTGACACTTGGCCAACTCTTTTCTAGGATCAGGGAAATCAGACATAATTGAACAGTTCAGACCTACTCCATGGACAATGCATTACTAAATGTTTTATGGGAACTACACCATCTTTGTCCGACTTCCCATTGGGTACTGCTATTGTGCGGACAGGATGTAAACATACCAAATCACTACAGTCTGGACCATTTGCTGGAATTACTGTTGCAGTACAATGAATGTTCCCCCTTCTATTAATTTCTACATTATTCTCACCGATTTTAGCCGCTGCCCCTGCTGGTGGGACCATTCCTTTTCCTTGTCCGTGTGATGCGTCTTGCATGTTACTGGCATGGGCAATGGCTGAAATAAAGGTGGGTTCAATTTCTTCTTTTGAAACATTACCTTTAACATGACTTAATAAATCATAAAAATTACTAGTTACATTTTTAACATTTTTGGTATTGGCTGTACTTACCATCCCAACCGCATTCTGTTCGCTTTGCAACGCTTACTTCCAGAACACTTACTTCCGGTACGCATGTATTATTACCCTGCAACGTGTTACCTTCCTGTTGCCACAGTTTTAAACAGTCATAGTGCTTAATTCTCTTTTTCGTTGGTTCGATCAACTATATTTTATCAGTTACAGTTTTTAGTACCTCTAAATCAAAAATACCTTCCTTGGCAAAAGGACTCACACACTCCCGGGTCATCTTGCCCCATTTGTCACAGTACGCCGTTGCGTTCTCCCCATATTTCTTATGCATAATATACCTCGCCGAACCAATCGGCCATTCCTTAGGCAGCACATCCGTGCCCATCTCCAGCGTATCCATTCTCTACTACTAGAGACTTTATGGACCGTGGACGATTTGAACAGGCTGCATGTCACTCACCAGACTGTGAGTGCTTCTTCCCGTGTGTTTAGGAACCGTGGCCGTCCACCATCCTGAGGGTCTGCGCATGTGCAGCCCTTTCAAACCTTCAGTTTATGTTCCTTTTAGTTAATTGGCTGATCAGGCAACACTCCTTATTTAAAGCACCCGAGTTCCATACCTCGTTGCCTGATCTTGGAGTCTCATTCCCATGAGCCTCTGAAGGTGTTCCTGTGTTTCCTCGTGTATTCAGCTCTGCTGATTCCTGTGGTTTCCAGACCACTTCAACTCTCCTGTGTTTCATCGTGACTGTATTAGCTGATTCCTATCCGCTGCCTCCGTGCACTACAGTTATCAACTCACTTCAACTCTCCTGTGTTTCATCGTGACTGTATTAGCTGATTCCTATCCGCTGTCTCCGTGCACTACAGCTATCAGCTCACTTCAACTCTCCTGTGTTTCATCGAGACTGCACCAGCTGATTCCTATCCGCTGTCTCCGTGCTCAACAGTTCCAGCTCATCTCAACTCTCCCGTGTTTCATCGAGACTGCACCTGCTGATTTCTATCCGTTGCCTCCGTGTACCTGCAGTGTCCTGCTTGCCGCTACCCTTCAGTTCTATTCGTTTCTGCAGTCAGCTGATCCGCTCTCCGTGCTTCTACAGTGTTCCTGCCTGTGTCAACTCGCCTGTCTGCATCGGATCAACGCCTCGCTGCTTTCATCTCGTCTAGATCATCTCTACACTTCAGTGTTCTCCAGGTGTCCAGTCCTATACTACTGCTTCCTGAGTATTTGTTCCCATCTCCGCTGGTCTACCTATCTGTGCGCTGCACCTACTTGATTACCGCTTCTACCCTCCTGGGACTTCGCATCCTGCCGGCCTCCAGCCGTTCAGGTATCTCTGCACTCCTGCTTGACAGCCTGCTCCTGAACCACGGTATGCATACTTCTCATTGACTGTGCTGGTGTATTGCATATCTTGCTGGACTGAGTTGTTCTCCCCTGGGGTTTACTATCCGCTGAGACTATTGCCATCATTTGACTGTGTTACCTTTTGCCC
Source organism: Mixophyes fleayi (assembly GCF_038048845.1). NCBI lineage: Eukaryota > Metazoa > Chordata > Amphibia > Anura > Limnodynastidae > Mixophyes > Mixophyes fleayi. The sequence continues at coordinate 49,644,454 of NC_134412.1, read as the reverse complement.
GGATAGTTCCTGTGACTTTGTATTATTGTGCAGTGCTGTTCAGTCATTACTATATTGTGCATATCATCGTGGGATCAAGTTCAGTGTGTCCGTGTATACTCTGTATTGCATTTCTCTCCCCGTGCTCCTCCTCACATATATATTCAGTGGTACAACTTGCTAGAGGCAGACCACTGATCCCTGTTTCCCGAGTCACCTGTTTCTAGTATCCTTTCACATAGCAGTGGTACAACTTGCTAACGCAGACCACTGACTTCCCGGATACCTCCACCTGGATTCCATTCCTTCACATAGACAGCGGTACAACTTGCTAAACGCAGACCGCTGACTCTCATCACCTCCTCGTTGCTGCTGGACATTCCTCCTCACTATAGCAGTGGTACAACTTGCTACCGCAGACCACTGACTACCCTCACGTTTCCTTTGTCCATTCAGTTCCTCGTGTACTACTACCTGTATATTACCAGTGCTGCTAGTCATAGACTTTCCATGAGCATTCTCTACCATCTGCTGTCTCCTGTTCCGTGATCACCCCGCTACCAGAGTACCATATTACCATCTATACTACTCTGGTAAGTCCATCACCTGGTGATCCCTGGGTAAAGACTCCTAGTGCCCGTGACAGTAAGATCAGGCCATGACAGACCCAGATTCGGAACCTACAGCTAAAGAGATGCTGCAGCATCTGGTTACCCGTGTGGAGCAACAGGATGCTCGCCAACAGCTGTTACTACAATGTTACCAGGCGTTAGCCTCCCAAGGAACATCTGGACAGAATGTTACAGCTAATGTTGAAACTCCTGTGCTTTCCTCCGTTTCCCCAGTGCCATCCCATGTGTCTACGGCTTCCACGCTTCACCTGCCTACTCCGTCAAAATATGATGGAGACCCCAAAACTTGTAGGGGTTTTCTCAACCAATGCTCAGTTCATTTTGAGCTCTAACCTCAAAATTTTTCTACCCATTGTTCCAGAGTGGCCTATCTTATTTCATTGTTTTCTGGACAAGCGCTGGCTTGGGCTTCCCCTCTGTGGGAGAGGAACGATCCAGTATTACAAGATAGTGCCAAATTTATTTCTATGTTCCGAAGTGTGTTCGATGAACCAGGTCGTGTGACCTCCGCTGCTTCCAGCATTCTCCGTTTACGTCAGGGTTCTCGTACAGTAGGCCAGTATGTCATTCAATTTAGGATATTAGCCTCTGAACTTCAGTGGAACACTGAAGCATTGATTGCCGCCTTCTGGCAGGGGCTCTCCGATAAAATGAAAGATGCACTGACTACCCAAGAGCTACCTACGTCATTAGAAGATTTGATTTCCCTCTGCCATCGTGTAGACATGAGGTTTCGTGAAAGGGAATCTGAAAAATCAACTTCAGTTAAAGCACCTCTTCGCTCAACCCCTCAATTTCGTCCAGCTTCATCTCCTGTGATCCCCATGGAGATAGGACGTTCCAAATTAACTTCTGAGGAGAGGAACCGATGAGTAAAGAATAGACTCTGTATCTATTGTGCTGATTCCACACATATGCTCAATTCTTGCCCCAAGAAATCGGGAAATGCCAGGCCCTAACTAGTTCTGGAGAGGTGAAGTTAGGGTCCCTGGAGTCCTCTCCATGTTCTACGAAACTAAAAGTCTGCGCTTTTGATGTTACAATTTCCTTTGCTACCAAATCCTTTGAGTGCCAAGCACTGATTGATTCTGGAGCAGCAGGAAATTTCATTTCTAAATCCCTAGTGAATCAATGGTCCCTACCAGTGATTACTTTGAAAACACCGATTACTGTGACTGCTATAGATGGATCACGTCTCATGAATGGTCTCATCACCCAGAGTACGTCTCCAGTAACGCTTCAGATTGGTGTGCTACACCATGAAGAGATTTCGTTTTTAATTCTTCCTGCTACTACAAGTCCGATTGTTTTAGGCCTTCCATGGCTTCAATGTCATTCTCCCCAGATTGACTGGCGCACTCCTCAAGTTACGTCTTTCCCAAGTCATTCCTCTTAAAATACAGCAATCTTCCATCTCATCTTCCTCACCGGGACTTCCTCCGCAGTATGCTTCATTTGCCGATGTGTTTGATAAAGCTCAGTCTGAACGTCTTCCTCCTCATCGTTCATGGGATTGTCCGATCGATCTTCTACCTGGCAAGACTCCTCCTAGGGGTCGGGTGTATCCACTTTCGTTACCTGAAACTCAAGCTACATCTGAATACATCCAAGAGAATCTCCAGCGAGGTTTTATTCGACCTTCCACCTCTCCCGCTGGAGCCGGGTTCTTCTTCGTAAAAAAGAAGGATGGATCACTACGCCCCTGCATAGATTTTCGTGGACTTAACGCCATTACTATTAAAAATCGGTATCCCATTCCTCTGATTACTGAGTTATTTGATCGCATTAAGGGAGCTCGGATCTTTACCAAGTTGGATCTTCGTGGTGCCTATAATTTAATTAGAATCTGGGCCGGTGACGAATGGAAGACAGCTTTCAACACCAGAGATCGGCATATGAATATTTAGTAATGCCTTTCGGGTTATGTAATGCCCCCGCTGTCTTCCAGGGCTTCATTAATGAGATCTTTCGGGACTTGTTATATGTATGTGTCGTTGTCTACCTGGACGAAATATTGATCTTTTCACAGAACCTGCCTTCTTATCACCAACATGTGGCAGAGGTCCTTTCCAGACTCCGGAAAAATTCATTATTCTGCAAACTAGAAAAATGTTCATTTGAGTTGCCCCAGATTCCATTTTTGGGTTATATTGTCTCCGGAGTTGGTCTATAAATGGATCCAGAAAAGGTGAATGCTGTGTTACATTGGCCTCAGCCAACTACTCTTCATGCCATTCAGCGTTTTTAAGGTTTTGCCAATTACTATAGACGCTTCATTCAAGACTTCTCGTCCATTGCATCTCCTATTGTGGCCCTGACTCGTAAAGGGGCCAATACTAAGCAATGGCCATCTGAGGCTCTCCAAGCCTTTCAATTTCTTAAAGAGTCCTTCTCCTCTGCTCCCATTCTTCGACAGCCTAATGTGACGCTTCCCTTCTTCCTAGAAGTAGATGCCTCTAATGTTGGCTTAGGAGCCATTCTCTCCCAACGATCGGAGCAACAAAAATTCCATCCTTGTGCCTTTTATTCTCGGGGTCTCCTGCCTGCGGAGAGGAATTACACTATCGGGGACAAGGAGTTGCTGGCTATCAAAGTAGCATTAGAGGAGTGGAGATACTTGTTGGAGGGAGCTTGTCACCCTGTGACGATTTTCACGGATCATAAGAACTTGTCATATCTACAGTCTGCTCAATGCTTGAATCCTCGTCAAGCAAGATGGTCTCTTTTCTTTTCTCGTTTCGAATTAATCATAACCTTCAAACCGGCTGTCAAGAACAAAAAAGCTGACGCTCTATCCCGAGCTTTTGTGACGTCCTCTGACGTTGAAGAGGTTTCCAACCACTCTATACTAGACCCCAAATGTATTTCGCTGGCTGCTTCTTCCACTAAAGTGCTACCATTTGGGAAAACCCTCGTGCCTCCTACTCTTAGGAGGAAAATCCTTTCGTGGTTCCACTCTTCTCGTTTTTCTGGACATGCTGGTGAACGCAAGACCTTTGAGATTCTCTCTCAAAGTTACTGGTGGCCCTCGATGAGGAGAGACGTCAAAGAGTTTGTAGCTGCTTGTGAATTGTGTTCTCAGTTTAAGACCTCCCGCAGAACCCCAGCGGGTTTGCTTCAACCACTACCCATCCCTTCCAAGCCGTGGACCCATATTAGTATGGACTTTGTTACTGATCTTCCGCCTAGTAAAAATTGTAATACTATTTGGATAGTGGTAGAAAGATTTTCGAAGATGGCTCATTTTGTCCCTTTGTCTGGTTTGCCTTCCTCTTCTACTCTGGCTGAGCATTTTGTCAAGGAAATCTTTCGTATTCATGGATGTCCATCTGAGATTGTGTCAGATCGAGGAGTACAATTAGTTTCCAGATTCTGGCGGGCCCTTTGTAAGACCTTGGGCATACGATTAGCACTCTCATCTTCCTACCATCCTCAATCAAACGGAGAAACTGAAAGGGTCAATCAAGATCTCGAGACCTTTATAAGGATGTTCTCATCAGCCAATCAAGACAACTGGGTAGAATTGCTTCCTTGGGCTGAATTCGCTCATAACAACATGTACCATGAGTCATCTTCCAAAACTCCATTCTTTGTGGTTTACGGTCACCATCCGTCTTTTCCGGAATTTCCTGCCCTCCCTCCCACCCAAGTTCCTGCTGTAGAGACTGTTTGTCAGACCTTCAAAAATATTTGGTCTCAGGTCAAAACCTGTTTAAAGAAGACATCTGCCAAATATAAGTCTTTTGCAGATAAGAAGAGGCGGGCTATTCCACCACTGAAAATTGGAGACCGTGTCTGGTTATCTACCAAAAATATCCGTTTGAAGGTCCCATCTATGAAATTCGCTCCCCGTTTTATTGGTCCATATAGGATCATTCAAGTGATAAATCCAGTTTGTTTCAAACTTCTACTTCCTAAGAATCTTCGCATTTCCAACGCCTTCCATGTGTCCTTGCTCAAACCTCTCATCATCAACCGTTTCTCGGTCCCTCCTTCAGCACCTCAGCCAGTTCAAGTTCATCAGGAGGAAGATTTCGAGATTACTCATATATTGGACGCAAAAATTTCGCGAGGAGTTCTTCGTTTCCTCGTTCATTGGAAGGGCTTTGGTCCTGAGGAGCGTTCATGGATCAAAGCTGAAGATCTCAACGCTCCAGCTCTTCTTAAGAAGTTTTATTCCAAAAATCCGGACAAGCCCGGTTCCAGGTGTTCTGTGCCCACCTTTAAAAGGGGGGGTACTGTCACTCACCAGACTGTGAGTGCTTCTTCCCGTGTGTTTAGGTGGCCGTCCACCATCCTGAGGGTCTGCGCATGTGCAGCCCTTTCAAGCCTTCAGTTCATGTTCCTTTTAGTTAATTGGCTGATCAGGCAACACTCCCTATTTAAAGCACCTGAGTTCCATACCTCGTTGCCTGATCTTGGAGTCTCATTCCCATGAGCCTCTGAAGGTGTTCCTGTGTTTCCTTGTGTATTCAGCTCTGCTGATTCCTGTGGTTTCCAGATCACTTCAACTCTCCTGTGTTTCATCGTGACTGTATTAGCTGATTCCTATCCGCTGCCTCCGTGCACTACAGTTATCAACTCACTTCAACTCTCCTGTGTTTCATCGTGACTGTATTAGCTGATTCCTATCCGCTGCCTCCGTGCACTACAGTTATCAACTCACTTCAACTCTCCTGTGTTTCATCGTGACTGTATTAGCTGATTCCTATCCGCTGCCTCCGTGCACTACAGCTATCAGCTCACTTCAACTCTCCTGTGTTTCATCGAGACTGCACCAGCTGATTCCTATCCGCTGTCTCCGTGCTCAACAGTTCCAGCTCATCTCAACTCTCCCGTGTTTCATCGAGACTGCACCTGCTGATTTCTATCCGCTGCCTCTGTGTACCTGCAGTGTCCTGCTTGCCGCTACCCTTCAGTTCTATTCGTGTCTGCAGTCAGCTGATCCGCTCTCCGTGCTTCTACAGTGTTCCTGCCTGTGTCAACTCGCCTGTCTGCATCGGATCAACGCCTCGCTGCTTTCATCTCGTCTAGACCATCTCTACACTTCAGTGTTCTCCAGGTGTCCAGTCCTATACTACTGCTTCCTGAGTATTTGTTCCCATCTCCGCTGGTCTACCTATCTGTGCGCTGCACCTACTTGATTACCGCTTCTACCCTCCTGGGACTTCGCATCCTGCCGGCCTCCAGCCGTTCAGTTATCTCTGCACTCCTGTCTGACAGCCTGCTCCTGAACCACGGTATGCATATTTCTCATTGACTGTGCTGGTGTATTGCATATCTTGCTGGACTGAGTTGTTCTCCCCTGGGGTTTACTATCCACTGAGACTATTGCCATCATTTGACTGTGTTACCTTTTGCCCGGATAGTTCCTGTGACTTTGTATTATTGTGCAGTGCTGTTCAGTCATTACTATATTGTGCATATCATCGTGGGATCAAGTTCAGTGTGTCCGTGTATACTCTGTATTGCATTTCTCTCCCCCTGCTCCTCCTCACATATATATTCAGTGGTACAACTTGCTAGAGGCAGACCACTGATCCCTGTTTCCCGAGTCACCTGTTTCCAGTATCCTTTCACATAGCAGTGGTACAACTTGCTAACGCAGACCACTGACTTCCCGGATACCTCCACCTGGATTCCATTCCTTCACATAGACAGCGGTACAACTTGCTAAACGCAGACCGCTGACTCTCATCACCTTCTCGTTGCTGCTGGACATTCCTCCTCACTATAGCAGTGGTACAACTTGCTACCGCAGACCACTGACTACCCTCACGTTTCTTTTGTCCATTCAGTTCCTCGTGTACTACTACCTGTATATTACCAGTGCTGCTAGTCATAGACTTTCCACGAGCATTCTCTACCATCTGCTGTCTCTTGTTCCGTGATCACCCCGCTACCAGAGTACCATATTACCATCTATACTACTCTGGTAAGTCCATCACTCGGTGATCCCTGGGTAAAGACTCCTAGTGCCCGTGACACTGAATCCACTCCGCTCAACTCTACTAAGACACTGAACAATAACACGCGATTGTTAGCATACCTAATTGATGAACACCCTAACACAGCAACTGGGATCAGAAAGGCACCAACTTCACAATGCCCTGCCTTTCCCGTTTGGGTACTTTACAACTGTTAGCACTTTATATTTATCATAATATCAGCGGTTGCAGCGTATTTCCCCCCCACAACTCCCAAGTCACAATCACGGTTGCACAATCAACCATACGGTCCAATTGCACCACTTACAGATACTATCTATTGGTAAGCTTTGCGATTAATATTGGGAATGCGACAAAAACCTGTTGTTTTTGCTCCGCGTATACCTGCCACATAAAAGGTTTCTTCACACACTTTTATCCTTTCAAACAGAACCTTTGTCTCGCAGGTTATCTCCATAGCCTGTTCACATACACATACACCTTCGTTTTCTGCGCAGAAAATTAATTTCCCAAACAATAGTAATATCTTTTCAGAGGCTTTAACAATTGATTATACTATACATATACCACAGACTATCAAAACGACTGTTTAAACTCATGGCAACAACACCGGAAGTACACATACACAATGCAGGAAATACACATACGCTATGCAATGCAATACATTTAAAACGGAAACCGACAATAAAAATAAACAATTCTCCTTCTTTTCCCTAGATTCAAGTTAGCGCTCCTCAGATTATGCAATAACAGACATTCGGTTTCACAACACAGAATGATAAACAGGTTTTGAACACATTGCGTTTTTACCCATATATGACGCGTTACTCCACCCTTTGTTGAGGAACCGAAATCTGTAGGATTTGTGAAGAGTCCGGTAGTGTAACCTCCGCTGATGAGCCCCCAAATTATTAAAGTTATTTAATAATTTTCCAATAATTATTGTCTAAGAGATTTGTGTGGTTCCAAAGCATAAGCAATTTATTTAGAAAAAGCAATAGTATAACAGTTCAATAAATAAGTATAGTCGGTACGCTGCGCGGTGCTGTGAGGTGTTGTGCTCTGCTGGATCCAGCTAGACAGTCCTTCAGTCCTGAAGACTGTAGTCAGAGTGACTGACTAGCTGATCCCAGGGAGCAATATATATACATTTGGTGTTACAGTAAATACAATACAGTTGACTTGGCAAGTTTCCATAGGTTCAAGCTGCAGGAAGGTCCAGTGTAATGCAGTCCATAGGTCAATTCAAATGACACCCTCCAAGGGTGGGGGTTACCTTTCCAAGGGTGGGGGTCAACTCTCCAAAGAAGGAATACTAATGTTCCCACCAAGAACTAGTTTCAACTGGTCTATTAGCATTACACAGACAATATCATTCTAATCATTTATTCCCTATCATCCATAACTAGCATACGCAAAGTGCGATCCTATAATATTTAACTATAAAACAAATAACATCTACTCATAAACAACTGTGGGTTGAAACTAAAATATCAACTATATACAAGTGAATGTGTAAGTGCAAGTGTATGCGTGCGTTATTTATTGTGCGCTTGCGCCATGACATGTGGCGTACTGATTGCAACCGCATGGCAAAACAATATTAATCAATATACTTTCTTTCATCAATTATTCAACTTTGACAATAGTGTAGTAAATATAAATACCACACTATCAGCCGTCTCTTCTCTACCTTTACTCTCTCCCTGTATGTGTTTCCGATCCATATGATGATGGTAATTGAGGGAAAAGGAAGAGATACAGAAGGTCTTTTCAACTGAGAGACAGAAGGCTGGTTAACCTTTTATGGACCTACTGTTGGATAATCTAAAAGGTTGGAATATTAAGGAGTCAGAGAATGGACTTTTTAAATTACCTATGATGTGCAAGAGACATATGTATATATTATAATTGTGGCATATTTATTGATTTTTCATTTATATATACTTGATCCATTTACAGTGACACCAATATTACTAGTATATATTGATGTATGTTCCACACACAAGGTTGTTTTAATCATCATGCCATATAAGTGATTAATATACAATATTTATATTGGCAGCCCATTTATATTTTTTTGTTAATCACCATGCCATACAAGTAATTGATATATACAATAGCTATATTGGCGGTTCATTTATTTAGATATTTATATTGTATATACTCTTATTTATTCATCTTCAAATCACTTAACTTTTGTATGTATAATCCATACCCCCTTTTTGCGCCCATTCCACAATATTTCATTTATCTCTATTCATTGGGAAGTGTCAGGACCTTCTCCTTTTTGGGATTAGTGGCAGCATTCCCTAACCCCTTCCCCATTGTGTCCCACAGCCACTAGGAAGCGCTCATCAATCTATATGTTTATATATTTTGTGGCAAGAGCCCGCTACTGGTGAAGCACACGCGAACAACTTCTTCCTTTTTATGGTTCTTTATTGTCAGGATGGTAATAATATTTTTGATACCGTATACTTGCACAGCAACTATGGAGACCCTTTACGCTTACTATACATAGTCCAGCTCTCAATCCAGATCAGCCAGCTAGCCCAGCGTTGATCTCCCTGAACAATGAAACAAGCAGGGTTTTATACCTGACACTCCTCCCACAGGCCTAGCTTGATGGGCAGGTGACACACACACTTTCCCTTTAAAAGGAAACACCCATCCCTGGCTCTGTTTAGACTAAGATACACCCTGTTTGTTTGCTGAGAGGAAGCAGCTTTTAAATCATGTAAGTTAGCACACTCTAAACTACACATATGTTTTTACATGGTTTAATCTCCCCCTAGGTGCATAACTGTGCCAATGTTTTATTCTGTTTGTATACTTTATCTGCCTCTTGTCAGAAAAATGCCTCCCTTTGTTACAATATATTATATATATTTAAAAGCATGCACCAGATAGTTTAATCAAATGTGTACCTTTGAAATTGTGCTGTAAGGGCTGCCTCTGTCCCTTCTGAGATTATCAGATGTGACTTTTATAGCCATAGCACTTAGAAAAATAATGATGAAGTTTGATTGTTAGAGTTTTTTTTAAAATAGACCAAACTAAAGGCTTTCATTGATGTACTACCAGGCCTTAGCTGGGACATGTCTGCCTCACCTGAAAAATATTCTATATATTCTATAATTAAGCAGTGTCTTAATCATATATCTGACTCACTATGTGAATTTACTTTTCTGTCCAGGTAAAGTGCATAAACTAAGTGTTGTGTGTTTATTGATTTTAAGGCACTGATTTGTCAATGTTTTCTAATGGAGATTAGGGGTGTGCACCGGGCACTTTTAGTGTTTTGGGTTTTGGGTTCTGATTAGCTTGAGGTTTTGGGTTCTGATTTGTTTTGCCAAAATACCTGACGAAAGGTTTTGGTTCTGATTTAGGGTTTTGGGTTCTGATTTATTTTTAAAAAAGCATAAAAAGTGCTAAAATGCAGTTTTTTTGGTTTCTTTTCACTCCTACGCTATTATTAACCTCAATCGCATTCAATAACAATCATTTCCACTAATTTACAGTCTATTCTGAACACCTCACAATATTGTTTTTAGTCCAAAACATTGCACCGGGGTAGCTTTCTGGACTGCGTAGTGGAGTGGGCCCGGTACCCAATTTGGTACCGGGGCCACAATACCTCCATCAACTGTTCTAAATTCCACTGCACATATAGCTGCTCCTACATCCTCTGCAGCATATACAGGGTGTAGTTCGAGCCCGTCAATACCTCTTGTTTTTGACGATGACAGGTCATTTTAATTAATTTTGGATTTGGCAGCAACAGTCAACGTTTTTTAATATCTGATACGCATCTATCTGGACTGCGTAGTGGAGTAGGCCCGGTACCCAATTTGGTACCGGGGCCACAATACCTCCCTCAACTGTTCTAAATTCCACTGCACATATGGCTGCTCCTACATCCTCTGCAGCATATACAGGGTGTAGTTCGAGCGTGTCACTACCTCTTGTTTTCTATTATGACAGGGCATTTTACTTTTGTTTTAATTTGGCAGCAACATTGAACTTAGTTTAATATGTAATAAGCATCTATCTGGACTGCGTAGTGGAGTGGCCCCGGTACCCAATTTGGTACCGGGGCCACAATACCTCCGCCTTCAAATGGTCTGAATTCCACTGCACAGATGGTGGACACCGGATGCACGTCTAACACCAACATAGCTGTTAAGGCCGCAGTTATCCGCTTTGCCATACGATGACTACTGTCGTACTTTGTGCTCATGGCAAACGACTGTTGAACGGTCACATAATGCCAAAAAAAGAGTTGTAAGATGGAATTATCCTTGGGCCCTCCCACCCACCCTGATGTTGTTGAAATAGGACATGCACACTTTAACAAACCAATCTTTTCAGCGACAGGGCCTACCAAACAACTGTGGCTGAAATGATTGGTTTGTTTGGGCCCCCACACCAAAAAAGCTATTCATCTCTCCCTGTACAAACTAAACAGGCTCTACTGAGGCATCATCAACCTCTGATTCCTCTCCCCCTACAGTGTGTACTTCCTCATCCTCACACATTTTCAATTCGTCCTCGCTGGACTCCACAACCACAGGTCCCTCTGTAGTCTCTGGAGGGCAGTGCTGTTCTTAATTGATGAATTGATAATTAATTTTTATGAACATCATTTTTTCAACGTTCTGAGGAAGCAACCTCCTTCGCCGCTCACTGACCAGGTTCCCCGCTGCACTAAAAACTCTTTCGGAGTACACACTAGAGGGGGGACAACTCAGGTAAAATAGATCCAGTTTGTACAAGGGCTTCCAAACTGCCTTTTATTCCTGCCAGTAACAATATGGACTGTCTGACATGTCTATTTGGATGGTGTCAGCAAAATAATCCTCCACCATTTTTTCAATTGTGACAGCATCCAATGCAGCGACAGTAGACATGTCTGCAATGGTTGGAAGGTCCTTCAGTCCGGACCAGTTGTTCTCAGCATCCCCGCCAGCGGGTCTTTTAGGAAAACTGAGCTTTTTCCTCGCAGCCAAAGGTGTAGAAGAAAATGAAGGTGGAGCTGTTGGTATGTCACAGTCCTCTTCAGAGGACAATCTCCTGACCAGCAGGTCTTTGCACCGCTGTAGACTTGTGTCCGCCAGAAACAGAGACACAACATACGCTTTAAACCGAGGATCCAGCACGGTGGCCAGAATGCATTCCTCTGACTTTAAAAGACTGACCACCCTCGGATCCTGGCAAAGCGTACGAAGGGCTTCATCCACAAGAGCTACATGCTTTGTTGAATCGCAATGCTTTACCAGCTCCTCCCTCACTTTCTCCAGCTGCTTCTGCAACAGCCTGATCAGGGGAATGACCTGACTCAAGCTGGCAGTGTCGGAACTGACTTCTCGTGTAGCAAGTTGAAACGGCTGGAGAACCTTGCACAACACGGAAATCAGTCTCCACTGCGCTTGACTCAGGCGCATCCCCACTCCGTTTCCTGTGTTGTAGGTGGCTGTGTAGGCTTGAATGGCCTTTTGCTGCTCCTCCATCCTCTGCAGCATATAGAGGGTGGAGTTCCAGTGCGTCACAACATCTTGTTTGAGGTGATGGCAGGGCAGGTTCAGGCTTTTCTGATGTTGCTCGAGTTTGCGGTAGGCACTGGCAGAATGCCGAAAGTGTCCAGCAATTTTGCGGGTCACCGCAAGTATCTCCTGCACACCCCTGTCACTCTTGAGGTAATGCTGCACCACCAAATTAACGGTGTGGGCAAAACATGGGACGTGCTGGAAATTGCCCATATGTAATGCCCGCACAATGTTACTGGCGTTGTCTGACACCACAAATCCCCAGGAGAGTCTAAGTGGGGTAAGCCACTGCGAGATTATTTCCCTCACTTTCTCTAAGAGGTTGTCAGCGTTGTGCCTCTTATTAAAACCTGTGATACATAACATTGCCTGCCTTGCCACGGGCAGCCGTTGTGGAGATGCTGCTACTGATGCAGCTGCTGCTGTTGCTGCGGAAGGCGATGCATCTACCCAGTGGGCTGTCACAGTCATATAGTCCTTCGTTTGCCCTGAACCACTTGTCCACATGTCCGTGGTTAAGTGTACAGTGGGTACAACCGCATTTTTCAGAGCACTGAGGACACTTGTTCGTACTTCTCTGTGCATCTTTGGTATCACCTGCCTAGTGAAGTGGAATCTCGACGGGATTTGGTACCGGGGACACAATACCTCCATCAACCGTCTAAATTCCACTCCACTGATGGCGGACACCGGACGCACGTCTAATACCAACATAGCTGTTACAGCCGCAGTTATACGCTTTGCTATAGGGTGACTACTGTCGTACTTTGTGCTCAGGGCAAACGACTGTTGGACGGTCAACTGTTTGGTGAAAGACGTAGCGGTCTTACGACTTCCCCTCTGGGAAGATGACCGACTACCAGCAGCAACAGCAGCAGTGGCAGTAGTAGGCGTACCGTTGCAGGATTCCTCGGATGAATCCCGTATTGAAGAGGACTCAGTCTGGCTGGTGACATGGCCTGCAGGACTAAATCTGACGGAGATAGTGGAGGAAGTTGACGAGGAGGGTGTTGGTGGTTTGTATCCAACAGGACCAAGGGATTTAGGTGTCCCTGGACTGATGACGGTCCTAGCCCCAGTTCCTGAACTAACCACTGAACTATGAATTTTATTCAGGTGATGTATAAAGGAGGATGTCCCTAGGTGGCCAAGATCCTTATCCCTGCTTATTTGAGCTTTACATAAGCTACATATGGCCATACATTTGTTGCCCGGATTGGGATAAAAATAACTCCAGACCGAAGAGGTGCATTTTTTGGTCTTCTGACCAGGCATGACGATGGGCTTTTTCATCCCATGGACATCAACTGTTTCCCCCCCTGGTGCCTCATTTAAAATAACCACATCAGCATCCTCATCATCAAGTTCCTCCACAGCGCCAACTACATCAATAGCCTCCTCCTGGTGTACAACATTGACACCTTGATTATCCAAATCTGGATCTACACTGTGGGTGATCCTTCCATCATATGCAGAGGGTGTGCTGCAAATGGTTAATGGAGTCACCTCTTCCCATACAGTAATGGGAAGGTCAGGCTTCGCAACCACCAACACCCTTGGACTCGCCTTGGGGATTTGTGATGTCATCTGTTTAGAAGGCAGAGTTGTTTGCTGTTTTGTTGTTGTTGCTGACAGTATAACTCTCTTAATTTTTTTGGAGAGGGGGGGAGGAGGAGGGCTTAGATCCTTGGGTGAAGCTGAACCACTAGTCCTGAACACGGGCCAGGGCCTAAGCCGTTCCTTGCCACTCCGTGTCGTAAATGGCATATTGACAAGTTTTCTTTTCTCCTCAGATGTTTTTAATTTTCTTTTTTTGGTAATTTTAGTCAACTTTGGGTTTTTGGATTTTACATGCCCTCTACTAGGAGATTGGGCATTGGCCTTGGCAGACGACGTTGATGGTATTTCATCGTCTGTCATGACTAGTGGCAGCAGCTTCAGCATTAGGAGGAAGTGGTTCTTGATCTTTCCCTACTTTATCCTCCAAATTTTGGTACTCCATTATATGCAGCACAAGAGAGCGTAACCCTAAACCACACACACTCGGCAAAGCCTTTACAAATTATCTGCGGCACAGGAGAGTACCACTGGACTGGAGTTATATAGCAGTACCTATTATTTTTTGGTACAGCAGCAACAGTGAATGTAGTTTGACTTTTAAATAGCAGTACCTATTATTTTTGGGTACAGCAGCAACAGAGAACGTAGTTTGACTTTTAAATAGCAGTACCTATTATTTTTGGGTACAGCAGCAACAGAGAACGTAGTTTGACTTTGAAATATCAGTACCTAGTATTTTTGAACTAATTTTTTTATGTTTTTTTTCATAATTCATTATTTTTGTATAATTTTTTTTACATTTTTTTTTTAAAAAAATTTGTATAAGTTTTTTAGATTTTTTTTTTTATAACTTTGAAATAAATTTGAAATAACTATGCCCTTAGCAGAACAGAGCACAGGACACAGGCAGCACCACTGGACTCAGCAGGACAGAGCACAGGACACAGCACCACTGGATTCAGCAGGACAGAGCACAGGACAAAAGCACCACTGGACTCAGCAGGACAGAGCACTGTACAAAGCACAAAGAACAACTAAACTAATCAGGAGCTCCCTAACTACAACCTCCCTCGCGAGTGATCACAACCAGAATGAAGATGGCGCCCGCAAGGTGAGTATTTATGACATCCGAGTCTCGTGAGATCCGACGCGAGACTTGGATGTCATAGCCTCGGTTTGGCTCCGTTTGCCGCCTGGAAGTTCCCGAACAGTGTTTGGATCGGCCTCGGATCGAGTGGGCTCGGATTGCGAGAATCCGAGTCCGCTCATCCCTAATGGAGATACCTTACATTCTTTCATTTTGAAGATAAGTGAGAAACAGACATTTAGTAAATTGCTAAATAACTCACTTTTGTCCCTCATGCCAGAGTCACCAAGTGGCCTCCAAATTCACTCACTGTCAATAACACCACTATACCCTCTGTGTTGCTTCAAATTTAATTCCTAAAATTTGTGAGGAGGATAGGAGGACAAGATTCATGAGGTAAATTAGGGTCCAAAAAATGTAGTAATTTGATCCTTAGCAAAACCATAACAAAAAGTTTTGTTTTAAATTACAGACACAAATTGGAAACCATAAGTAAATTACTGTCTTTTTTTTTTTCTAGTAGTAACATCTCAATTTTACACTTTATTTATATGCTTACATTTACAATTTAGCTAGGACAAAAACAATCACATTAATAAATCTAGGGCCTGTTATCAAGTGCCTACAATTACAGGTTCCTGTTATAAAGTGCCAGTAGTTGTGAATAGTAAAGTGCATTTCCCATCCATCAACCTTTTTTTTGCTAGGATACGATGAGTGTCTGACAGCCAGACATTTGGAGCACACGTGTAAAAAAGATCCGTGAGTGACGTGAGCACGCCTACACGTGCTCTGAGAACCAACCACAGATCAGAGTATTGGATAGTGAGTTGGAGGAAAGAAAAGGAGATCTACAACTTTCGCACGGCGTGAACTCAGGGTACCGACAAAGGGTATAGACAGCATTCTCACCAGTCGATACGTGTCCAGCAGACAAAAACTGCGGGCCTACCAAAGGGTCCGCAGATATATCTGGTGGCGTTTTCACCGTTGCCACAGTCGTGCAGCTGCAGCGTCACTGGAGCGACCTTTGCCTCCACCAGCCCCAGCTCTTAGCTGAGCTAAGAGGGGACATTAGGAAATGTGAGTTTTCTATTATTCGGATAAAATATTGTAAGACACATACTTGGTTTACTTTTAGTAATTATTCAAATATTTCCAATGACATGGCCTACCCAAACATATCAATCTGCCTCCAGATTAGAAATGTATCTTACCCTCCAAAGCCACATGCTTTGGCCCCTGTAACATAATTGTTTTGGTAGAACATTTTCTTTCCTTAATGATTGAGGCCCAAACTCCAGACCAATAAGGTATGTTTGGGATTCAAACCCATTACCTCAGTGCTGTGAGGCCGAACTTCTACCCACTAAGGCAACTTGCTGACATTACCTTACAGACATTTATAATATTACAGTTGCAGATGTGTTATATTGCAAAAAGAGTGGAACGCCATGTTTGGGGACAATGCTCACAGTTGGCCTAAGCCGATTTTCACATGTTACAAATACCTCCTGTAAAATTGCTCGTTAATCTGACTCTAGTTAGATGGTAAAAATTTGGAATATGAACAAAAAACTTAAGTACTCATTTAAACAGTAATAATGACATTTGCACATCCATAATCCCAAAACAAACCTTGTTACAGGCCATATGAAAGTGGGGTATGTCTGTCAAATTGTATTCCTTTTATTAAAGATTTTATTTAGATCTGTATTAAAATGCATGTTTCACAATGTCAGTTCACATTATTATCAGGCTAGATGTTTATAATTGAGAAGCAGGTTGAAGTTTTTACAAGAAGCTTATGTGTAATATTTATTCCAACAGACCGCAGACATCGTGCCCGCCAACAACAGGCGCCTGAGAAAGTGGCGGAGGCACCTGAGGAGGTGGAGGAGGCGCTAGAAGAGGTGGTGGAGGCGCCAGCATTGGAGGTGGCGGAGGTGGCTCTGGAGGAGGAGGTGACTGCCACACAGGCAGTGTTGGAGGGGACAATGGGTGAATGTAAGTATTGAAATTAAACACTTTTCCGAATTGTATTCCTTTTGAGTCACATTGTAGTTGAGCAAAAATCATGAAGAACACATGCCCTTTTCCAAATAGATAGTTATCCATTCCACAGTTTTCAACCATGATGGCCATAATAATATTTTTTGTAAACCCCAGCCACCACACAAATGTGTGTATATATAAATACATCTGCCACCCAAAAGTATTAATCCTCTGCTTAGTACTGTGTTTAGCATACCATTTATCTTTTCCAACAATGTTAAGTTATGTAACACTTCATGCCTCTGGTGTTCCCTGCAATGAGACAAACAAAGTACACCCTTTTGAAGTAATATATATTTGAACAATTAGCTAAGCATGTTTTTATTTCTTTTTTAGCAACAGCTGAAGAAGACACCCAGGTTGTGGGGATGAAAACCCACAAACGAGGCCATCATCCACAATATATTATAATATTGTCGAAAAATAAAAAAATATTCCAAATTGTTAATAAAAAATAATAAACTTGTGGAAAAAAAATATTAGTTATTTCAAATATTTATAATATTGTTTTTTTTACATTACAGTTTAAAAAATAGTTTACAAAAAAAATTGTTGTGTATGTCTTTTGTAATTTAATTACAAGAAATGTATCAAGGTTATTTTAGCCAATATTGGCTGGACATTTAGAACATACCTTAATATTTAATTTACATTGGTCCTTTTGCACTATATTTTACTTTATTTCATCATTTATTTATTTATTTATGATACCAGTAACTCTGAGGCGCTGTACAGAGAACAGTCCCTGGTCCAATAGAGCTTACAGTCTAACACACACACACACACACACACACACTTTGATTGATGAAGTCAAATGGATTGAGGGAGGATATTTAAAAAAAACATGGGGAGAATATACAGGGCAAGAATTGTTAAGAAAAGTGAGTCAATAAAAGGAGTAACTTGGTCAAAGCATGTTTGATTGCTGGTATATTAAAAAAGTTTTCATATATTTAGAATTGGGGTAAGGCATGTCCTAGATCAACTTTCAATGTATCAGTGTGGTACCTGAAAAAATGCCATTAGTTTTCTTTGGTGCCCCCCCAAAAAATGTTAGTCAATGCTTTATCAATTATCAAAGTTTTTCTAATTTTGTCATTACATAGCTTAATGGGCCACAAAGTCGACGCAGATAAGGTCATGTTTGGTATTTAAAATCATGACTCCAATGCTGTGAGACAGAAGTACAAACCCCTGAGGTAACCGTGCAAGTGTGCCAAATGAGTACTCTCTTTTGTTTATAAATTAGAGCATGTATTTTTCAAAATTCATACAATGTTTAAAGCATTTGCAAATCACATAGTGAATTTAAAGTGCACTACAATGCAACATCATTGGCCTAAACTGCATAATTAAACATGTCTTGCCTTAATTAGCCACATAAGGACACCAAAAAAACCCTGAACATACAATACAGACCCTAGGTCAATAAAATCCTTTGCTTGTTCTACATAAAGAGGTACACACATATTTATGGACCCCCTCAATAAGGAACAGACAGCTCTAAATGTATCTTTATTGTAAGAAAGGCCACAATTAAGCATATATGCTTATCACTTTTCAAAGTTCAAGTATACTCTAACGTTACACACTTGTCCCTGTGCAACAAACAATTTTAAAGAACGAAATCAGTGATTTGCATTTAGAATGTACCTTGGATTTTGCAAATTGTAATTTTTTTTGGGGGGGGAAGATGCTTGTGAATGCGTTTGTTTACACTTACCAACAATTTGACAACTATCATCATTTGATTGGGACTTTGGAAACACATTGCTAGGCAATTTTTATAGTATACAGTAATGTTGTGTTTTGGATATTAGTGTTTTAAGTTATGTTAAGTCAGTTTACTGATTTTACAGTATACTCACATCAACAATATGTTACCTTTTCCGTGTCTGCATAATATTTTTAAAAAATCCAAACTTTTCAAATAAACGTCTAATTTTATTTTCATTAGACAATGTCAATTTTTAGCATAAAAAAACAAGCAAAAAAACCTTTTTTTTCCTTTTTTGGAATGCAAAACTTTTGTTTGACTTCTAGTCACCCATGATGTTGAGGCCTCTGAGGAAGCATCAGCACTCTCCTGGTCAGCAGGGTGTGACCGACGAGGTGATGAAGGGCCAGGGGGTAGGCAGGGTGTGTTGAGGGGTGTGTGGAAGGATGAGAAGGTCCAGGAGGATGAGAAGGGCCAGCAAGATGAGAAAGGGAAGGGCCAGAAGGATGAGAAGGGGAAGGAGGCAGAGAAATAGAAAGTGGTGAGATATTTTGATTACTGAGCAGAGGGTCTAGAGTATGTGAAGGAGTGACATTTAGTGGAGGGCGTTGTGAAGTTTGCAGATTCATGACGATTTGGGACAAGAGAGTGCACATATTTGGGAGGGTTGAATTTAAAGTGGTCATGTGTTTGTCAAATTTGTGCTCTAGATGGGGGAGGGTATTGGACATATTACAATCGTTTACCTCAATGGACTGAGCGGCAGATTCAAAGTGTTGGCTTATGTGCAAAAGTGTCTGCTACCTCAAGAGTTGTGCATGCTCCCTCCCAAGGGACTCAACATAACGGGCAGCTACCTAAACTTGTTGTATGTCAAGGTTTGAAGCCTGAGTTTCCTGCTACTCCTCCCGCTCTGTAAAAAATACAAAATACAAATGTTTCGGTTTAAATGATAAAATAAAAAAAATAATGTCAATAGTGATGTATCCGTTAAAATGATTCAGATTTTAGGTTAAGGGTTAGATTGTAACAAAAGATTAACACATTTGAGACTGATTAAAAAAATTAGAGTCGGTATGATGTGCATACTGATAGAGGTGCAACTTGTTCATAAACAAAAAACAAACATTAACAGACACCAATAGTATATAGTCCAAATGTACCCAGGGGGAATAACAGCCGTGTTAGGTATCAGCGGCCCCTTAAAATACCAGCTTAAGAACAGCAAACAATGTGCGGCATGAAAGTGACATCATCCTTACCTGCCGTCTTCTTCATACGTCGCCATGGTTTCTGGTCACTGTGCGCCGGAGAGCACATCTTCAGTGTGTTCCTGTTGGCATATCTGCTATCGGCGAGATGGGCATCGTAAAAAGGTACCCCATCCATTAATTTAAATACTTTTAAAATAAAAAAACAGAGAACATAACATTGTTATGGTACAATTTACACAAAAAAAAACCACACTCACAAACGTACTGCTAAATGTGTGTTCTTTGGCCTGGGTAGCTAACTGCACGAAATTAAGCTGTAAATTTGTACAAATACTCTTTGACACTACAATGCATATTTCCTAGGTACAAATCTGGCCTTCAAATACAAATTACTTACACTGGTAAAATATGTGTCAAGGTAACAGTCATCAGTCTTGTACTATGTTTAGAGTAATTTCTATTTTTTTTCTTTGCCAACAAATAATTTAACCGTTTCTATACTTCATTGGGCGTCCGCCGAGAAGGAGCGATGGCATTCACTTGTTGAGTGAATGCTTCCCAATGGCAGCTTTGTTCTAAGGCAGACATACGTCTGGTGTGTGAATGGAATTTATCAATGGTCATTTCCACCAAGGTTTCTAATTCACGGCCGATAAAATTATGTTGTTGCCTGGTTCTTGCCTCATGAGTGCTTTGTCCAGCATCAGACATTTTTTACTATAACATAATGAGAGTTGAAAAAATATTAAAACAACAACAAATGTAAAACATTTACATTGTTTATTCCCCCCAAATCTCTTTTATTGCATGCTTAAGCAAAACAATGCATTCTTCAGGCTCCTACATAGTTTGCAAGTACATGAACATTAGTATACAAATACTTATGCATTTGAATTCTAGACCTGTGACCTATCCCAAAGTGGATTTTCAAATGTCAGAGATTCACCTTTTTACAAGCACTACCAAAAACATTTTGAACTACCTTACATTGTAATCCACCCCCGGATTGTTTGAAAATTCCAAAGTTATATATTGACAAATGCAACATCACCAAATAGTAAAGGAGATAATAACTTAGATAGCATCAGTATAAAAATGCAAGGGAAAAATAATTAAACATTATCCATACAGGTGTACATAATTGCAAATAGTGCTTCTCATCCATCAGTAACAGCCCTCAACCCTCTTCTGAGTACCTGATAAATGAAAGAAAAATGGACAGATTCCATTCCTATAGCTACTTCATCTGCATTGTTTGCGGCACAGAGTTCTCACCAATATCCAAAACCTGGGCCTGAGCACTAAAAATACAAATGTAATATTTGGAATTAAAGGGCAAAAAATCTAAAGAGAGGGCAAAAGAGAGGCATAAGGATTATTTATATTGCTGTGGATGTGTAACTTTTTTGGGGGGGTTAAAAGATATTCATTAAAGAAGTTTCAAAGATTCAGACCAACAATGCTATAGTGTGCTTACTCCAGGGTTTTGTGTGGGAAACCCATTAGCAGAGTGTAGCTCTAAATGTGACACTTTTCACCAGCATGTAAAGGAATAAACGACTCATGTAAAGTGAAAAATTACACTTACATTGCTTGATGTATAAACAGTTAATTTCCTATTACTAACCAGCCATGTAATATCAAGCACATATTGCTTAGTCACATTGTAGTTGAGCAAAAATCATGATGAACACATGCCCTTTTCCGGGGTGAAATGACCGACCACAAAAATCTTACTTACCTTCAGGAGGCACAATGTCTCAATCCGCGTCAGGCTCGCTGGTCCCTTTTTTTTTCTCGGGTACAAATCATCCTTACTTTTCGTCCTGGCACTAAGAATTGCAAAGCCGATGCATTAACCAGATCTTTTGATAATGCTGACTCTCTAGTTTCTCCAGACAACAAGACCATCCTTAACCCCCTTCAAGTAGTAGCACTTAAAATTCCACCATGGTCTCTCTGCCCCCTGGATGCTCCTTTGTAGATCCACATCTCCATCCCAAGTTGCTGTGCTGGGCGCATGAATCTAAGTTTGCAGGCCATGCCAGCTTCAAGAATACTAAAGAATTTCTTTCTAGATACTACTGGTGGCACTCCCTTGGTTCAGATTTATGTAAGTTTGTGTCGGCTTGCTGCATATGTGCTCGCAACAAGACTCCTAGGCAGAGTCCTTCTGGCCTTCTACTCCCTCTTCCCATTCTTGATTCCCCCTGGATCAGCATCACAATGGACTTTATCACCGATCTTCCTCTAAACCACGACTACAATACCATCTGGGTCGTGGTAGATCGCTTCTTCAAGATGTCCCATTTCATTCCCTGTAAAGGCCTTCCCTCAGCTTCTGAGCTCGCAAACCTATTTCTGAAAAATGTATTCTGTCTTCATGGGTGTCCTCAAGAGATTATCTCCGATCGCAGAGTACAATTTGTGGCTAGATTCTGGAGAGCCTTCAGTACCAAACTCGGGGTCAAACTCAAATTCTCTTCTGGGTATCACCCTCAGACGAATGGACAGACGAATGGAGAGACAGAATGAGTGAATCAGGATCTGGAGTGTTTCCTGCAATGCTTTTTTTCAGAACATCAAACTTCCTGGAGTGACCTTCTTTATTACCCTGAGTTTGCACATAATAACCTTTTACATTCCTCCTCGGGCTATTCTCCTTTCTTTATTGTTTATGGGAGGCATCCTACACCCCCCTCTTATCAGAGGTTCCGGCATCTACTGTGCCTGCAGCTGATTCCCTCATTCATGATTTTTCGCAAACTCTCTATATCTATGCAATAGTTCAAAACGGCGGCCGATCACCACCGAAGAAACCTTCCTGTATTGAAGGTGGGAGAACACGTGTGGCTGGCCACCCGTAACCTCAGACTCTGTGTTCCCTCCATGAAACTGGCTCCTTGTTTCATTGGACCATTTGCCATATCCCAAATTATCAATCCGGTCTTCTATAAAATCTCTTTACCCCCTTCCCTCAGGATCCATAATACATTCCACATCTCCCTGCTGAAACTCCTTGTCCTCAACAAATTCTTCAAAGACCCAGTTGCTCCTCCACCCATCAAGACCTCCCTGGGGGATGAGTATGAAGTAGAGCGAATTTTGAAGGTCCATTCCATTCGTGGTAAACTTCAGTACCTGGTACACTGGAAGGACTATGGCCCCAAGGAGAGATCCTGGGTTCCTGAGGCTGATGTTCATGCCCCCGTCTCCTTGCAAGATTTCTGAAGAGGACCAACCCTTATTTTGGGGAGAGAGAGGGAGGGGGTACTGTCAGGTGCCGTCCCCGCTGCTCTTCTGCTCAGTGGGGACAGACGCCTTTGAGTGCCGCTGGGGGCGCCCTGTTGCCTATCAACAGGGATGCCGCGGCCCCAGCTCCATCGGGCGCATGCACCCAGGTCGGTCCTGTTGCTAGGCAACGGGACGCTATTATCGGCACACCAAGTGCCTGATTCAGTCCTACGATCACTGCCACTTCCTGCCCCTATTTAAACCTGCCTCTGGCGCCATTAGGGTGCCAGAGTAACAGGTTCCTGTCTCTAGCCATCCAGTTAGTATCTTCCCTGTTGTGACTCGGCTTCCTTGACTATCCTCCAGTGTATCTGCTCCCCTGTTGTGACCCGGCTTGTCGACCATCCTGCTATCTACGTGCCCCACTTTGTTCTTGCGACCTTGGCTTGTTTGACTACCCTCCTGGATTCTCCTTTTGTACCTTGCATCCCGATTGGCTTGACCCGGACCGTCTGACCCTTCTTTCACTACACCGGCCACTGGTCTAATAGGACCGTGACCTGTGTGCCCTGTGCAGCGAAGTCCAAACCTCCTTGCAGGGTTCCCTGGCGAATACCAGGGGTACGTTAGACTCCGCACCAACTAGTTCAGTAGTGCTAATACCGGTTAGTGTTATCCGCTACTCAGGCTTGACACCGAGATTGCAGTTGATGTGTTTGAGGTGTGCTTATTTCACTTGGCCAAGCGAAAAAAGCAAGCCTCAAACACATCTATGGCTTTTTTAGGTGCTCTCCAAGTTAGAAAGTTGGTGGCATCCTCCAGGTTTTCATGTTATACAGATTTGTTGTTCACGGACATAGTTTGTGGGGACAAATTTATAGTTGGAATAGAGCATGTCCTAAAACAACTTTAAATTTCAGTGTAAAAATAAAGCTATCAAATATTTGTGTGCTACATAAAAAAACAGACGGTATTTAACTTATGTGCAAAATAATAAACTAATTTGCACCCTTTGCTTTGTAACATGGTTTGTGCAGGATCAAACTTACTCCTTGTTTTGCTTTGCTCTCCTTAATGACTCAGGCCCAATGTATTTACATGTTTCAAACCTCCATGTTTCAGGTTCTCAGTGAGGCCCCATAAAGGTGTGGCTGGTGGGACATTATTTTGTGTAATGGACCAGTAAAAGTGGTCTAGCTCACAGCACAAGCATTTTCCTTGGGGCTACATGGGTTCACTAGTTAGGTGTTAGGGGCTCCATTGAGTTTCTTTATTAAGTAGTCTGTCCCTGAATGAAGACAAATTTGGGTGCCCTGATATACTGGTGGTTCATTTAGGTGGCAATTACCTTGGAAAAAGAAGGGTTTGGATCTAATAGAGCACATTGAGTCCGATTTTGAGGTGATTTTGTCATGCTGACCAGTGATTTATTTAGTTTGGTCAGATATTAACCCCTGTGGGATGCCCGTTCAAGGGTGAGCCTAGACATTGAGAAGTTTCTAATGGGAATAGGAGGTTTGGTGGTGGACCATGTAAACACTAAGTTCAAGTTTCCTCATTTGTACAGGTCGGAGGGAATGCACCTTTCAGATGAGGGTTTAGCTTGTTCACTGGAGCAGCTTTTTCGGGTTCTTGTTCGGCTTTGAGAAGTCACTGTGGGTGGCAAGATTAATTTCCTTCAAAGCTTCGGTTCCTATCTTTGGTGGAAAGCTTCAGTTTGCTCAAAGCTTTTTTTCCTAGTTTTGGTGGAAAAGTAGCCATATCAGCAGCCATAAAGACTCATTTGGGTGACATTTTGGCACTCTCCATTAATTGGGAGGTTTTTTTAGCATCATTCCCGCTTGGGAAGTTATGGGAAACCACCTTTACAGGTGGACTCCAGCTTTTGAGCCAAAACAGGATAGAGTCAGGCTCCACCATCTAGAAGTATTCATATACATTTGGGTTGCCATAATTCTGGCTTTTGAAGTGGCTAATAGCTGATTAGTCATGCTTTTCAATTGCCACCATTTCAGTTTAGCTTTAATAAAATTTGTGAACTTCTATTCACCAAGCAAGTGTCAAGTCTCATTATGTATTGAAAATTGAGTCTGTCAAGTGTTAATATTACAGGGTTTTTTGATAGGGTTTACTAGCCAATCAGTAGAGGTGTTTGGGGAATGGCTTAAGCTGGGGGGGTTTATAAGGATAAGATTAGGTTAACTTTACTCTCTTGCCATTGGAAAATTCATCATCTTCCAATGCCCTGATTTCACTGTGATGATTGCATTGTTGTTGGCTCTGAATTCTTTTCTTCCTGAAGGGTCTTGGTGATGAAAAAGCATACCAAACGGCAGCCATAATCACACATTAAGGTGGTGGTTGGGCACTTTCCCATAATAGGGAGGTTCATTTAATAATCTCCCACTTAGGGAGTTATGGGACATGACCTTTCCAGTTTTCCCCCAGCCATTAAACTTCAACATCTAGAAGTGTCCGAATAATAAAATTTGGTTGCCAAAATTCTGGCTTTTTGAATGGCAGATAGCTGATTAATTGCAACCAATTTAAATTACTTTCAATAAAATTTGTGACCTTTTTATTCGACAAACAAGTGTCAATGTGTGTCATAATGTGTCCCTAGATATAGAAACTACATCTGTGCTCAAGGCAGCTGCCTCTCATGTCCCATCCCTCAACTAGGGTACCTAGCTCCTAATGAACCTGCTCAGTGCAGTAATATGCATGGGGAAAACTTGAGTAGTTGCACATAATTTTGTATTCCTTTTCATCTGATAAGTCCATACCTCAGATAAATATTTATTCTTTATTCTTTCATCTTTTTGATGGACTTTTTTTTACAGATAACCACACT
Organism: Mixophyes fleayi; assembly: GCF_038048845.1. Classification (NCBI taxonomy): domain Eukaryota; kingdom Metazoa; phylum Chordata; class Amphibia; order Anura; family Limnodynastidae; genus Mixophyes; species Mixophyes fleayi. Next base: position 49,618,625 of record NC_134412.1, on the reverse strand, counting down.
AGTATTTAAATACTTTTATGTTTTTAACTTATTTAGTGGGTTCCAAAAGGTTTAGGGTAGGGATGACATCTGGTCTGATCTAAAAGAATTGCCTAAACTTTATGACACCTCTGCCATAACACCATCTGATCCAACACTCAAAATCCAAAGAATGGTGGAGGATTATTTTAGCGACAGCATACAAATAGACATGTCAGACAGTCCCTTTACATACTGGGAGGAAAAAAAGACAATTTGGAAACCATGTACAAATTTGCTTTACAATACCTAAGCTGCTTAGCCTCCAGTGTGTCGGGCAGGAACCTTGTCAGCAATCGGCATAGGGGGCTATTTCCTAAAAATGTGAAAAAGATGATGTTCATCAAAATGAACTACAAATTCCAAGGCCTTTACCAGCAAATACATCAAAGTACAGAGACTTCTGTAATGGTGGATTCCAGCGGGATGAATTAATACTGTATGAGGATGATGTACACGCTGATGAGGATAATGACAACAACATCTTGCCACTGTAGAGTTCATTAGCAGCACTATTAGCTTATCTGCCTTAAGCCCATTGGCAGTTTGCTTTGTGGGGGCCCAAACAAACCAAGCCCTTCAGCCACAAAGTGGCACTCCTTGTCACTGAAGTGTTTGTTTTGTTAAACTGTGCATATCCTTTTTAATATCCAACATAACCCAATCCAAGGACAAATCCATCTTGCACCAATTTTTTTTCCTGACACAGCTGTGTGGCATTGGCAATGTTTCCTAGATGTGATATACTGCAGTGTGTTTGTGCTGCTTCACTAACCAACCAAGCTTGCTGCAGTCTTACAGTTCATTGACAGCACTGTTAGCTTAGCTGCCTTAAGCCCATTGTTAGCTTGTTTTGTGGGGGCCCAAACAAACCCAGCACTTCAGCCACAAAAGTGGCACTCCTTGTCGCTGAAGTGCTTGGTTTGTTAAACTGTACCTGCTACCCCTCCTGTTTCTGTGTGAGTTTGTTAAACCTATAAGTGGGTGGGAGGGCCCAAGGACAATTCCATCTTGCACCACTTTTCTTTTCTGCCACTGCTGTGCGGCAATGTTTCCTAGATGTGCAATGAACTGCCATGTGTTTGTGCTTTTGTTTTGTTGCTTAGCATCCAGCCAGCTCGCTGTAGTCTATGGCACAAAGTATATGAAAATAATATTGTGCCCTGTGAGTTGGTCAAAATTGACTGGAAATGACTGGCAATTAGTGCTATTGAGGTTAATAATAATGTAGGAACAAAAAAAATAGCCAAATTATGTGATTTTAGCATATTTTAGCAATTTTTAAAAAAAATACAGATCCAAATCCAAAACCAGAATTTCAAGTATGCCCCAAATTATGCTCTGACAGGTGGAACAGAGGAAGGAAGGGGCGGACGCGCATAGGCAATGTACAGTAAGGGAATGCTGATGTCAAGCGCATGCACTTTTGTCCGATTCACTCTCTGGGCAACTCTGAAATATGTGTTTTTTTTATCCCTAACACTTGTACAAGCTACAGGGCAGGTGAAAGTGCTGACTGATAGTAATGACTGATGCATATGCATGACAGAATATTTGTTTGTAAGTACAACAAATGGTACAAATGCATTTTATGCACAGGGTGCAGTAAGATATTCCTGATTTACCTATTTCGTGTAAACAAAAAAAAAAAAAAATATTAATGTATTTTTATTAATGATTATAATATTAAGAGTTATAAATGTATTTTTTTTTCCATGCACCCTGTATGCCACATATGCATTGTGCGTATCTGCACGGTGTTCTGTCTGTCTGCATACAGCAAGTTAAGTATAACTAGAGCACACTGATACCCATATTCAAATGGAAACATTTCTTAAGATCCACTTGTAATTGTATAGCGGCGCACAAGTGTGCAATTTATGACGGATTTTTTAAAAACACAAATCGAAGTTACAAAGAGTTTGTATCACTAAGTACTTAGTTGTGTTGCGCTTTTAATAAGTATTGCTAAGTAAACTGTATATACTATATTATTTAGATATATTGGGTTGTGTTCCTTATTAGGGGTTATGATGTAGAAGGACACGCCAACAGCATTTTAAAATATATTATGTCACAACTGGCTGGAAGTAAAACTCGGTAGAAGCATTCTAAATCTTTTCAGCATGTAAAACCTATTATATAATGAGAAAAGGAATGTTCATATAGTTAATATTTAAATGTCTGCAATTAAAGCAACCTTTTATAACAGGTAAGTATAAAAGAAAAGTTAAATATAGGTACTACCATATAGTATAGACAACTATGTAAAAGAGATAATACAATTAACCTCCCAAATATATAATAAAAAGTGCAATATATAGTGCATACACCTTTCCTATCCATAAAAACAAACTACATATCCAATATAAAACATTTATTTCAGATAAATTAAACTGGTTGTTAGTATTGGACTAAAGTGAAAATATCCCAGAGTCTATAACATTAAGTTAATTAAACCAAATATAATAATAAAGTTTTCCTTTATACAACTCTGAAATCTGTCACCCAATGAATAAGGAAAAGATATGTGTTTCAATGCAATGGTCCTGTGGAAATATAATGCCTTGAAATATTTTGATTTTTTACTTTTTTTAAATCTTTATTGTTAAAAGCACACCTTCTGTAGTCTTGTTGTTTAATCACTTATACATTACCACAGGTCATTTTATATACCACAAGTTTTGTATAAACAGTTTCATTTAAAAAGTGTTACCTGATGCATCAATAAACAAAAAGTAAAAGTACATTATGCAAATGAAACAGATGCATTAAAAATGTCCTTGATGGGCAGATTCAGGGCATGCAAAAAAAACAGGAAAAAAGATTTTTGTTGTTTTCTTTAATGAAAAGTTTAAAAATGTTTAAAATTTGCATTTTAGGATAAATACAGCATCTTAAGGAAAAGCATTATGTAGCAATGTTTCATCTTTCAGAAAATCTTATGTAAAATGCAGAGATGTTTTGGTTGGTTTCTGGTTTTCAACTTTTATGTTGTCTACTACTTTGCCATTCTGATAATAAACAATCAAGAAGTTGTTCATGTCTGCATCAAGAGAAGAATGCTCGTGCCCACAAGTGTTAAAAGTGTGATGCTCAGGGAAGCAAAATTCGCTACCCAACCTGCGTAGATGTAAACATGGAGGAAGTTTCAAGAGACCTCGTGAGTGTTGCTGCTACGCAGAAAGACCAGCTGACCGCCGACCTCCACGTCCTTCACTCTTTTAAACTCCTGATTTTGACTCCTGGCTCCCTGACTACTCTCCTGCCTGACCCCTTGGTACCTTCTAGCCCGCTCGGTTTTACCCCGGACTGTTCGACTACGATTGTTCACCAGACCTCGCTGGTAGTTACCTGGGAGGGCCGCGACCGACACGTCTCAGCAGCTAAGTCGGGAAATGCTCCCTCCAAGTCAGTGACAGGGAGGCCGTTCTAAGAGTTAGACTTTCCACTCCCTAGTCCACCTCCAAACCAGACTTTTTGATGACCATCATACTGGACTCTCCTAGTGGCCCCCTAGTGACCTCTACCTTCGTGGATTTCGGCGCCGCCAGAAATTTCATCTCTGCCACCCTGGCATCGCAACTCCAAAATGCTACTCATGACTTGCCTCAGCCATTATTCCTTACTGCCGTGAACGGGAATCGCGTCACTAACGGTTCCAATTCCAAGGTTACCTCTCCAGTTTCGGCTGATGGTAGGGGTCCTGCATTCTGAATGGATTGAATTTTTAGTTCTACCACAGTCCATAAATTATGTCATCCTAGGTCTCCCATGGCTCAGATTACATGCGCCCCAATTTGATTGGAGCTCTGCACAGGTCACTTCCTGGGGTCCTCAATGCCACAAGAGATGTTTACTTACGGTTGAACCCAAGAAACTACGCCTCTCCACAACGTCTTGCCTGACACTCCCCTCTCACCCTGAGGTTCCGGCTCCCTATACTGATTTTTTGGACGTGTTCTCCAAAGCTGCTTCTGAGATTCTTCCTCCAACATAGCAGTGCTAATAACAGCAGGTGAGGCCATCCTACTACCCAGTTTGTGACAGTTTGAAAGTGTCGGAAACTTTTATGTTGTCTACTACTTTGCCATTCTGATAATAAAGCAAAGTAAACAATCAAGAAGTTGTTCATGTCTGCATCAAGAGAGGAATGCTCGTGCCCACTAGTGGTGTTAGAAGTGTGATGCTCAGGGAAGCAAAATTCGCTACCCAACCTGCGTAGATGTAAACATGGAGGAAGTTTCAAAAGACCTCGTGAGTGTTGCTGCTACGCAGAAAGAACACCAAGATGAGGTGCTACGAGTTGTAGAGGCACAAGAGGAAAACACCAGACTTTTTTCTTTTTAACAAATAAAATTTTTATTGTTTTTTTCAAGGTTTTTCAAAAGGGGTACAAAAAAAAAGGGGAAAGGGTACATAAAGGGGATGGAACACATACACAATATCCTTGAGAAAAAATACAGCGTCAAAATCAAATGCAATTGACTATACGTTGTGTACATTCGGCTTGATTAATACTTTACACCCCATCAAACAAAAGATCATTCACCAGCGTCATTGTCATTAGAGGGTGAGGTAAGTGAACGTGATGGATTTCCCTCCCCATCTGTCACATAATTATGCCAGGCTCTCCACTTAATCAGCGGGGACGATATTGACGTGGAATATGGGACACCCAGGGTTTCCATTTCAAAATTGAAATTAATTTTGGAGATTATCTTGGCCAGAGTAAGGGGGAGAGGCTGCTTCCAGGCCTGGGCTATAGCTGCTTTGGTTGCTATCAGTATCTGGCCTGTCACGTATCTATCCCAACTGGGAAGAGAGGGGGGATAATATTGCAATAAAGCTAACTCTGGTGTGGGGAGGACCGAGTGACGAAGGACTGAGCTTATCAATTGAAAGGCCTTATTCCATATAGGCCTTATTACCGGGCATGACCAAAATATATGAAAAATATCGCCACGCTCAGAACAATTACGCCAACATAGTGGGGATATAGAAGGCCAGATCTTATGAAGTTTGTCTGGAGTAACATATATTCTATTCAATAATTTTACCAACATCTCAGTGTGATTAAGGCACTTGGACATTTTAAAGGAGTTGGCGAAAATATGTTCCCAGTCTTCCTCTGACAAATCTAACTGAAGGTCTGATTCCCATTGGATCTGAGGTTTGGATTTGGGAGCGATATCAAGACTCAATAAGGTTTTATACCAGAGGGTAATACTGGCTCTACTACTACCTTTAGTTAATGGGGAGTAATACCTGGCTAAAGGAGGGCCTATTGCCGGAATGCTCAACGGTAAGGAAGTTAATAGATGCCTGATTTGAAGGTATGTGTAAAAGTCACCTTTGGGCAACGAATATAAAACACCAGACTTTTAAAGGAAGAGTTAGTCCAGGTGAGGCGTGACAGAAATGACAGAAAACCTGGTCCAACATGCAGAAAATGTCACTAGCTGATGGCATAGAAGAATATATGATATCCTTTGAAAGAGCTGTAAAAAGGGCAAAATTGCCTCTTGAAGTTTGGGCAGAGAGGCTGGCGCCAGATCTGACTGGCGGAAATCAGAAAGCTTATATGGATCTGGATAATGACTGGGCCTCTGATTATCTGTGTCTAAATTCTGAGATATTGTCTTGCATTGGGGTTTCGGGGACAGGCCAGACCCAGCACTATCATGATTGGCGCTATGATAAAAACAAACCAGTCAAAACACATTTAGCTGAGCTCTCCAAAATTAAAAAAAAAATGGCTGCAGCCTGAGGAGAATTCTTCTACCTGGATTATTGAAGTTCTGGCCATAGATCATTGCAACTGGGGACTGGACCGCGTCTGCAAAGGTGGAAGCGGCAATCAGACCCACAAACTTATGAAGAGCTTGCCACAGTAGTAGAGATGTTTTGTACACTACAGCAAATGGCCAAAGCACCTACGTTTATGTCAAAGCCGATGCCATGTCAAAGCCCAGATTTTACAATCCTTGCTACAGGGCCCACAGACAAAACTGCTAGGGGCAGAGGGCCAGTTACAAAGGTGTTTAATACAAAGTGCTAGTGTGGTAGGCCAGGCCACTTTTGGGCTGAGTGTCCTAAACCACCAGAACCCATGGACTGTTGTGTTGCACATGTTGGGCCTGTTTTCCCAAGGTATTGTGCCATAAGTCCCACATCAGGTAGTCATTGTTCATTCCGAGTAATTGTACTTATCAATCAAAACCTGGTTTTGGCATTGGCTTACTCGTTGGTTTCCAGCCTTGCTTGAAACCATAACTACTCGGGTGTCCAAAGTGAAGGGCCTGTGCATACACAGAACAACTGAGGAGTATGAGAGAACACTTCTGCCAGTCCCAATTAAAAGCCTAACAATTATGGTGGTGGCTGCCCTAGCACCTAAGCTCCCATATCTACTCATTCTGGGGCAAAACTTTGCACTTTTTCAAAAGGTTCTCGGTGAGCAAGTCCACCCGGACAACTGATGCTGGAAACTGATGCAACAGTCAAAAGCTCAGATTTAAAGGATCCGCCTAAGAATCTACAACATCTGGTCCTCGATCTTTGGGTACTTTTAAACTGGAATGCTATCCTGGTGGTCACAACAGGAGTTCCACAAAAGCATCAACCTGTGAGGAAGCATGGATGGTCCAAAGTGACAATGGCTGGTGATGCCACAAATGAGACACCCCTCCGGTCAGTGAAGATATGGACTGGACCTCAATACCAATTTTGTTTCCTCTGCAGGACTTTGCTCGTGACCAATTTAACGATGGGGAAAGGGAGGAGCAAATATATCATGTCAATCTCCTTAAACCTTGGTATGATGAGGACACCTCTCTTCGGGTAGTGAGTCAGTGGAAAGTGTCCATAGAGCCAGGTTTATCTAATAAGCTGAAACAACAGACTGAGAAAATGATACACGTGAGGAGAGATGTTTTCTCTTTCATTCCTGGGCGCACTACATTAATTGAGTACGACATTGTCACCCCGTCCGGAGTTGTCATAAAGCAGAAGCTGTACTGCATTCCAGAAGCTAGATGGGTTAACTTGAAAAATAAAAGTGAGAAGATGATCCAGCCAGACGTAATTGAGGAATCTACTAGTGAGTGTAACAACACTATTGTGCTATTTCCGAAAGTCAATGGGAGTATCAGGTTCTGGAATGACTTTAGATGGCTAAACAGCATATCCCAGTTTGATGTCTACCCAATGCCACGTGGGGACGAACTGATAGATAATCTAACGAGCAGTAACTAACTATTCTTGACTTAATCAAGGGGTATTGGCAAGCTCCCCTTATTTCCTCAGCCAAGTCAAAGACCGCATTTTCCACCCCCTCTCTTCCAATATAAGGTCCTAGGGGTAAATGTATGAACCTCCGATTTTTTTCAACTCACTGGAAATCGGCGACTTTGCAGGTAAAATTTAAAGCGGCGATGGTTTGTAAAGGCAAGTTTGCCTTTACAAGTCATCGCCGCTTTAAATTTTACCTGCAAAGTCGCCGATTTCTGGCAAATTGAAAAAATCGGGGGTTCATACATTTACCCCCTACCCTTTGAGTTGCATAGGGCACCTGCCACCTTCCAAAGGGCCATGAATAAGTTGCCATGACCCCATGCAGCAGCTAATTTAGATGATATAAGAATTCATACCCCTAACTGCAAATCACATTTGCCCAAAGTCGAGGCGGTCTTAGCTTTATTAAGATCTGCAGGACTAACCGCTAATCCAGAAAAATGTGCCATAGCCATGAGAGAAGCCAAGTATTTGGGATACGTTGTCATGCGACAACCCCAACTTGATAAATTGGAGGCGGTTAAAAATTAGCCAAGATCTGAAAAGAAATCGCAGTTAAGAACCATTCTTGTTTAGTAGGTTACTATAAGCAAATCATAAGCCATTTCACCACTAGGCGCTTAGTCAGATCTTCGCCTAGCCCACTGTTCCTCTCCAGTTCTACAAGCAGCGGACTATATCCGGAGGTTCTTCCTTCAAACTGATGCCTCCGGTGTAGGTTTACGTGCAGTCTTGTCGAGGAGAAGGAAGGAGTAGAAACCCCTGTCCTATAACTAAGTCAGAAGTTAGCTCCAAGGGAACAAAAATATACCACCGTGGAGAAGGAATGTCTAACCATAAAATAGGCTACAGAAGCTTTGACCTATTATCTCGTAGGTAAAGAGTTCACATTAATAACAGATCATGCACCTGTCACGAGCATTGGCGGGTCCAGGCACCGCCGCGACTCGCTCCTTCCTCTGGCCCAGAGTCTCGGCCGTCGTCATGACGACCGGGACGTCACTTCCGGTTTGTCCCGGCCGTCGCCAAGGCAACGGTCGGGACGCTCTTTTGTTTTAGCGCCGCATCCCGGCATTCAGGGCAGCCGGGCGAGCGCATATGGCCAATTAATCATCAGCCGCCTGTGGCTGATGATTCCTGATGTGCCTAAATGATCCTATTGGTTGTTGCCAGTATATTAGGCAGAGAGGGCCAAGCCTCCTTGCCGGTTATAGTCCCTGCTTCCTAGCATACTTTCCCTGCTGTGTTGCTGTTCTTGAGATCTATATACTTCTGTTTCCGACCTTTGCCTGGATACTGACGCTTTTGTTGTTGATCGGCCTGTGACCCTGACTCCTTTGCTTGGATTTAGACGTTGCTGATCTGCCTGGGACCTTGACCCCTTTGCTTGGATTCTGACACTGCTATATTGCCTGTGACCCTAAAAACCTTTGTCGGGATATTCACTCCACCCCTGTGCAACACCTGTGATACGTTCTCGGGTTATCAGCTCCTACTACTAGAGAACAAGACCTGGAGGCATCTGAGTACCAGTGAGTGCATCTAGCTCTACGGGAAAGGCGACTGCAATAGGCAAAGACCTCTGAAGCGGTTCTAGGATTTGATACCTGGGGCGTGAGCCCTAACATTATAACTGGCCCAAAAAATAACACTAGGAGTGAGTGAACTGTCTTGAAATTCGGTCCTATGGAACCAAACCCAGCTCAAGTGTTGGCAGGACAAATCCAGACCTTGTCCCAAATGGTCCAAGAGCTGTGTCAGCGGCAAACTGCACAGGAGCAGGCGTCAAGAGCTTCGCAAGCCGCCCAGTCTTCTGTGGTGTAACCGAAAATGAATTTACCGGATGGCTTTCGGGAGATCGCAGACTCTTCCGCAACTTCCGAGAAAGCTGCAAACTTTATTTCAAATTAAAGCCACTCTTGTCAGGGTCACCACAACAGAGAGTGGGGATAATTATTTCACTTCTACAAGGGGATCCTCAGTCTTGGGCGCTCAGTTTGGATTCTAACAGCCCTCAGTTACAATCTGTGGATGGCCTTGTATTGACTACAGGGGGTTTAATAAAATAACCATCAAAAATACTTATCCCTTGCCACTTATCTCAGTCATCTTCGATCAACTTAAAGGAGCTAAAATCTACTGTAAAATAGATCTTCGTGGAGCATACAATCTGATACGTATCCGGAGTGGTGACGAATGGAAAACGGCCTTTAATGCTCAAACAGGCCACTATGAATACCTCGTCATGCCTTTCGGCCTCAGCAACGCTCCAGCTGTCTTCCAAGATTTGATTAATGACGTCCTTCGAGAATTCTTGGGCTCCTTTTAAGTGATCTGTTTGGATGACATATTGATTTATTCGTGCTCATTAAAACAACATCGAGAACATGTACGACAAGTACTTATGAAACTCCGTCTTCATCACATGTATGCCAAATTAGAAAAGTGTGAATTCAAAGTCTCCAAAGTAACTTTTCTGGGATATGTTATTTCCCTGGAAGGCTTCGCCATGGACCCTACGAAAATACAGGCTATTCTTGACTGGGTGCGACCCTCAAATCTTAAGGCCATCCAAATATTCCTGGGATTCATTAATTATTACAGGGATTTATCAGTTTTTTCTCTATTACTGTTGCTCCAATCACGGCTCTGACTCAGAAGGGAGCTGATGCTAAAATCTGGCATTCTGTCGCAGTTTCTGCCTTTGAGGCTTTGAAACGTGCTTTTGTATCTGCCCCTGTTCTGAGACATCCTAATCCAGACCTTCCATTCATCGTCGAAGTCAATGTTTCGAATGTAGGAGTAGCAGCTGTGCTATACCAAAAAGACCTTGAAGACCATCACTTTCATCCCTGTGCTTAGTTGTCCCGAAGATTTTCTTCCGCTCAGGAACATTACGACGTGGGCAATCGGGAGTTATTGGCCGTCAAGTGGGTATTGGAATAATGGCGCAACTGGCTTGAGGGAGCTAAACATCTTATCACAATATACACTGATCATAAGAACTTATCTTAGATCGAGTTAAATTCCAGACAAGTACGGGTGTCTCTCTTCTTCTCCCGTTTCCATTTTGTCATTACCTTCTGGCCTGGCTCAAGGAACCTTGGGGTGGATGCCCTATCTCGTAGTTTTGTCTCTTACCAGACTCCTGTCTCAGAGCCGTGTGCTATTGTCCCGCACTTGCACATTGGTCCTATTTGTCCTTGGCTGCCGTTTCAAATGATTTTATACACTTGTACACATTTCATTAATTTAAAGAAGCGCCCTTTTTTTCTTTCACTATTTTCTAGTTTTTTGGGAGTTGACCACTCCCTACAAAGGTGCTGCAGGCTTTATAAGATGGAGGTTCAGGGGAAGGTTTTAAATGGAACACCCTGAATGTAAATTTGTATCACTAGCTAAGGGACTCACCTACAGGAGATGCCTTGACGTCCGACAGGTGAGCTTAACCCCAATATAGCTATATTGTGCACAAAATTCTCCTTTATGTTTATGCTGACACAGTGATTTTTAAATTCTGTTTGTTTCTGAGCGCCGGACAACATTTTTCTTTTATTTGCACTTGCACATTGGTCCTATTTGTCCTTGGCTGCCGTTTCAAATGATTTTATACACTTGTACACATTTCATTCATTTAAAGAAGCGCCCTTTTTGCTTTCACTATTTTCTAGTTTTTTGGGAGTTGACCACTCCCTACAAAGGTGCTGCAGGCTTTATAAGATGGAGGTTCATGGGAAGGTTTTAAATGGAACACCCTGAATATATACTTCTGCTGCCGACCTTTGCCTGGATACTGACGCTGTTGATCTGCCTGTGACCTTGACCCCTTTGCTTGGATTCTGACGCTGCTGTATTGCCTGTGACCCTAAAAACCTTTGTCGGGATATTCACTCCACCCCTGTGTAACACCTGCGCTACATTCTCAGGTTATCAGCTCCTACTACTAGAGAACAAGACCTGGGTGCATCTAGCTCTACGAGAAAGGCGGCTGCTATAGGCGAAGACCTCTGAAGCGGTTTTAGTAGTTGATACGTGGGGCGTGAGCCCTAACAGCACCATTGAGGTGGATGCAGAGTAACCAGGAGGTAAATGCCAAGGTAACACGGTGGTTCTTTGCACTGCAATTCTTCAAGTGCTCAGTAGAATATAGACCCAGGATTCTGCATAAAAATGCAGATGCATTGCGACGAAAATTTACGTCTTAGCAAAGTCCGCACTCCCCTACTTGTTGACACTAGGGGAAGTGATATGTAACAAAGGGAGGCAGGCAATCTGCAGAGAAACGAAGCAAACAGTGTTACACATTTGTGCAGTAGTACACCTAGTTTAAATATAAACAGGTGAGAATTTGGGAGGGGATCACTGAGTAAGTCAATATGATGGCAACTATACGCTGAAGCATAACTGAGATCAAGAAGAAGTGGCAGTAATTCAGGAGGCATCCACAATAATTAGGGACTACAATACCATGTTGGCGGTGGGACCAGTGTTTCTTTAGACCTGTCACCTTTAGAGTGGTCCATGTTTGTCAATATAGACCCATAAGAGGTTGAGGCTGTCAATGCAGTAAGGTCTCCTTTAAGGAAAATATGTAATAAAACTAGGTCTGTGTATACTCCTGTCCCACTGTTCATTCTAATCTTACCTCCTGAGCTTCTTTTTTAAAATATACAAATTATGGATTTGTTGTGTGTGGTTGACCCTTATGGATACCAAGCCCCAGATGCAGGGGATGCGGTATGGCCTTAAGGCTTTGATCTCCTTGCCATTTCAAAGATTTCTGTTCATGGAGAAGCCAAAGTTCAATGGATCCCTGGCTGAAACTTTAAGTAAAATGACCTCATAGCTTTGCAGTAAAACACGGTCTAAAGTTAATTGCCATGGTCTACACAAAGAGTACAGATGTGAACAGTTTATTATAAGTTTATAGGTTTCACCACTCCAATCTAAAAAAGGTGACCATATTCACAACTTCTGAGAGTGCGAAGAATAGTATATAATCCTGTAAATCTTTATGGAGCACTTAACAAGATGGCCAATATTGAGAGAGGTTACTGCCAGAGATCCAGTTGAAACCGTGTGAAGCATAAATAAAACATCAATATTTGTTGCTAAGAATAGACGAGCTATTGCAAATAAGATTTAATTGTGAAAATGTTCACATATTAATCAATCAGCATTAAGGACAATTGGGTTTTACTTTTCACATGCAAGACTTTATTAAATATTAAAAAAGTCTGATCAGTAATGAGTTATCCAAGAGGATGGAGAGTGAAAGGTATGCTTGTTTGTCCAATAACAGATACCCCAATGGGTATGTTCCCTTATAAGAAACCTATATTTAGTGCCCTGGGTAGCCTACATATGAATGTTTAAACAGAAATAGTATTTAACATGCTAAGCATGTCAGATGTTCAATTTAGATATCGATTGTTTGCAATGAAATTGTAAAGTTTGAAACATTGCTGATTGAGTTGCCACGGTAAAATCTTATGAACAGGAGTGCAGAGAGATGCAATTGAAGATGCAGAATGACAACTGAAAAACGAGAGCGCTGACAAGATTAGTTGAAGATAAATAAAGATAGCGGATAGGAGTTTGTGAGAGAACAATTATAGAGAGATACAACAGAAAGAGGCATCACTTAAGACTGATTCAGTACCCGAAAAAGAGGGATCATGTTTACCTCCCAGTGAGAGGTGACAACACTCAAAGACCTGAACAGTACACATACTGACGAAAAATTGTACATATAATCCTAATAATAATGGTCTGGTTAAAATATTTTCAGCATTCACGTAGTGGCCAAGGTGAGACTATCTGTATGAGTATTAAATCCCTGAACGTTAGCTTTAAAAAGCTTATTTACGTGCATATGTTCAGTTGAACACATCTGACAATATGTCCAATACTGCAATACTAGCATATACATCAGGTTTACATCAGGAGCAACAACTTTAGCGTAGAGATGTGGTTTGACAATGTTAGTAGTAAATGCTCAAGTTGCATTACTCTATTTCTACACAATATAATAATGCAATGAAGTATCAGTTGCACAACAGAGACTATTCTCTGAACATTGTTATTAATAAATGTGAAGTCAAATTTACCATGTAAAATATGATTAAATTCAAACACAAATACAAAATACAAATAAACATTTACTTCACATATAATAGATAAGCCTGTTGTTTTTTATTTGAATGTACGCTAAATGGATTACCATTTAATGTTTTATGTCTATCAAATAATTTTAGTCATAAAATTTCCTTAACTTCAAAAATATAGACTTGATAATACAAAATCCTCAAATGTATAAAACATAGAAAAGAAAACAGTACCTAATAATAGATGGTACCTAATAAATAATTCTATATAGCTGTGTATTACAAATCACTGCTAATAAAATTGTAATATAAAGCCATGCACATCCAAAGAATCAATAAAATAACATACATCATTTATTAAAAACACACATAATTACAAATTAGGAAAAACCTTGAATAATACAGAATGCAAAATTGTGGATGCAAATTATAAACTGACACCCTCAATGCAAACCTTATGTTATCATTGACAGTAATGAATGCAGACACATATAATCTCTACACATGTAAAACATAGAGACTATACATATCGACATGATAAAATTTGAAATCTTAATATAGAAGATATATGTAAACTGGCGACACATATAATTCCTACAAATCCAAAAAATCAACATATTAAATGTCTACAACAAAAAATACTTACAACTGTTTAAAAGCTACATACTAAAATTATTGACACATATAATTCCTACACCTGCAAAAAATAGACACATGGATTGCCAACAAATAAAAATTCCCACAAACATGTAAAAATGACTTAATTAAAATGCCAAGATATAAAATTCCGACACTGTTAAAACGTCTATACTGATAATGTACATTTCATTGTTTTCTGACAAGCATGTGATGATCTAGGCATCTCTAAGGGGTATATTTACTAAATTGCGGGTTTGAAAAAGTGGAGATGTTGCCTACTGCAACCAATCAGATTCTTGCTATCATTTATTTATTACATTCTACAAAATGACAAACCCGCAGTTTTGTAAATATACACCAAAACCTTTAACCACCTGTTAAATTAACTTCCCACTGAAATGCAACCTAGTTTTCTAAAGCTGCACATTTTATTATCTATTTAAGCCTTTCTTTCCTTATGAAATCTGCCCTAGATTGAATAATAATCCAAATGCACTTTATGAAAAAAAAAAATGATTTGGGGTTCATTTCCGCATACCCTTTACCCAGAGCCGTAACGAGGGGTGTGCGGCCGGTGCGACCGCCCAGGGCGCAAAGCCAAGGGGGCGCCACGGCCACACTTATTGTGATGCTAGATATGTCCCCTAGCAAAATCGCCCCCCCCTCTCCCCGTATCTCTATACATTTGGCCGCATGCTGCCTGTTCCAGTATAGAGGCAGCATGCGACCACTGTGATTATACAGGGGGCGTGGCCTATTCATGTGCACACTGCACAGGCTCACCCTCTGACCTCTCTGCTCCTGATCACATGAAACCAGCAACGTTTCCCCTGCTGTCTGCTGTCGGTAAGCATCCACCCCTCCCCCCTCACTTCCCACAGTTTTTCTGTCTGCCTGTCTCTATCTTTCACCCCCTGTCTCTTCCTGCTATTTTGTATGTGTGGCTCTGCTTTCCCCCTTTCTGTGTCTGTGTATCTGTCTCTTTCTTACCCCACTTTGTGACTGTCTTTAACTTTGTTGAACTCTGTGTGTCCCCCAGCCCTGTTTCTTCTCCCCTGTTGTGTTTTCCTCTATCTGCTACTTTAGATGTGTTGCTCTGCTCCCCCCTTGTATGTCTGTGCATCTCTGTCTTCTGTGACTGTCTTTCTCTTTCTTACCCCACTTTGTAACTGTCTTTAATTTTGTTGAACTCTGTGAACCCCCCCCCCCCCGTCTCTTTTCCCCTCTTGTGTTTTCCTCTATGTATGTGTGGCTCTGCCCCCCCCCCTTTCTGTGTCTGTGCATCTCTGTGTCTGTCTCTTTCTTACCCCCACTTTGTGTCTGTCTTTAATTTTGTTGAACTCTGTGTCCCCTGTTGTGTTTTCCTCTGTCTGCAGTTTTGTATTTGTGTCTGTGCATCTCTCTTATCTGTCTGTGCATCTCTTACCCCCACTTTTTGTCTGTGTTTAATTTTGTGCAACTCTGTCTCCCCTTGTGTTTCTTTGCCCACCCTTTGTTTTATCCATCTCCTCACCTTCTACCATTTGCCCCAACACCCACTTTTTCTCTGTGCCCCTCACAGCTACCCCTTCTTCTCCCCTCTTACCTTCTTCCTCCTCTTCTGCTGATGTTGATATAGGCCTGCTGGCTGCCAATTGAAAGAGCTGCGGACAAACTTGAGTATGGCAGGTAGGCACAATCTTCTTATTATAATCATTTTTTTGTACATTATGTGGCAGATTCAATTACTTGCTATGTTCTGAGGAACATCGCGGCTGTGCATTTTTACCGTTACTACGGTAATTTCTCAGCTGACTTTTCCTTACACCTCAATGGGGGCATGAGAAAAATCAGCAGATATTTCTTGTAAAAATTCTGCAGCCGCAATGTTCTGAACAACATGGTGGCTAAATGAATTTACATAGCATATTTACTTTGTATAGCGATAAAAGCTTCCCACATGAATGGACTACACTCCCCTGCACTGCTCCGGAGAAGCTACAGAGGAGAAGCAGACAGGACAGAATACCAGCTTCAAGGTAAGTAGGCTTTCAGTCACTTACTTTTATCGGTGCCTCTGGCTCTTCAGTGTTGTGGAACTACAAAGCACAGCATGCCCTACCAGAGGGCAAGCTGGAATCTGTCGTTCGACAAAAGCTGGAGAACCATAGTTAACACTGTATCCAGCCAGCCACATAATACACTTGTGGAACTGTCATCACAGAGATGAGCCGCTGGTTGTGCAGGCTTGTTTTGTGATTGCTAACATTATTTGTTGTTAGAAAGTTGTTTATGTTTTTCTTGTTTTGTTTTTATTTATTATACAAATTGGGTTTGTAACTAGAGCACTGTGACCTCCCATGGCGCAATGCCGAGCTTTCGTCACGGCTGGGAGAGACCACCTACAACTACCAAGCTAAGTGTGTGGGGGGGGCGCCAGTGCTCTTCCTCGCCCAGGCACTAAAATTCCTAGTTACGGCTCAGCTTGTACCACAACACATCTATGTAATTGTTTAAAACAGTACTCTCAATTGTGTTATGAAAACTATTAATCTGTTTTTGTTCTTTAATTTTCCATAGCCACTAAAGTGAAGACAAGGGTCAGCAGCAGAGGCATGATGAAGAAGTCCATTGTAACATCAACAGGTAATTGCATTTTATTTATTATTGAAGTGTAAGCAGTTAATGATATACCCTCAAAACTAAATTAATTAATAATTTCAGATACGCCCACATCCAGGATCATTGAGGAGTTTGTACATGACCCAGAAGAATTGAGGCAGCTCATTGTACACGAACAATCGTTTGGCACCTCATTTTTTTCTGTGAGAAGTATTGAAATTAATTCATACTACCAAGAAACCCCTCATCTTGTCAAATGTCCTCACACAAATTATCATTATTAATGAAAAAACTTTGTCTGTCTTATTAGTTAAGATTGTTTGTCGAGAAAGTACCTGAGCATGAAAGTACTGAAGACACTGTGATCGATTTGGAGGATGTGTCCACTGAAGTCTATCCAACAGAAGATGTCTGTATAGTGGAAATGGAAACACACACGGCAACAATTGAGGAACAGAACAGCATTCAACCTGAAGAGGTGGACACATCCAGAGGCAAGAACAGAACTGGTGAACACACCTCCACCACAAGTTGAAGATGAAGTTTAAAGCATCTCACCTCAACCAACACAGCATGAGGAAGGACCTCACCATGAAGCAAGTCAAGAGGAGCCAGTCACTCGTTCCTCTGTGATTTACATGGTTCGGTACAATCAGAGACAGATTTTGGCCAATCAGAATCTCATTGCCCAAACACTTTTGAACCAGGGAATGCATCAAATGGAACATTCAGCAGTACTCAGGAATGTACAACTGGCACAGAATCAAATGTGGGCAACTTTGATTGAACTCTTGATCACATAGCAACAGGCGGCAGCTGCGAACCTTGCAGTTTCCACAAGTCTGCAACTGATCATCAATAACATGATGTGAAGAAATATCCAACAGTGTGATCCAATGTCATTATTACCAGCTCAGGTTCAAACCTAAGAGGCATCAACACAAACAGATGTAACTGAAGGTGAAGACCAGACAGCATTCTCAAATGAACTGCAACATGAACATGATTGAAGACAAAAGAGACTACTGCCCTGCATGACTGCACCACATCAGATAAGGACACTTTGCATCACACATACTTCTCTCCCACTCTCCATGTTTTTTTTCCAACTTTTACTGTTTTGTCCTCAGTCTGTCTTTTTTTCCTGCAGACAAAATGTTATCTCTCACTTGTTCTTCTCTTGTCTCCATGTCTACTTAATTTATTTGCAGTGTATTTTTCTAAAAGTTTTTTTTTATCTATTTGCAGACTATTGAGATTAAAGTCAAGGCTGTTTACAAACTGTATCAAAAGATAACCTCTTCCACTTCCAAAATACAGACAGCAGACAAGTCAATTAATTACAAAGTCTAAATGTGCAGTAATTTTTGTCATTTCTATGCAAAAGCAATTTGAACACGTTTTTTTCAAATCTTCATTGCTTTGATTGTTCTTTCATGCTTTTATCTCTCTACCCAACTTTAAACTTTAGCTACATCTTTTTAACAAATGTATTACGTAATTATTTATATTTTTCAATCTAATGTTACAGATGTTAAAGAATAATCCTCACCGTGAAAGCAACCAGTGTCCACGAAGAAAATATCATCATCAAGAAAATCAGCTTCATCAAGTTATATTGGGACAATATTTCAACAGTTCTTAACAGACATCTCCATCACATCTGTTCCATTGGACTTTACAGATGAAATTCCCTAACCAAGACACACAAATAAAGATAGCAAGGTTTCAGTGTAGATAGGAATAGTGAGGGTGTAGATGAACAACACTTTTGAACAAAATATAGATGTATTTTCTCACTTTTCAACCTCAAAATCTTATAAACTATGGTACATCCTTACTGTAATTATACACAATATATATTTATTGTGAATGTAATAAAATTTACATAAATGTGCCATACTAATAACATTTCAATATGTACCATTATTGCTTGAACTATTGCAGCAGTTCATAAAGTGTGCGCCCTGGCTCCCAGGGGTGTCGCAGCACTGTCACAGGGGTGCTGTGGCTAGGGGACAAAAACCACAAAAAACAACTTACCAATCCAGCGGCACCCGGGACCCAGCATCCTCCTCCCTCCTCACTGAATGTCGGGCGTGTCGTCATCACGATAAAACATATTCAGTGAGAAGCGGCAGGAGAGAGGAGGATGCTGGATCCCGGGCGCCGCCGTATTTGTAAGAAGATAGAAGAGAAGACTGAAGAAATAGAAGAAAGTAGGCCAAGTATAGTAAGTAAAGAAACGGAGGGGAAGGTGAAATGAAACAGCAATGGAGGTGCAAAAGAATGAAGGAGGGAGCAGAGTGAGGATGAAGTGGGGCAGACAGTGAGGATGAAGATGGGCAGACAGTGTGTGGATGAAGAGTGGCAGACAGTGAGGATGAAGAGGGGCAGACAGTGTGAGGATGACAATGTGCCATTAGCATGACACATTTATATAAATTACATTACATTCACAATAGATATATATATTGTGTATCATGTCGAAGTCAGTAAATTGGATAAAGTCATTTCAATTAAAGTCTAGCAAACTTTGTTGTCTTTGTCTGAAAAGATGCGTACGGTACGCTATGACGTACAAGGGCACGCTACGGCGTGAAAGGGCATACGCATCCACTACACGTGGCAGCAACAGTAATTGGTCTTTTACCATACATTCGCACAAACACGCATACTTATAAAATAGCACACATTAATGGTAGTTGCAACACATAGTCAGTTATGTCGAAATATAGTAGTATTTATATGTTATATCAGAGTTACATGCATATTAGTGAAATACACGGAACGGGTTGAAGGAATAACATCATGAGTGGTATCATAATGAACCTTGTCACATATCCTACTGTTTGGTTCACTCTGCGAGGGAAACGCAGAGTGCATATGCAAGTTATGAATGATAGGGAATTATGAACTACTTAAGACTAAGGAATCTTGGCGGGAAGAGCAGAGCATACCCCCTGCAGAGATGACCCCCTCCTTTGGATTCCTTTGTCTGAACTGGCCAATGATGACGACCCCTTGGACCTTCCTGAGACCTGGACCAATAGATGCATGCTATTCCATCTTCATTGTATTACTGTATGTGATTGTGTATA
This sequence comes from Mixophyes fleayi, assembly GCF_038048845.1. Classification (NCBI taxonomy): domain Eukaryota; kingdom Metazoa; phylum Chordata; class Amphibia; order Anura; family Limnodynastidae; genus Mixophyes; species Mixophyes fleayi. The sequence continues at coordinate 49,598,863 of NC_134412.1, read as the reverse complement.
TAAGCAGCAGCTTGTGATCCAGAGTGCAGACATCTTGTCCCCAGACTTCAGGATTGAATGACTGCACTGGATCCAGAGCGCCTGCGATAAGTAACGGCTGTATTTACTATTAATTTGCCTGAGCATATATATATTCTATTATTTGCGAATAAATCTCTGTGCTTTGGAAACACAACTCGAGGTTCGACAATCGTTATTGGTTAGCGACAATACGCACATAACTATTTGGGGGCTCGTGAGCTTTGGAGGTTTCGTTGCCGATGATACGCAAGACCAACGGATTTCGGTTCTTCAACAAAGGGTGGAGACGCGTCATAAACGGGTAAGAACGCATGGTGTTCAAAACCTGAATTTTACTCTGTGTTGTGAAACCGAATGTCCATTTTGCATTATCTAGGGCACGCTAACTAGAACCTTGGGACAAAAGAGAAAACTGTTTATTTTTACTATCAGTGTGCGTTTTAACTGTATTGCATTGCTTAGCGTACGTGTATTTCCTGCTGTGCGTACGCGAACTTCCGGTAGATTTTCCACGTGGTTAAACAATCGTTTTGATAGTTATTATGCATGCATAGTATAATTACTTGTGAAAGCCTCTGAGACATTATTACTATTGTTGGGAACTTTTGATTTTCTGCGCAGAAAAGGTGTATAGTGTGTGATGTTGTAACGTAGATACACTGTTTATTATTCATTGGTTCTCAGTTGCTTTCTGACGAGGCAGATTGCCCAACTGAAGGACGGTATACAGGGCAGGTATACCGAATGCGAAAACATGTTTTTCGCAAAGCGCTACCAATAGATCGCAAGGTTTGCTAATAATTAGTATTGGTAGGCAGTGCGATCCAATCGCACCATTAGTGCAAATTGGTGAAGCAGATAGGAGGAGTTATACTGGAAAGGCAGGTCGATTGTATCAACTTGCGCTCCCAGCGATAATAAACTCAGCAGATTTTTGTGGTTGAGCCAGGGTATCGAGGAGCTGATAGCCCTTGGGGCCCACAGTGATATTTCTGTATTAGGGATCCTCGCCTGGTGCGAGAAAAGCGAGTGAACGCGGCTAAAGGAAATACGTTCACCGAGCATTATAGATCTCTAGCGGTGAGTATAGCAACAGAGTTGAAATTATTGGGTGGAAAGAACAGAGCATTGCGGTGTGTCTGTATTTCACATTTGGCCAGAAGGAACAGAGCATTGCGGTGTGTCTGTGTTCCGGGTAGAAGGTATATTGTTCAACATGGGTGCTCAGCATACGCTAGAGATGGTCAGTGTACTGCCTAAGGAAGGCCTTATTGGTTCAGCGAGGTTTCTCATGTGTAAGAAATATGGTGCGTACGCAACTGTGTATTGTGACACGTGGGTCGAGATGACCAAAGCTTGTGATAGGCCTTTCCCAACATTAGGAAGTTTTAATGCAGAGGTACTAAATACTGTAAAAGATAAAGTATGGTTGATCAAGTCAACGAAAAAGAGAAATAGACATAATGATTGTTTAAAATTGTGGCAAATGGAAGGTAACACGTGGCAGAGCAGCGAATGCAAACCGGAAGTAGGCGTGACAAAAAGCGCGCGCAAGGCGGATGTAACCGTTGCGAAGCGTGGCGAACTCAGCGCAAGCGCGCCCCCGCCACCTTATGTGGCGGGAGGGGTAAGTACAGCCGTTGTTAAAACTGAAACTAGAAAAATTGCTAAGTTGTACCCTGTTTTAAGCCAGTTTTAATCAAGTGTATCTGAAAATGAAGATGAACCCAGTGTGATTTCGGCCATTGCCCATGCTGTTAGTGTACTAGAGGCTCAGCGCAAGTATGAGAAAATGGCTGAGATAGGTGAGAGTAGCGTGATCACTAGGAGTGAAAGCGTTCTAAATCTAGGACCAGTAAATCCTGTAGTGTCCCCTGAAGTCAGTGTACCAGAAGGTGCGTTCCCGGTCCGCACAATAACAGTTCCCAATGGGAAACCGGATAAGGATGGTGTAGTTCCTTTAAGAAATGTTACAATGCATTGTCCCTGGACTAGATCAGAATTACGTTCCATTATGACTGAATTCCCAGATCCTAGAAAGGAGTTAGCTAAATGTCAGAAATTTGTTAAAGACTTAGGAAATGCTCACGAACCAACCAGTAAGGATTGGCAGGTAGTGTTGAGGGCGTGTCTTCCTCCCAATATTAACATACAAAAATTTATTGAAGATTGTTTGTTGGAGGAAGATGACACCTTGACTGATGAGATTAACCAACGGAATATAGAACAAATTGTCAAACACTTAGCCATCTGTTTTCCAGTAGTAGCAAATTGGAGTAAGATTTTCACCATTAAACAAAAGGATAGTGAAACTGCCTCAGATTACTTTGCTAGAGCTATAACAGCGATTGCACGGTTTACTGGGATATCCAACATAAGTGAGGACCCACATCACAGAGTGGTAGCTGTAGGAGTACTGATGGACGGCCTTAGAGAAAATTTAAAGACGAGAGTACAAACCACATTACCTAATTGGAGAGGCGTCACGGTAGACTCTCTTAGGGAGTCTGCTGTGGAGCATGACAAGAAAAGGGAGGAGAAAAGTGATAGGTTAATGACGGTAAGTATACAGGCTCTAGAAGGGGTGCATACACGACCACCAGCATACAACCCATATAACAGGAAACCTAAAGTGATCAGGTGTTTCAGCTGTAACGAGGAAGGACATTACATGAGAGATTGTAAAAAGGAAAGACTCAATACACATAGGGGTGGGTCACATAGATATCCTCCAAGGAGGGATTCACATAGACTAGAAGACTCACATCTACCCGCGCATATTACGGCAGCAAATGCTGCGCGGGAAATCAATAGTCAGCGCTAGGGGTCAGGTCATACCTGTAGTCTACAGTCAGTGAGGTTAACTGAGAGTCAGAGTGAAGAACCAACAATGATAGTTGACATAGCTGGTAGGAAACAAACTTTTCTTGTAGATACAGGGGCGGCCCGATCTGTGATAACCTCTCCTTTCAATCTACAGGTGACCAGTAAAACTATTCCAGCTATGGGGGTAACGGGAAAAGTGTTACATTATCTTCTAACTAAACCTGCTGAAGTTACTATCGGCCCTCTGCATACTAAGCATTTGTTTCTCTTAGCTGCAGCGGCTCCTACTAACTTGCTAGGGAGAGACTTGTTATGTAAAATGGGATGTGTCATATACTGTACTTCAGATGGTGTGTTCCTAGATATACCCGAGAAGGTTGCACATGAGGTACAGGACATATTGGACACCCCTCAAAGGTTAATGTTACACTCTCCTGTTATAGAACAAAGTCCATCTCAAGTAAAGGGGATGTTGCTGGAAATACCAGGTTCCCTATGGACCAGAGATGGACAGGACAATGGACTGATGGCAAACGTAGCCCCTGTCATGGTCAATCTAAAAAGTGGTAGGATAGCTCCAAAAATCCCACAGTATCCATTAAAACCGGAGGTGGAACTAGGGGTATATCCTGTTATTGAGAGGCTGATACAACAAGGGATTTTAATCCGTATAGCCAGTACAGCAAATAGTCCCATTTTCCCTGTGAAGAAGAGTGGGGGGAGGGGCTATAGATTAGTCCAGGACTTAAGGGGAATTAACCAAGTGGTTGAGAGCCAATTCCCCGTAGTGCCGAATCCAGCTGTCATCCTCATGCAGATTCCACCGTCTGCCAGTCATTTTACTGTCATTGATCAATGTTCTGCTTTCTTTTCAGTCCCTCTTCACCCTGACTGCCAATACCTTTTTGCATTCTCCTACAGGGGAGTGCAATACACATGGACCAGACTACCCCAGGGGTTCATTGACAGCCCCAGTATTTTCTCCCAAGCCTTACATGACTGTTTGCAATCCTTTCAACCCCACAATGGGTCTGTTCTAATTCAATATGTGGACGATTTGTTGTTTTGCTCTGATTCTTTTATGTCGTGTTTACATGATACTAAATTGTTGTTGCTTCATCTTTCACAAACAGGGCACAAGGTGGCAAAGGATAAATTACAGCCATGTCAGACTAAGGTCAAATACTTAGGACACTGCCTTACTAAGGGGCTAAGACACCTGACAACCGACAGAATTGAGGCCATACAACACAAGACCCTGCCGCAGAGCCAGAAGCAGATTCGTACTTTCTTGGGGATGTGTGGATACTGTAGGTCCTGGATCCCAGGTTTTTCTATTCTGGCATTACCATTGCAGGAGCTAGTCTCTTCCTCAAAACCAGAACGTGTTGTACACACAGAAGAGTAAGAGCAAGCGTTCTTTAATCTTAAAGATAGTCTGACAAGAGCACCTGCATTGGGAATACCTGAATATGAAAAGCCTTTTGAGCTATTTTGTACAGAAGCTGATGGCTGTGCAGCAGGTGTCCTCGCACAGAAACATGGTGACGCTAGCAGACCGGTAGCATACTACAGTGCACAATTAGACAATGTGGCAAGATCACTCCCAACATGTCTCAGAAGTGTAGCAGCAACGGCCCTTCTAGTAAGTAAGAGCGAGGATGTAGTATTAGGACATAATTCAACCATCTATACACCCCATGCTGTATCAGCTCTGTTAAATTCAGCCCAAACCAGACATGTTTCTTCAGCTAGATTCACAAAGTGGGAACTAGCCCTGATGGCACCCTCAAACATCACCATCAAACGATATAACACCTTAAATCCAGCTACATACCTTCCGTATGTGTCTCTAGAGACACAAAGGGTAGGAGGTGAGGAGACCCTGGTTGATGATGAGTTAGGCAAGAATACTGACACGCATGACTGTATGGAACACCTGAATCAGACCTTTACTGCAAGGCCCGACATACGTGACACCCCCTTAGAAAATGTAGATTTTACGTTTTATACAGACGGAAGTTGTCATAGACAGACAGAGACAGGAGACCTATGTACTAGTTACGCTGTTGTAGACAATCAGGATGTGGTAGAAGCTGAACCCCTTGGTCCACCTCACTCAGCCCAGGTGGCAGAACTTGTAGCACTAAGGAGAGCGTGTGAATTGGCAGAGGGTAAATCAGCCAATATATATACTGACTCTAGGTACGCCTTTGGGGTAGTGCACGATTTTGGGGCCTTTTGGCGTCTTAGAAACTTTACGACAGCAGCAGGTACACCGGTAGCGCACTCACAACACATAAAAGGACTTCTGACAGCGATACAGTTACCCAGAACAGTAGCCGTCATAAAGTGCAAAGCCCATACCTTTGAAGAAGACCCAGTGTCAGTGGGCAACAACAGGGCAGACGAAGCTGCTAAATGGGCAGCAGGGCAACCTATAACTGTATCGACCGAGACTATGATGGTTTTTCGGACACTAGACATGCAGAAATTAATTGAAATGCAAGATTTGTGTTCCCTGCAGGAAAAGGCGGTCTGGAAGGCGAAGGGATGTGGTCAAGAGTCCTCAGAACTCTGGAGGGATGGACAAGGTAAGCCTGTAGCTCCCCGAACATACTATCCAAGCCTGGCTGAAGCAGCACACGGCCTGACTCACCTGGGTAAAGAAGGTATGTGCAAACTGGTGAGAGCATACTGGTGTGCTCCCGGATTTTCCTCTGAAGCTGGTAAGAAAGCAATGTCATGTCTTACTTGTTTGAGGAAAAATGTTGGGAAAACTATTCCAACTGAGCCATCCCACATCCCTCCTACAGACGGACCTTTTCAGGTAATACAAATTGACTATATCCAATTACCACCGTGCAGGAATCTAAAGTATGTGTTAGTGTGTATTGATGTGTTTTCCGGTTGGGTGGAAGCATATCCGGCAGCCACTAGTACTGCTGTGTTCACCGCAAAGAAAATTGTACAAGACTTTGTGTGTAGGTTCGGTATCCCTAGAATCATTGAAAGTGATAGGGGTACCCATTTTACTGGTGATATCTTCCAAAATATGTGTAAACTCATGGGAATCAGTAGCAGACTTCACACCCCTTACCGACCACAAGCCAGTGGTAAGGTGAGGAGAGTAAATGGTACTATAAAGAACAAACTGGGTAAGATAATGGCTGAAACTGGGTTGGCATGGCCTGAGGCTTTGCCGTTGGTCCTCCATAGCATTCGAACCACTCCTAGACCTCCTCTAAATCTGTCATCCTTTGAGATACTGTTCGGACGACAACCTCATTTGATCGTGAGTCCACAAGACGACTTAAAGTGTAATAATGAAGTGACTGTACAATATCTTATAAGAATGAGTAGACAGCTGAAACAACAACAACAAAAACTAAAAATGCTGTCACCTGGTATGCCAGAGATGAACTGTCATGATGTTGAACCTGGAGACTATGTTATGATCCGCAATTTCTTACGTTCAGGTTGTTTAACAGACCGTTGGGAAGGCCCGCACCAAGTGCTGCTGACCAGTACTACATCACTGAAGGTTGCAGAGAGAGACACTTGGGTCCATTCCACCCACTGCAGGAGAGTCCATAATCCGGAGAAAGTGCAAGACAAAACTCAGACCGACGACATAGAGCTGTCACTTGTTTGCCTGTTCCGGGAGACCTAAAGCCTGCAGTTGAGACACCTGAACCAGAGACGTTGCCTCAGAACTATCTTTCCAGTGATGGAGTGGCGGTTTTTGTTTTTCTTTTGTTCCAGGATTTTCCTTGTTTTTACTTTTTCTAGGACATTCTATTTTTGTGAAGGAGGATGGAGGACGGAGGAGAGTTCTGGGAGTGATACGGATGAAATGGAGGCCGAAGAAAACTTAATAGGATACTCTGAGCAGCCCATTATCAAACTTGGTCCAGGGGTTATGAAAAGGTCTGCTAGCTCAGGAACTCGGAGGCAGTGTGAGGGGCTATTGTCTGATGAGTATTGTATCTGCAAGTTCTGTGACTCCCTAGTTGAAGAGAGATGCATCCAACGATGCCAGTCCCCCAGTACTCTGAATATAGGCGGGCATCCTTTGGAGGATTATCACTCCCTGGTGAGTAAGGAGCTAAACCAAACCGAGTGTTGGGTGTGCTCTCACGTGCCTCAAGGGCAGCATAACATAGGACTAGTGCCATTCCCTCTAAACATATCCGAAGTACTCAAATTAAGGGGTGGGAGGCCCATAGAAGGGAGGTACAATAACACTAGAACGCCTAGTCTGACGCTTCAACAATACTCCATAGGCAGATCTTTTCTGTGCCTAAACATATCTCATGCAAAGCGCCTGGAGAATTGGGAGGCTGACCTATCAGATCAGACAATGGCTCGCCACACTCATTCTAGAGAAAGACTCACAAGGTCACTACTAGGCAGGAATGTTGATGGAAGTCACAAGTTAGGGCGTATAACCAAACATAAGAAGGTATCCATTGGAAAAGTCTCTACAGATAAATGTGAAAATGTCATTAATGCCGACACGTGTCTAGAGCAGATGGAGACACTAGGCATGGGTAGTTTTATCAAAACTCTGTGTGATATAATTCATGGGCATACTGTTCCTTATGTTCTCCCTGAAGATGTGTATTTTGTTTGTGGAAGAAAAGCTTATTCCTGGGTAACTCTGAGTTCCAAGGGCTTGTGTTTCTTAGCTAAACTGGTTCCTGAAATCATGACTATTACTCATGAAGAAATGGTTGGTATTCACAAGACTACATCATCACCATACATACACACACAGTATGAACACCGTGGCAAGAGAAATATGATTCCTGGTGAGGAACCCATAGCTACAAAATTGATTAGTGAAACTGCTGGTTTCCAAGTTATGGTTGCTCTAGAACTCACCAGGACCGCTCGGGGAACCTTAAACTTTAAATATATCCAAGACCTAGCTAAATTAATAGATAATATCACCGAGATGTATGATGACACTTTCAGGTATACTGGAAGGGAGCTACAAGCGTACAAGAAGGAGTTGGTGCAACATAGACTGGTACTAAATTATCTCACCTCTATTACTGGTGGGTACTGTGTGACACTGGCCACCCAGTTCGGTGTCAAATGTTGCACGTACATTACTAATAATACGGATGACCCTAAAGAGGTTATAGACCGGAAGATGGACGAAATTTTGCAGCTGAAATGGGAATTTCGAAAGAGCCATAATTCTTCGTTATATGAGGTCGGGGAAAAGGTGGCGGGTTGGTTCTCATGGTTGAACCCAGCAAGATGGTTCTCCGGTCTGGGGGAGTGGGTACAGGAAATGATTGCGAGTGTAGGTAAGCTCCTTCTCCTTATACTGGGTGTCATCTTAGCAATTGGTTTAGTTGTCAAATGTGTTCCTACTGTGTTGAAGTGTGGAAAATGGTCTCATAGGCGTAACACTGAGAAAGAGACTGAAAGGGTGATACCAGATACCGAGATCATGGTCTGTGATGAAGTATTGTATAATCCTGAACTTGAAACGGTGATTGGGTGATAGTTTATTACACTATCAAAGGGTGGAACTGTCGAAGTCAGTAAATTGGATAAAGTCATTTCAATTAAAGTCTAGCAAACTTGGTTGTCTTTGTCTGAAAAGATGCGTACGGTACGCTATGACGTACAAGGGCACGCTACGGCGTGAAACGGCGTACGCATCCACTACACGTGGCAGCAACAGTAATCGGTCTTTTACCATACATTCGCACAAACACGCATACTTATAAAATAGCACACATTAATGGTAGTTGCAACACATAGTCAGTTATGTCGAAATATAGTAGTATTTATATGTTATATCAGAGTTACATGCATATTAGTGAAATACACGGAACGGGTTGAAGGAATAACATCATGAGTGGTATCATAATGAACCTTGTCACATATCCTACTGTTTGGTTCACTCTGCGAGGGAATCGCAGAGTGCATACGCAAGTTATGAATGATAGGGAATTATGAACTACTTAAGACTAAGGAATCTTGGCGGGAAGAGCAGAGCATACCCCCTGCAGAGATGACCCCCTCTTTTGGATTCCTTTGTCTGAACTGGCCAATGATGACGACCCCTTGGACCTTCCTGAGACCTGGACCAATAGATGCATGCTATTCCATCTTCATTGTATTACTGTATGTGATTGTGTATATAAGCAGCAGCTTGTGATCCAGAGTGCAGACATCTTGTCCCCAGACTTCAGGATTGAATGACTGCACTGGATCCAGAGCGCCTGCGATAAGTAACGGCTGTATTTACTATTAATTTGCCTGAGCATATATATATTCTATTATTTGCGAATAAATCTCTGTGCTTTGGAAACACAACTCGAGGTTCGACAATCGTTATTGGTTAGCGACAATACGCACATAACAATCATTACAGTAAGGATGTCTGCCCCTCTTCATCCTCACTGTCTGCCCTTTTAAACTCACACTGTCTGTCCCTTTTAATGCACAAACTGTCTGCCTCTCTTCATCCTGATTGTCTGCCCCTCTTCATTCACACACTGTCTTCCCCTCTTCATCCTCACACTCTTTGCCCCTCTTCATCCACACACTGTATGCTCCTCTTCATCCACACACTGTCTGCACCTCTTCATCGTCACACTGTCTTCACCTCTTCATCCTCACAGTCTGCCCCTCTGCATCCTCACACTGTTTGCCCATCTTCATCCTCACACTGTCTGCACCTATTCATCCTCACACTGTCTGCACCTCTTCTTCCTCACAGTATGCCCCTATTCAACCACACACTGTCTGCCCCTCTTCATACTAACAATATCTGCCCCTCTTCATCCACACACTGTCTGCCTTCTTCATCCACACATTGTAAGCCCCTCTTCATACTCACTGCCTGCCCCTCTTCATCCTCACTGTCTGCCCCTCTTCACCCTCACTGTCTGCCCCTCTTCCTTCTCACACTGTCTGTCACTCTGCATCCACACACTGTCTTCCCCTCTTTATACTCACTGTCTGCCCCTCTTCATCCTCTCTGTCTGCCCCTCTTCACCCTCACAGTCTGCCCCTCTTCATCCTCACACTGTCTGTCCCTCTGCATCCACACACTGCCTGCCCCTCTTCATACTCACTGTCTGCCCCTCTTCATCCACACACTGTCTTTCCCTCTTCATCCTCACTGTCTGCCCCTCTTCTTCCTCACTGTCTGCCCCTCTTCATTCTCACTCTGCCCCCTCTTTCATTCTTTTGCTCCTCCATTGCTGTTTTCTTTCACCTTCCCCTCCGTTTCTTTTCTTATTATACTTGGCCTTATTTCTTCTATTTCTTTGTTCTTCTCTTCTATCTTCTTACCAATACAGTGGCGTCCGGGACTCAACATCCCCCTCTCTCCTGCAGCTTCTCACTGAATATGTCGGGTTTGATGACGACATGCCTGACATTCAGTGAGGATGGAGGAGGATCTGGGTCCCGTGCGTCGCCAGATTGGTAAGTTGTTTTTGTTTCTTTTTTGTCCCCTGGCCACGGTACCCATGTGACAGCGCTGTGGCACCCCTGGGAGCCGTGGAGCACACTTTGAGAACCGCTGGCATAGTGCCTTCCATTTTTTTAAATAATTTAAGTGTTTACTTTTAAAATCTATGGTAATAAATGTCATAAAGGGTTCATTTTGCAATTTAAAATTGTGTATTCTTATTAAATTGCTAGTGAGGTTTTGAATATTGTTAATACTTATATAGTTGCATATAGTAACACTTTCATTTTTTGTATTTTCAACACAAAGAAAAAGAAGAATGGTCAAGAAGAGATTTAATTTTCCAATCAATGGTTTCAATGCTGATACAAATGAATTGTACATTTAGTGAATTAAAGTATGTTAATTAATGAAAATATCTATCGGGGAGACTTATGTAGGGAGACATGTGTTTTCTACACTAAGAGCCTGAGTCATTAAGGAAAGAAAAAAAGAAGAAAATGTTCACTGAAATGTAAAGTTTATCTAGGACATGTCTTATCACAATTATAAATTTGTCCCCACGTTTTAAATTTACCTCCCCTCCAATGCAACATGGTTTTGCCCAGGTGCAAAGTTACTCATTTTTTTATGCTTTGCTCTCCTTAATGACTCAGGCCTAAGTGTTTTTCTCACAAAGTTGTCACAGAGCCTGAGTTTGGAGTAGACCTCAAAGCCCTGCACTAGATAGACTTACCCCCAGAGAGGTGCGGAGTCTAATGGTAGAGAGGTATTCACCAGGGATCCCCGCAAGGGAATATGGATTTAGCTGCTCTCTAGCCACAGGTCGCGGTCCTCTACGGGGTATTAGAGCAGGGTGAGATGGAACTGTGGAGTGGAGCAGGACTGCTGGACGATAAATGCAGAGATTTGGGAGAACGGCAGTGAACCAAAGCACTGAGATCTTTAGAAAGGTAATAGCTGAGAACAGAACTGATTAAGGGTTCCTGCAACAATACCGCAGGTCTTGATCGTGGAACACAGGATACCAACTGAGAGGTCGTGAAATGCAGAAAACTGATGCACTGAAATCACTGGAAAGCGAATTGCTTGAGGACAGGACTGATGATGAGTCACAAGGTTCTTGCAAAAATACCACAGGTCTTAATTGTGGAACAGGTAACACAGAATACCGACTGGGAGGTGGTAAAATGTAGAGAACTGACGCACTGAGATCCCTCAAAATCAAATAGCTTGAGGACAGGACCGATGATGAGACACGAGGTTCTTGCAATAATACCACAGGTCTTTATTGTGGAACAGGTAACACAGGATACCGACTGGGAGGTGGTAAAATGTAGAGAACTGACGCACTGAGATCCCTCAAAATCAAATAGCTTGAGGACAGGACCGATGATGAGACACGAGGTTCTTGCAATAATACCACAGGTCTTTATTGTGGAACAGGTAACACAGGATACCGATATGCAGACGGGAGCCAGAAAGAGCAGCCTTCTAACAGGTAAGGAGATCTGGCACCTTTGTAGAAAACACGTGCTTTAAATAGACAGAGCTGACAGGCAATTAGCCAATCAAGAGAATGCAGATAGTTTTGATAAGACCAGGGGGGCATGTTGTCACTTCTGGTTCTCCAAGTGCCAACATGCCCTGGCTGCCATGGGTGTGCTGGTGCTTGTAGATATACAAGTAGCAGCATGCCCACACTATTTAGGGCAACCTGGCTGGCTGGGACTTGTAGTTCCACAAAACAAAATGGTGTCAGTTTGTTTTTTTTATCACTTATATCGCCGTTATTACCCTACACCTACCGCCAAGGGGTGTAGGAAGGGCCCTAGTGCTATCAGCACTGGGCTGGGTATCCCTAGCGGGGGAGCCCACTCAGTTTTTTTCGGCAGACCCCACTCTTCAGGAAATCCAGCCCAGCGCTGAACAGCCTAGGGTTGGTTAATCATTATGGCAGAGGGGACCCCTGCTGCGTGTCCCCCTGCTATAGTGCCACCAACCCCGGCTGGTTTGCCTAGTGCTGGTTCTGTGAAAATAGGGGGGACCCCACGCAAAATTTAGCAAACAGCGTGTTGTATCTGGCGTGTTTGAAAGCAAACTCTCCTGAGTTTGCTTAATCGCAGCTTCATACATTTGAAACTTGTATAGCTGGAGTGGAAAACAATCAGGAGTTTGATCTCTAGCGATTTTGAAAATAGCGATTTTGACAGAAGCACAACTCTGGCGATTTTACATGAAATCTCAGCTTCATACATCTGCGAGTTTCAACTCTCCCAAGAAAATTGCTGGATTTGCAAAATCGGACCTTGTTACATTTACCCCCAGGTTTGCGCATGCTTAGTTCAGATCAGCAAGTGAATACAGGGAGTAAGAACCAAAGGAAACAGGCAAAAACAGTAACCAGTATGAAAGGTAGCTGGTGCAATGTGTGACAAAAGTGTTTAGCAAATAGTTAAACAAGACAACTGCTAACCATTGTTCATCTGTTCTTTCCCCAGGTATGTACAAGAACTGAACTGAATCTCATCTCATCCTCTCTTATTCTCATCTGTGCAACTGTGCTTATATTTTAAAAAGTATGTAACTAGAATGTTTTTATATTGTTTTAACCTGTGCTGGCCTAGTGATTATTGAAGCCTAATTTATGACAGGGTTCTGGTGTTATCTAGCTTATTAAGACAAATAGTTCTTGGTTTTGTTTTTTTTCTCTCTCTGATCAGCTAACTAATTAGGACACCTGTAGTGTATCTTGAAATCTAGCTCACGATATCTTAGCATTTAGTCTGGGGGAGACGTATGTGGGGGGGGGCAGATGTGTGTTTCCTACACTAAGTGTTTTTTTCACAAAGTATTTAGCAAACACAGTTAAAAAAGACAGTTTAGCAAACATTGAACAACAATTGAATACATGTAGAAATAATCTACATCTGCTGCAGCCTAACTCTGCACTACTTCTCACATTGCACAGAACATTGCTGCTAGGTAATTTTTTTTGATTCCCACAATTTTACTATTTTACTCATAAATCACATGTTTGCAAAAATATTTCTCTTACTCTCCTTTCATGGCATTATCTTTAGAAATATATCCTTCTTCATCCTTCCTGCACACATATCTCTGTCCACATTGCTCCTTTTTGTCTATTCAAATTCTATAGTTGTAACAGCCTCACCCTGTCGCCAAAAACAAAAAGGACACACATCTTACTATCATCTTTACTATCTTTATTCCTCCCTGCTTCTATTAGCGGGTAATATATCACCTAATGCAGGACCCCCACACTTCTCCCACACACATATATCTGAACACAACTGAAATCCCAGGACCGTAACTAGAGTTGTGCGATAGGGGTGACCGCCCAGAGCACAATGCTGAAGGGGGCGCAGTTTAAGAATGTTTTAGCTTAATTTGGCTTAAATTGAGGGCTAGGGGGTGACATTTGACTTTCTTGTCCCAGGCGCTAGAATTTTAAGTTACGGCTCTGCGAAATCCTGCAAATCACAAAAGCATCACCTGTCTCCCATCCCTTCCAAAGTCCTTTAAATATGCCCTTTGGAAAGTGCGCTCTGTTTGTAACAAACTTACTTCTATACATGACCTCTTCCTCTCAAACAACCTCAACCTTCTGGTAATAACTGAAACATGGCTCACGCAATCAGATACTGCCTCACCTGAAGCCCTTTCACATGGTGGCCCCCATTTCACCCACACTCGCAGACCTAGAAGCAGACAAGGAAGTGGGCTGGGACTACATCTTTCCCCAGAGTGCACATTCACAGTTTTACCAAATGTCCCATCACTCACGTTCACATCTTTTGAAGTACATACTGTTATAATTTTAACCCATTCTCTATGCATGTTGCTGTTATCTATTGCCCCCCTGGACCTCACCAACAATTTCTTGAACATTTCTTTGCATGGCTCCCTCATTTCTTATCCTTTGACATCATCATGGTTGATTTTAACATCCCTATTGCAAATCCACGTTCCAAAGATGCTACAAAACTACTCTCTGTAACCTCCACACTTGACTTCTTCCAGTGGATTGAATCGGCTACTCATCAGGATGGCCACTGTCTTGATCTTGTTTTCTCTAGACTATGCTCAGTTTCTGATTTCCTTAACACTCATTCCCCCCTCTCGAATCATCACCTTATTAGTTACTTGCTCACCTCCAGTTCTTTACCCTCCCTGCTGTCAAATTCTTCCAAGCCCCCTCCTACCTACAGGAATATTAACTCTATTGATTTTCAAAAGTTTTCTACCTCTCTTTAAAACCTTCTCTCCCCAATTTCTACATTCTCTGCCCCTGATCGGGAGGGAAATTGCATGTTCCTTCTTTCCTTTTCCTCATTTTCACCAAACCCTAGCAGCTGCCCTTGATCAAGTGGCTCCAGCGACTCTTCATACGCCGTGTAGACTTCGCTGTCAAACGTGGCACACTAAAGTAACACAAAGCAAGACAGAATGTCGCTGGCATAATTCTTGTACTGCTAATGATTTCATCACATATACTGCTATCTACCACTCCTATCGAAATGCTCTTGACACTGCAAAAAAAAATGTCCAATTTCTCATCTATGCTCAGGCTTCTAACCCCAAACTCCTTTTTAACACATTTAAATCTCTTCTAACCCCTCCTACACCAAACCCTTTGACTACCATAAGTGCCCAGGATCTTGCTTCTTATTTTAAAGACAAAAGATCTGACTTGAAATGGTATCATCTGCCTCGACAAGCAATCAGCTCAATTCTTTTGAAGCACCCTCTGACACACTCTTTTCATTCGATCCCACAAATAAAGAGGAAGTTTCTACTCTCTTCTAATCTTCCTACTCTACTTCCTGTCCCCTTGATTCCATACCCTTACAAAGTGGTTGGTCCCTGCCTCCTATGCTCATTCCACCTCTTGCTAATATCTGTAATCTCTCTCTCTCTCTCTCTCTCTCTCTCTCTCCCTACTGGTATTTTTCCATCACTATTCAAGTACGCAGTAATTACTCCAGTTCTGAAAAAACAAACTTCTGACCCAAGACTCTCTCTCAAATTACCACCCCATTTCTCTGCTCCCATGCCCACCAAACTTCTCAAGACAATTGCCTACACTCGCCTCACACACTTTCTTAAAGCAAACATACTACTGAATTCTCTTCAGTCTGGCTTTCGCTCTCAACACTCCAAAGAGAATGCACTGACCAAGGTTGTCAATGATTTGATCACAGCAAAAACTAAAGGCCGTTACTCTTTTCTAATTCTCCTGGATCTCTCTGCTGCATTTGACACTGTTGACCCACTCTCTCCTCATACAAAATCTCAAATCTCTAGGTCTTAAAGGCCCTGTCCTATCCTGGTTCTCATCCTACCTATCTAATTGCTCTTTCATTGTTTATTTCTATGGATCCACTGGAACTCCCACTTCCTTTATCAGTTGGAGTGCCACAAGACTCAGTCCTAGGTCCTCAGCTATACTCTATATGTACCACTTCTCTTGGAAAACTAATAAGCTCCTTTGGATTTCAGTATCATCTGTATGTGTTCGATACACAAATTTATCTTTTCTCTCATGATCTCTTACCATCTGTGTTGTCTCGCGTTACTGACTGTCTTTCTGACATTTCATACTGGATGTTCGCTCGTCAGCTCAAACTCAATATTTCAAAAGCAGAATTAATAATATTCCCACCCAAAAACAGATGTTACCTACCTGACATTTCTATTTCTGTTGATAACATGACCTAAAATCCTACCCCGCAAGCTCACTGCCTAGATGTAATGCTTGACTCACGACTATCCTTTGTTCCCCACCACGACTATATATCTAAATCATGCTACATACATCTATAACACATTTACTGAATATGCACATATCTCACGCAAGACACTGCAAAAACTTTAATTCATGCACTCATCATCTCCTGCATTGACAACTGCAATTCCCTCCTTACTGGTCTTCCCAAAGTCAGACTTGAACCCCTACAATCTATTTTGCATGCAGCGGCTAGATTGATTTTCCTTGCAAATTGTTCTTCCTCTGCTGAGCCACTCTGTCAGTCTTTCTACATTGATTGTATATTTTTCAATAAATCCAATATAAAAATTTTCTACTAACATACAAGGCCATCAACAAATTTGCATCAACATACATTTCCTCACTTGTCTCAAAATATCTCCAAACCCGACACCTCTGTTCTTCACAATATCTGCATTCCTCATCCACACTCATTTTTTTCGGGCTGCACCCAATTTGTAGATGTCCGTCCCTCCCACAATCAGACTTTCTTTTAGTCTTCAAACTTTCAAGCATTCTCTGAAAATCCACCTCTTAATAGAAGTTTATGATATCCCTCAACCACAATCTTAGTCTCCCTAGGTTACCTTATTACCCCTATCTACACAGCTAACACAAGACAACAACCCCTGACAAACATTGCTGTGTGACTGATCATACAGGCCACTCAATGTTTTTTACCTTTGCATTATAGCTAAAAATATGCAAAATGTTGTAGCACTTACCCTTGTGTATCAAACTCCCATTGTCCCATAGATTGTAAACTTGCGAGCAGGGCCCTCTTACCTCTATGTCTATATGTATTACCCAGTATTGGTTTATTACTGTTTGTTCCCAATTGTAAAGTGCTACAGAATTTGCTGGCGCTACATAAATACATGATGATGATGATATGTATATATATATATATATATATATATATATATATATATATATATATATATATAAATATATATATCTATATATATCTATATATATATCTATATATATATATATATATATATATATATATATACAGGGTGATTCAAAAGTCGCAGTACACCCATTTATTTCAAAAACTCTACAGGAAATTGGGAAACCTGAATACTCCAGTAAGGTATGGGTGACGTGGTCTATCTTTTACGGTATGTACCAAACATGGGCGCCATCTTGAAATCGGCCAATCGGCCCAATTCCTGTAGAGTTTTTGAAATAAAAGGGTGTACTGCGACTTTTGAATCACCATGTATATATATATATATATATATATATATATATATAGATGGATAGATAGATATGTATTAACAATTATACATCATACAGCTCTGCAGTGTACATAAAATATTGGTTATTAACATCATTTCCTTCTAGACCATAGATTTAGGTCTAACACGATAACACTCATACTCACTACAAGACAGCCTAGGTATAATTGAAATTACAGACATAATAAATGGAGAAATGATTTTGAAATATTGCATCAAAGGTAGTAGCAAACACAGGTAAATAATAAATTACAGCATACACTAATGAAAAACATGGTCGGGAACATTATAAGTTATTGTAAGTTATAAGTTAATTTATAACAAGTAGGCTGCGAAGACCATATAATGTTATTAAGATACAAAAAAAACATTTTAAAAGTTAAATAAACTGTAATGTGTAAAAAAACAAATTATTGAATGAAGAAATCTGGGACATATTGAATTACATTACAATTACTGTTATTTATTTTACTATTGCCAATTTCATTAACCAATTTTGAAGGTGAGTAGATTTGCTTTTCAAGTTTAGCCATATAAGTCATGTCGGGATTTCAGTTTTATTTATTGCTAGATTATAAAGACTATATGCTGACATTTTTATTGTCTAGACTATATTACTATGTAACCATTTTGTGACAGCATTTTTGTAGTATCAGTTGTATTAATTTTAGTCATTTATTATATAGCGATTTTGGTTTTGTCGGTAATTATATCTAAGTAGGCTTTTTCTGACATTTCTGTTCTTTCATTAATCATCATCATCATCATCATTTATTTATATAGCGCCAACATATTCTGTAGCGTATTCGTTAATATTGATTGTAGGCATTTGCTGTTGCTCTGTCATGATTTTAATTTTGTACATAATGTCTGCATGTCGGTATATTATGTGCAGGTATATTCTGCGTCTGTTTTTCATCGCGTCTACAATATACCTATCACAATACTGTACATATCATTGTTTTCGCGTCTGATTTTCTGTCGTCATTAATTCCAGATTTAGAAATGCATACCCAACCTGTCTGAAAATATAAAGAAGACAACAAGCACTTCAGATAAACTGATTTGATTTATACATTTGGTACGCGGATATTAGTTTGAGCACTTCACTGTTGTTTTGAAATAATAATACACTATGTTTGGTGTTCTTTTTCTTGTTTGTGTATTCTAGACACATACCTGGAACAGGTATCTGAAGCAAGAGTAGCTTAATGCATGGTGTTACTTTTATTCTATTTGTTTATCTGTATTATATATGATTATTTTCTTAATCACCAAGCACTATAAATGTTATTTTTGTGATATTGCTTCAATTAAAGTAAGTGAAAGTAAAATAAAAACATTATCTATCCATTTAAAGATTGATCCATGCCGCAGTCAAGATGGAAGTATCATTTAAGCAATGTGAGTAGACATCCACAACCAAATATAATATAACAACCACACTAATGAATTAAATATTATATCACTTGAAGAGGTGATTATGCAACATCCAATCAGAAGCGGCTAGTTAGTGCTGCTGCTTATCATCATCAATGGAACAGGTATGCAGAGATCCATGAAGTCCAAACATACAGCAGCGATGAACACACAGCTTACCGCGGATTGTGGAACAGGATAGACTAGTCCGCAGTGCAGGCCTAGTAGGTAACAGGTGTGGATCATAGTGTTTACCAGGGCCGGATTTACCGCTAGACAACCTAGGCACCTGCCTAGGGCCTAGCGGCTGTCAGGGGGCCCAGATGGTGAGGACAAGAGACAGAAAAAAAAAAAAGAAATCGTGGCCCCTCCACCGACTTGCGGCACCCGACCCCCCCCCCCCCCCGCGACTGGGGTGGGGGGGGGTCGGGTGCCGCGAGTCGGGGGAGGGGGGGTCGGGTGCCGCGAGTCAGGGGAGGAGCTAGAGTGGTGGCTGGTCTCCTCCCTCCCTCCTCTGTGTGGCCTGGTCTGTGAGAGGGAAGAGTGCACAGCTGTGTATGCAAAAAGGTAAGTTGTAGTATAGTGTGTCTGTGTTTTATATAATGTACAGGCATATATATTAGAATTTATCCCCTGCACAACAAATTTTCTTAATGTGTTCTGTAATATACACAAGGAAAACGTTAAGATATTAATACTGCTAGGTGCTACTTCCAGTACTAATAAATTACATTAACTAATAGATCAATAAAAACCTTGATAGTGTCTGAATTATAAGCATGAAATTTTGAATGTATATATGAGGTTTGAACTACCAGCATAAAGTGTTGAGTCCTCACGAATATATACGTGACCTTATCATCATTATTATACTCCTGTATTATATCAATACATTTATTTTGAATCAATTAGCTTATTCCAGACTCTGATATTTTAATATTTCGCATTTTTACCTATTCTTTTTAGTGCATATCAATAAATATTTGCTTTTTTTATGTGTGATGTCTATTTATTATCCACCTTAATGAACTCCTGTCTGATGTGGAATGTTTGTTTATTATTAGACTAATATCCATGTTTCTAGTGTGCCTTCCATTTAAGTAGTACCTTTTTCTTTTCAACCTTATTATATTATATAATGTGTATTATGTGTATGTGAGGGGCCACTGTGTGTGTGTGTGTGTGTGTGTGTGTATTACGTGTATGTGAGGGGCCACTGTGTGTGTGTGTGTATTATGTGTATGTGAGGGGCCACTGTGTGTGTGTATTATGTGTATGTGAGGGGCCACTGTATGTGTGTGTATGTGTATTATGTGTATGTGAGGGGCCACTGTGTGTGTGTGTATTATGTGTATGTGAGGGGCCACTGTGTGTGTGTATTATGTGTATGTGAGGGGCCACTGTGTGTGTGTATTATGTGTATGTGAGGGGCCACTGTGTGTGTATTATGTGTATGAGGGGCCACTGTGTGTGTATTATGTGTATGTGAGGGGCCACTGTGTGTGTATTATGTGTGTGTGAGGGGCCACTGTGTGTGTATTATGTGTGTGTGTATTATGTGTGTGTGTGAGGGGCCACAATGTGTGTGTATTATGTGTGTGTGTGTATGTGTATTATGTGTGTGTGTGAGGGGCCACTGTGTGTGTGTATTATGTATGAGTTAGGGGCCACTGTGTGTATTATGTGTGTGTGTGAGGGGCCACTGTGTGTCTATTATGTGTGTGTGAGGGGCCACTGTGTGTGTATTATGTGTGTGTGAGGGGCCACTGTGTGTGTATTATGTGTGTTTGAGGGGCCACTGTGTGTGTTTATTATGTGTGTGTGTGAGGGGCGACAATGTGTGTGTATTATGTGTGTGTGTAAGGGGAGCTGTGTGTGTGTGTGTGTGTATATTATGTGTGTGTGTGTGAGGGGCCACTGTGTGTGTGTGTATTATGTATGTGTTAGGGGCCACTGTGTGTATTATGTGTGTGTGTGAGGGGCCACTGTGTGTCTAGTATGTGTGTGTGAGGGGCCACTGTGTGCGTGAGGGGCCACTGTGTGTGTATTATCTGTGTGTGAAGGGCCACTGTGTGTGTATTATCTGTGTGTGAGGGGCCACTGTGTGTGTGTATTATGTGTGCATGAGGGGCCACTGTGTGCGTGAAGGGGGGGGGGGGGGGCAAACCAATATCTTGCCTAGGGCCCCATGAGGTCTAAATCCGGCTCTGGTGTTTACCACAGGCAGTGGAACAGGTATGCAGAGATCGATGGAGTCCAAACATACAGCAGTGATGAACCCAACAGCAACGATGAAGCACAGCTTACCACGGATTGTGGAACAGCATAGCAATCACAGAGCAGGCATAGAATCAGAGCAGGTATGACTTGAAGAACCAGCAAGGAAAAGGTGAAAGGAGGGGTCTTATAATGGGAGGCTGACCGATGGCAGAACTGTCTAACACACAGGTGAAGAAATCACAGGTGCAACCGTGGCTGACAGTCTGTACTAAGAATAGAGATTTAAAGTGATAATCAGTGTTTGAGACTCGGGTGGAGATACCCAGGGAGCGGAGTGTGACTTCTGCATATTAACATGTGTAAGCAATTTTCGGTGCGCAGGTGTAGTATGGAGATACAGATTTTAAGCTAATAAGACCAACAAACAAGCATCTGAATTAGAGCCCCAATATGTTAAACATTTATTACATATAATCAAAATAGCCACAAAAAAAACCCAGAAGAGACCTTTGCTTTGCTCTTTTGAGAGCAGATCAGTGACCTTGGGAAAAGTGGGGGGCCCTTAACTCCAGGTCTTATAACAGTCGCACCCCCTGCACCTTATGTAGTTCCGCCTGTGTGTATGTGTGTGTGTAAATAGTACATACAACGGACATGATCCTCCTGTAATCTGAGTTTATATACACTGAGGAAGAATTCGCTCTTTTAGTAAATTAAACAAGCATTAAACATTTGTTTCCAGGATCTTTTCATCCTGTAGCATTAATATGTTTAAGTCACATAATAGACCAATCATATTGCCATCATGTTGACAAGCGATGTGTCTAGGCACACTATATATTTGTAAAAATTTCAGAACAGTTCATCTGTGTTCTAAAAATAAAATAACTAAAGTTCTGGTAGTCCACAGCAACTTTGGAAGAGGTATCTAACATATCAAGTTTGACAATTAATAAATGCTTGACATATGTTGTATTGGAGGTAAAGTAGGGACATCTATGTCTTATAAATTTACATGATATATATTTATCTCTCCTGAATATGAAAAAATCAATGGGTTTACTTAAAGACCAAACACATTTTAGAGTAGGCCCTACGTGTGAAAAACTTTGAGCAATTTTATTTTTTAGCTGATTCACTTAGGGATTCAATATTTAACTTTACTGAAGTAGTAATAACTACAAGTAATATGTTTTATGAATAATCTGATCTTATATGAACATGAAGTGAATTTAGAGATACATGACATGAGATTTATCCTGTGTATCTTTCTCAGAACTATTCTTGGTTTTCTCCCTGAGGGGCTGAATGAAAACATTAAGTTAAACAACAATAAGTTGTCAATTCTTATATATATATATATATATATATATATATATATATATATATATATACACATGTATACATACATACATTTATTGCGATATAAACATATATATATATATATAAATAGATAGATATATAGGTATAGGTATATATATATATATATATATATATATATATATACACACACACAAGTTAACCCGTGCATGATACTCATGCATTCTAGTCAAATCAAGCTACTTAAGGTGTTAAGAAGGCTCTTGTCATGCATTTGGGCCATAGCCCAGGCCTCAACCACCAACCACTCCCCACTGTCACCCCCGGCAACCACCAACCACTCCCAACTGTCACTTCTCCTTCAAGAAATATATATATATTTTTTTAAAGTCTTTATAAACACTTTTAACACTTTTAACAATTAACAAATTAAATTAACAAATTAAAAACATCTTAGTATACCAAACTTCAGCCCTTTCTGAATTTTTTTTTCCACACACACTAAGAATTTAGTAGGTCAGTGTATAATTCCGCCCAGCAGGTGGTGCTGCAGCTTGGTTTTATTTTTTCCACACACAGACAGACTAACACACGCCACTAGACATTTATATTATAGATATATATATATATATATATATATATATATATATATATATAAGAAATAATGAAGTCTTATGGTTTTGAGTTAGTTAGACTGGTAAGAGGGTTCTGCTAACAAGCTTACAATCTATGAGACAATAGGGGTTTGATGATAAAAAGTTGAATAATCGGTAGGCGCTCCTTCTGCGGTTGGGGAAAGGGATAAGGATGCTGCCAACGTCCCAAATGCAGGAAATACTGATATTTCCCAGCAAGCAATTTATAAAAGTAGGGAGTGAAAAAGGGACTGGGCGCAATGGGGAGGAGAATACCGCACGAGGATAAACAATGTTTCCTATACACGCTATGAGCTCTATAAGGGACAAAATCCCCTTCAATCCGGAATGTCATATAAATGTTGCACAGTGGCCTAGTGGTTAGCACTTCTGCCTCACAGCACTGGGGTCATGAGTTTGATTCCCAACCATGGCCTTATCTGTGTGGAGTTTGTATGTTCTCCCTGTTTTTGCGATGGTTTTCTTCTGGGTGCACCGGTTTCCTCCCACACTCCAAAAACATACTGGTAGGTTAATTGGCTGCTATCAAAATTGACCCTAGTCTCTCTGTCTGTCTGTGTATGTGAGTATGTGTATGTTAGGGAATTTAGATTGTAAGCTCCTATGGGGTAGGGACTGATGTGAATGAGTTCTCTGTGGAATTAGTGGCGCTATATAAATAGCTGATGATGATGATGTTGTAACCCATAAAATGCATGAAATAAGTCTGCGAATAGGTGGGTATAAACTCTAAATCATTAAACACCTATTTCCTGAATATGCAATTCCAACATAAATTTGGGGTTGCCACGGATAACCTGCATACCATACATAGTGGTTCTATATATGCACGCTATCTAGTAGATCAAAATAAACATGCCACTTAGTCTGTTTGCAGAAATAAGTCCCAATAGTGTGTAAAAAGTCTTCCAAACGAGAACATTAGCACCATTAGGACTGAATATAGATTTTGAATTGGCATAATTTTGAGAATAACCATTTGTTTTACCTAAATGTAGTATATATAGCCCCTCACTCACACAGACACACAGACACACACATAATACACTGGCTCCTCACTCACACAAAATACAATGGCCCCTCACTCACACACAGTATATTGCCCCCTCACTCACACACAGTATATTGCCCCCTCACTCATACACAGTATATTTCCCCCTTACTCACACACAGTATACTGCCCACTCATACACACACACACACACACACACACACACACACACAATACACTGGTCGCATACTTACACACACAATACACTGGCCCCTCACTCACACATAGTATACTGCCCCCTCACTCACACAAAATACGCTGGCCCCTCACTCACACACACACACACACACACACACACACACACACTACACTGGCCCCTCACTCACACACACAATACACTGGCCCCTCACACACAAAATACACTGGCACCTCACTCACACAAAATACACTGGACTTTACTCATTTGCTGCTAACAAATTGTCTGTCTGTGTTATGGCTTTTACATTGTAAGCTCTTTTGGGACAGATTGCCTTATCTGTACAGTGAGGCAGAATTAATGGTGCTATTTAAATGTGGAAATGATGAGGTAGTAGCGAAACAATCTACGTTATATTATTGTATTATTGACATCTGCATTCTTTATTGTCCTAATACCCACATGTTGTGCAATTGTAATAAATTAATAAAGACACCCACGCCAATGATTGTGTTTGAATACAATATATTAATGGCAACATTTTGTATAAAAAAAAGAGAAACATACAAAACAATTAACCATACAGGTCATCTAAAAGTTTTAGCTCCTGTTTTATTTTTTTTTCGTACTTGGCAATCTTGCCAGTGCACCGCCTTATGCGGCCAGAGATCTTCACCACCGAAGGCAGCTGACTCGGCCGAATGGAGGTGTGTTCAAGGAGCTTAAAAAAAATGAATATGCCTATTGAATCTTGAAAATACATAGGAGTTAGCAAAGATGTGTACTGTTGCCTAACTTTTCAAATTTCTTGTCTAATGGGATGCAAAATACTTTTGGAGCAAGAGGCCTTAGGATTTTTGGTTGCATATTTATATATCTATACATTTCTGTTGTGGTCAGGGAAGGGGGAGTGTTTTTCAAAAAACACTTAGTAGACCCATTACGATGGAAACCTGTGACATTTATAAGTATGTCTAGTTTAATTGAACATGGGTGAAAACAGGGATGTCTAAATATGAATAAATAATCTAAAGGATTTAATGTCAATACTTACCATCTAGCAAGGTCTCTTGGCTGGCCGCTGCCAACTCCTTTGCCTCCACCACTGCCTCCAAAGCCTCCATTACCACCTCTTCCTCCTCATCGTTCTTTGCCTCCACCACTTCCTCCTCCGACCTCCTCCTCCTGCTGAGGCTCCCCATCCAACTCCACCTCCTCTGCCTGAGGATCCCCATCCGCCTCCACATCCACCTCCTGGCGTCGTTCACAACGACTACGGTCTGTTTGAATACAAATAACATATAAGTGTATAGTTCAAAAATTAACCTGCTTAAAAATTATATAGATGTAGTCCGATAATAATGTGATCAGACATTGTGAAACATTTTGTTTGCACCACAGATAAAGACTAACTTTTCCAAAAGGATATAAACATGACAGACACACACCACTTTCACATGGCCTGTAACAAATGTTTCCTTTTGGCTTAGGGATATGGACTATCTCAGTTTTAGTCTGTAATTTGGAACTAGCCCTTTTTTGGGCCCCATTATAATTAAAGCAACCAGATAATTAATGACTGATTAGGGACATATAATACATGATGTAATTGTGTTTGGCCTGCTAATATGTGAAAATCATTATAGGCCAATTGTGAGCATTGTTTCCAAAAATGGCAATAAATTTAAACAAAATTTAAAGAAGAAGCTAACAGAGCAAAACAAGCACGCTCAAGGAACGGGTGATGGCCCAGCACAGGACCATAATATTGTCGCCACTGAAGGAGCGAGCGAGTGTTGACATTTCTGAAGAGTCTCTGGTTGGGGTGGGCCGAATTCATGCCGGGAGCGACCCAACCCTAACGTGGCCATTATCTCCTCTAGGTACATTTGGATTATATTCTATGGGTGTATGTTAATGTTTGTGTTTTGTTTACAAACATGTGGCACTTCTATCAGTATTCACATCCTAATGACTGTAATTTCTGGGTGGCTTATCCAATGTATATTTTTTTGATACAACTTTAGCCTTAACTTATATTCAGATAAATCTTAATGGATGCATCACAGTGTGAAATTTTATACTGTAAGATTTGGGTACATTTGACACTAAATCATTTTTGTTTGTTTCATTTTCACAGAGCACCAGGTAGAGCAACAAAGTGTGGGTCCCAAACCAGAGGGCGAGCAAGTGGAGGTGGGTGCCCATGGTGTTGAGGCCCCTCAGAGGGAGCATGCACAGCTCTTCAGGCAGCAGATACTATCGCACATAAGCCAACACTTTGAATCTGCCACATAGACATAGACTTTAACGTCTGTTATATGTCCAATACCCTCACCCGTCCTAAACTCAAATTTGATGAGCACATGAGCATTTTAAATGCAACCCTCACTAATATTTGCACCATCTTGGCCCAAATTGTCCAGAATCAACAAACGTCACAACACCCTCCACAGATGTCACTCCTTCACCTACTCCAGCACTACAACTCACTATTCCAAATTATTCTCCATTATCTATTTCTCATGCCTCCTTCCCCTTCTCAGTCTCCTGCCCATTCACACTCCTTGGCACACCCCTTGACATACCCCACATACCCCCCTGGCCAGGCCCAGCACTCTGGCCACTCCACTGCCCAGTCCTCTGGCTACCCCCCTGGCCAGTACTCTGCTTACCCCCCCTGCCCAGCCCTCTGGCTACCCCCTGGCCAGTACTCTGTTTACCCCCCTACCCAACCCTTTGGCTACCCCCATGCTTAGCCCTCTGCTTAGCCCCCTGCCCAGTGCTCTGCCTACCCCTCTGCTCAGCCCTATCCCTTTATCACGTAGTCAGTCACACCCTGCTGACCCAGAGAGTTCTGATGCTTCCTCCGAGCCCTCAACATCCTGGTCACTCGTCAAAAGCATGTTACAGCCTCCAAGAGGGGAAATAAGATGAACAAATAATTACATTTTTTGATATGTTTTATCTTGTTTACTTTACCATCAATGTCAATGAAATTCAAATTAGAATTTTTTAAACAAATTTTACACTGACTCCACATAACTAAAACCACAACATTACTGATTACTATATAAATGGCCCAGCAATGTGTTTCCAAAGTGGCATTCAAATGTTGTTTGTTTACAAGTTGTTGGTGATTGGAAACAAACACATACACAAGTATGCCTCCCCCCCTCCCCCAACATTTTAAACTGATCATAAACCAAGGTACATTGAAAAATGAAAATACTAGTTTTGTTGGCTAACATTCTTTGAGGCACAAGGACAATTGTGTAACATCAGCGTACACTTGATTTGTGTAAAGTGTTAAGCATGGATGCTTAATTGTGTTTTTTCTTACAATTAAAGTTACATTTTGGGCTGTCTGTTCCCTATTAAAGGGACCATAAATATGTGTGTATCTCTTAATCTAGAGCAAGTAAAGGTTTTATTATACTGTGGTTTCGTGTTGTTTGAACAGGCTTGTTTTTGAGTCCTTATTCGCCAAATTAAGGGAAGAAATGCTTGATTATATAGTTTAGCCCAAACATGTTGCATTGTAGTGCAGGTTAAAATTAATATGTGATGTACAAATGCATTCAACATCACATGAATTTAATATAAAACACATTCTGTAAATGAAAGACCAAAGAGAGTACTCATTAGCCCCATTTGTAGGGTAACATGGTTTTATCAGTGCATTTACTTGTAGTAGTTTAGTGTGTCAATTATAAAGTAAGCTAATCCTGGGAAGAATTTGAGTAGAGTTAGGGCTGTTCCAAGTGTAACTCAACCTATCATATTGTTTTTTTGTTTGGTGCCCTGGGTTTTTTAAACATTTTTGCCAATTAAAATTTAAACTCTAAAACATTACTGTAATCACCCTTGCTTTGGTGTGCAAAGTTGTGCAAAGTTGCATATTACCAGCTGTGTACTGCTTTCCTTACCTTTACAACTCATTTGTCTTGGTCACAGCATGGCCCTGTAGGTATGGTATATTCCTCACATAGTTGTACTAGTGTTACTTAGGTACACAAAACAATGCTTAGTGAAGGGAGATATTTGTATATGCACTTGTTTGGAAAATCCTATGTTTGGGTGTAGTTGGGGACATCCCCTTAGGGAATGTGTGACAGTGGTCAGTAATAACTGCTTGATTACTGGCTACCCTGAATTTGAACTTAGTTACATATTGCTTATTAAATTAAATTAAACGGATCATGTCATCCTTTGAACACGTTCACACTATATATGTGGAACAGTTACATCCTTTGCCATCATTACCATTTTATATTTTACACAAAACCACAAGGTGCACCCTATCCACGCAGGCCACACAACAGTGGCATGGAAATACCTGGGTTAGTCTAACTAATACTACATTAGTAAGTGTAAGAGACAAAGTGCAGGCTTGTTCTGATCTTATGTGGGCCAACATTACAAAATACAATAAAGAGAAACACATCATGTCCCCCAGATTTTCATAAACTGAAACAAGCTAAAAATCAGACTGGTGTGTGCAAGTGGTGTAAGTTCATAATATATGTCATCCACCAGCAATGTAGTCTGCTTATAAGTGTTTATATATGTTTAGCAGCAATAGGACATTGCCCAAACATGCCAAAAACATTACAAATGTTTAGCAGGTGGATAATGCATTAGGAAGCAGGTTTAATAGGAAAAGGTCGGAAAGTGTGATTGTGTGACTGCTGGTCTCAACTGGAATTGTTGGAAATGTTGCTAAGGTTGTTTTTGTAGTTAATTTAAAAATTGAAGGGAGAGGTGTGTGCTCCAAATCACCCAGTGCATTCTATGACTGTGCTGGAGGCTTGGGGCTTTGAACCCTTGGCCAAAGGGAAAGTGCTCCATTTACTCTCTATCCTTCAGGAGCCTAAAGGCCACAGAGAGGGTAGAAAGAGTTTTTCAGGTCCTCCTTTGCCAAGGCTAGGTTGAGCCCCTTTACATCCCCCAAAAGGCCCCTTAGAAGGCAAGAGTCTTCAAGACCATCTTCGCTGCAAGGCTCCAGCAGCCCCCCCCCCCCCCCCCCAGCGGACTGGTTCTTCAGCTCCCCCTGTCAAAAGGGAGCCTCAGATCACTTAGGGAGAGAGGGTGATCCATAAAGGTCCATTCCCCATCCCCATCACACATGCTCCACAGCAATCCTTTTTTTTTTTTTTTAAAAAGTGCTTTGTGATAGGTGTTCTGTGTACAACAAATAAATACGTCCCTGCAGGCACCAGCCATATGGCTGGTGTGCGTCTGAATTTTTCGGCTCAAGCCAAAAGCACAGGAGAAGGAAAAAAATAGTGATGAACGGAGGTTACAAGTACTTATTGCTCATGCCATACTCTGTTCACAGTGAGGATTTAAACAGATGTGTATGACCCCAAGCCATTGGACTCGATTGTAGTAACTTTGTGGTTTACCTTAGTCTATGGGCAAGATTAGTAGCAAAATGAGGATTGTGACAGGAATCCATATGTTGCAATGTGATTGTAATATGTAGTGGCCTAGAAAGCGTTGCTGCAAACCATTTAAACATGTCAGGACCCTACTTTGCACACATTAACTGAGGTAATGCTAAAATGGTAAGATTGAAGTAAGTTAAAATGCCATGTTGAATTTGCAATCTAATAAAACTTAACAGGTGCCACACTAAAAGAGTGCTTACATACTAACCACACAAATATAGCTATTACCAGCTAGTTTAAACACAGAAAATATATTGTCAGTTAAGGGTAAGGGCTGTATGGGACAGTTTGTAAATTAATCAAGGATGGAAACAATATATATTTTAAGTATACATGGACCTAAATGGGCCCCAAAGGAAAATTAAATCCAATGGTGTGTATGAGAGTGAACAGCAGTGTAGTAAGCAGAAGACACTTCATTGGTAGTGATTGCTGTCACTATTGGAGGGTGCTATTTATTATTATGATGCATTCATACATAATTCAACCACAATACATACACACTATTAGACACTGGCATTTGACATAAAGCACCTTGGGTTTTGACCAAACAATCAGGCCAAATTAATGATTCCCATAGGCAGGGTTGTCGAATTTTAAATAATTTTTAACGTGTCATAAGGCAGGAAATGCAGGTTCCCAAAATGCATCACATATTTTCCTGTGGAAATGAGAAAAAGTTAATAAAATTACTACCAAAATATTAGCCCAGAAATGACTGTAATGCGTGCACTTTCTTTATGCCTTGCTGCAGATGAAGGTGGCCAGTGTAACATAACATGCAAGGGATCTTGTTAGCCTTAACACAGTTCTCTACGAAATAGGGCATTGTGGCTTCCTGCTTTATATTGGTTGGGGAGTGTGTTTTTGTTAGGACTGGGTAATTTTATAATACACAATAGATAATTGCAATCATCATCAACATTTATTTATATAGCGCCAGCAAATTCTGTAATCTTCACCTGGGTGCAACTCCCTGGCCACCTTCATCGACACCAAATAATAGTGCTGTGGCCACTTCATCCTGGCAGCACCTACACGGTGGCACATCTGGGTCCAACAATCTGTGGTTAAAAAGGTCACACATTACTTCATTTACCAACGCGGCATGTTTTTTTGGAAAGAAACAAAGAGTTATAAGATTTATTTACTAAACCTTTGTAAACACTGTAATCCCACAGTTTTTGGATCAATGTTAGGGACTAATAATTAAAAGCTCCTTGCCATTGCCTGACAAAACCATTGTGCCATTTAATCAATGTTATTCTTAAAACAGCAAATGGGTCATGTTAGAAGATGTGAAAGCCAAGTCTGAGTTTCTAAGCTTTAGGACGTTAATGTTTGGACATTATGCATTACTGAGTTGCTCTCAGTTTTTTCAAACATTATTGAAATATTTTGCTTCAAACCAAATGCTTAACATATATAATGACCCTAAGGTCAGGATAGATGCAAAAGCATTTCCAAGTATGCTTACAGTTTGCTATACAGTTGACAAGCATTTCTAATGGATGTGTTTTTTTGGACACAATTACACATGTTTGTTTTGCAAACCATTTCTTCGTGGCCAATGTAGATTCACATATCATTATTGCTTCAACTTTTTTAAACCAGATAGCATTGTTGTATTTGACATTTGATCTTGACAGGAAAAAGTAATGATAACTTAGCTTACACTAAAAGAAGTTGTCAATGATATACTGCTTGAAACTGACACCCTCCTGAGAAGCCTGCCGTCTGGCTGCAGGCTACCTCACCTCGTCCATCCCAGCAACCTCGTCCTCCACCGCAGGAGCCCCACTCTGGATGGCAATACTGTGAAACACCACACACAGAGCTATTATATCACATACTTTACTCGGTCCATACATCAGTGCACCAACAGACCAATCAAGGCATCTGAAACGAGCCTCCAATAGGCTAAATGCCCGCTCAATGACCGATCTGGTGGCTGTATGAGCTGACTTATATGCAACCTCACGCTCTGTGTGTGGGCTTAGCATCAGAGTGAGGAACCATGGCCGTAAGGGATAAGCATTGTCTCCTATGATGGACGACAAGAAAGACAAAATAAACACACATTAATAAACTTTTAGACAAATAAATGACCACCCTCTAAATGCAAAAAAATGAAAATGTTACAAGTACATTCTGGCAAAGGCAAAATGCATGCTAAGTGTGGATTTTGAACTTGAAAACACTATTTTTTAAAACAAGGAAACTAAACACATTTGCCAAATCACAAAAGGTAGCTGAAGGCTTTTTACAATGTGTTTTCTATGTTTTTTTATAGGGATTGCATGGGCAATATCTATCTCACATGTAATGATTACTTTAAAACAAACCACCTCTTTAACAATTTAGGGTTAAAAAATGTTATCTAACAGGTACAAAATACACATTTTTTTAAATAAATTTACTTAGGCATATGAGTTTATAGTTTTGTTTGTTTAATAGTTTTGTTTGTTTAGTTTTTTTGAAACTTTAGATTGTGTTTGCTATTTGCCAAATTCAAACGATCATTTCTCCTTAGATGTTAGTTTTCAGATTAGAACATGTGGCTACATTAACATGTGCATTTTGAAGCATGCACAAACAAACTAAACAGTTTATTTACAACTACCAAGAGATGGTGCATGCACTATATGACACAATGTAGAAACCTAACATCCAAGGTCAAAAATCACATTCAGAGAACAGTCACTTTCAACTTAAGGTTTGTATTGGATGAAATAATTATTTAATAACATAAAAAACATTAGTCCAATTACCAAGAAGCCACGTGTCTCCATGTGGCCTTGCACCACCTTGCATCTCTTGCAATCTGTGTGTAACGGACTTACCTTCTCCGCCGTCCCGGAAGCCGCACTTCCGCATCCAACATCATGTGAGGCGGTCACATGACTGCAACCTAGAGGCGGTGATTTTGAATCCCTGTCAGGATAAAAACCTCACTCTGACACTCGCTGAGTGTCAGAGCAACACTTACCTGTTCCTGGCTCCTGTGCTTCGTGGATTGCTGTGTCTTCCAGTCTGCTGTGTGATGATCTCTGCCTGTTTGACTACTCTGGCTCTCCTATCCCTGTGTACTGACCCGGCTTGCTGACCATTCCCCTGTTCTTGTGACCCGTGTACTGAACCTGGCTTGTTGACTCCGAGTTGCCTTCTGATTCTGCCTGACTCCATTCCTGTGTACCGAACCGGCTTGTCTGACTCCGCAACCTCCGCTCCACTCCGCTGTACTACATCTTGGGGCGAACCTGAGGACCACGACCTGCGACTCCTGGCAGCGAAGCCCACCCCGCCTTGCGGAGGTTCTTGGTGAACACCGGGGAGATCTCTAGACTTCGCACCTCAGGTAAGCCAGCGCTAATCAAGATTAGTAGTTGAAGTATCCAGAATCTGTTACACTGTGCCACATCCTTGATTGCCTAAACGCAAAGAAGTCATTGGTACTCACACCGCATTTGGCAACCAGGTCTCGAATCTGGAGAGACAGGTCACATATAGCTTGGACATTAATGGATTGGAAATGGTTCCTGTTCAAATACAGAGAAACATTCCCACTTGATGTCCCAACTACTCCCCCTATGACGTGCGGGAAGCCGGCTATGATGGCAAACTGCCGCCTAATCCACACAAGAGACTCCTCGGGTGGCAGATGTATAAACTGGGAGATGCGCGACAGGAATGCCCTGAGCACAACCTTCAGCACATGACTGAAGGTGGCCTGGGACCCCCACTGTGGTCTGGAACGACCCAGTCACACAAAAGTGCAGTACCGCCAACAGTTTGATCATAGGCGGTACTGCTGTCAGGTAATGGTGCATTGGCTCAAGGTCACTCAGCACAATGCGCAGGGTGTTCAAGATGACATGAGGTAAGCAGATAGCGACGGACTATCTCAGCATCTCACATCCCAAAGAGTCTGACATGTGGCCTGAAGACACACTCCCTAGAATGGCAATGTTGTACCAGTTGCTTTTTTGGATGGTGTGTAGGCTCGTGCTCCTCGAGAGCCAGATTCTCATCCAAATTCAGAATCTCCTGTATGTGTGACAAAAGTATGATTTTAAATATAATCACATTAAGTAGCAGAGGGTTTTACAGCTTGATATTTCCTATGTAGACTCTAAACATGCAAATCATTCTTACAACAGAATCGCACATCATATTTAGGCTTCATTTTTAAAAGTACAATCAGGAATAAGAGGGGAAAGAAACAAACAAACATATCTTGAGTAAATACTCAGACCAAAGTCAAAGTGACCAAACACACAACTGACAGAATAGTAGGTGGGAGTGGATACTTACCACACAGGAACAGCAAAAAGGGGACCTTCCAAAAATAAAAAAATCCACAACCGGGAAAGGTAAAAAATAAACAATCTGCAAATCTGTTTGGGGTGAGTAAGAGAGACAAGAAAAGAGGTAAACATTTAACATAAACAAACCTTGAGTAAATACTCAGACCAAAGTCAAGGTGACAAGATACAGTGCAAGAAGCTTGACAATTCAAAATAGTTTACAATAATCAAAAATAAAAACAATAAACTGCCACCACCCCAAACTTACAAATAATAACAAATTTAAAAACATTAAATAGAAAAGTAGAGATGCGTATTTAAGGCACAGAAAAGCAACTATCGGTTTCTCAAAAATATTCCAAAAATCATACCTTTTGAAAGCACTCTTCCGGATAAAACTAAATCCCTAAACTCCCAACAAAAAACAAGTGCCCTAAATGGTGTTTTAAACGGATTCATAATTAAAGAAGTGTCTGCAGGTGTACACGCTGCCGCTGATCAAATAATGACAGATGCAGGTGCGGTAAGAAAACGCAGTTCTCTTGAATGTTTGAAAAGTACAAAAGCCATTGCATGTATTCCGATTACTAAGAATTAAGTGCCTTTGTTGATTTTTTTCAGATTTATTGTAACACTATTTAGGTATTCCTTATGTGAAATGTAACAGCTGTCTCACTTGCAGACATTTTTTAATTTTTGACTTGGTGCAGTCTATATGGTGTAGGTAAATTGCAATCTGAACGTTGCCATAGTGGCTAGGCATTCAACCTACCAACATTAGTGTACTGAGTTTGAATACAGAGTCGGGCCTGTATCTGTGTGGACTTTATATATCCGCATGTTTCACTGAGTTTACTTGAATGCGTCACTTAGAGAAGAGTACGCTAGTATATGTTTGCAGTACTGTGTATGTATATTTATGATTGCAAATTATTAGGCGTTGATTTCACAAACACAAAGTGTGTACATTTTTAAATTGTTTACCCTTAAACCTTCATGTTGCCATATAGTCTCATTGTGTTGTGTTGTATGATTTTTCAGATCAGTATTACCTTGGTTTCTGGATTTTGTACTCACATGTTATCATTTTACCTATTAGATCTTTCAGACATGGTGGTTGTCATTCAAGTCTTTGTGGATTCAAATCTATGAAATGGTTAATATGCACATTGGGTAAGTGGTTAGTTAAGCCACTTTTCATCAGTGGGTTGATAAGTTCAATACCTGACCCATTTTGTGAAATATTTATAAATTGCATGTGAAAAATTGTGTGCAGCTATAACACAGAAAAGCAGCTGGTAAAAATAACTTCATTCCAAAGACAAATGACAATCAATTTGAAGTCCTATTACTATTATTATTATTATCATCATACATGACTGAATTTCCATATCCAAAAATTTAAACTGTGCATGTACCAAGGATTTATATATTTATATTTATAATATTTCAAAGTATAATTATTGACATTAATAAAAAATAAGAAAGGAAAAAAAAATTGTTATGAGAAAAGTTGATGCTCAGGTTTTACTTCTAGTCTATTTCATGCACAGATTGTTTCCACTAGCATGTTGGCGAAGTGGTTAGACAATCTACCTTTCAACAGTGGAAATCTGAGTTCGAATCCTCACCAACGCCCTTATCTCTCTGGAGTTTATATATCCTTGCCATGTTTGTGTGGATTTCCTATGTGTCCTTTATGTAATAGTACACTTGGCTTAAGTTCGCAAAAATTATCCAGTCAATTTTCATAAATGTAGTTGTTATGCTTTTATATGATTACTAGCGTATTGTTAGACTTTTTTTTACAAATATCAGCAACTAACTGTTGACCCATTAGCCACTTTACATTGCAATTTATCAGAATTGTTGTTGTAATTAAGAAGAGGTTGCTTTTTAAAAAATGTACACAATGTTTAATGTTTGATATAAATATAAAATAAATTTTCCAAAACCCAAATTTTTTTTTTAGGCGAATTGAATTAAGATGTATGTTGTGCATATTTAGTTGTGACTGTTTTAAAAGAACAAAGCTATTTGAACAGTTTAGTTTTGTTATTCAGCGCTGCTGCTCTAGCTGCTTTGGATTTAATCATGACCCTGAGCTTCCTTTAGTTTAAGCAAGAAGTTAAGATAAAACTCACAGCATTTCTACCTAGCTATCACCTACTCTTCTTAACTCAGTGCAGATAATGCCTAATCTTCTTAACTTAGTACGGATCTCTGCCCATTCCACTCCCATTCCCATTCCTTTTTTTCTTAAGTGTAGAAAATCTTCTTAAGTGCAATCAAGAAGGCTTTTCATCTTAACTTAAGAAATTCTTAGCATACGCAACAAATTTTCCTTCTTATCTCCCTTTTCTGGGCATGCGCAGAGAAGAGTTTCGTAAGATCCACAAAAAACGGCAGATCCAATCACTAATGAATGTTGCTCTAATGACATGAGAAATTTAATGTTCTTTTTATTATAAAGGAGTATCTAGGCATTTGAAGTATACTGAGGCCATTAACATTTAGTGAAATAATTTTAAGGCTCATAAAGTCATCTTATTGGTTGAGTGCATGTTGGTTTAAAGTCACATATTTAAAGAATTTTATTGCACTATATTTTATCATTTTTTTCCATGTCCTATATGTGCCCACATCAGAGTGCAAGCCTATAGAATCACTAAAGAAAGATATTCTAACTGTACTTAAGAATATCTCAATAACAGAATTTAGGCCTCTGAGATACTGTACATATTGAGACTTTGATGGCCAATCACAGAATTGCTTTGTGAGGTTTAACATCTTTATGATTCTAGCAAAGCTGGCAGGTGCAGTATGATAAAGTCCTGCACAACTATCTTTACTTTTGGTCATTTTTTGGACATTTTATTTTTCATGCTTCTTTCCCACATTCATTTTTCACATTTATTTAATTAGTATAATCTATTTATTGCTTAAAAGACTATGCCGTGCCAGGCATCACTATCATTTGGCAGTTACACCTGCCATGTTGCTGGCTCAAATGATATGTCAGAAAACAAGTGTACTTAAGAAAAATCCAGGACTTAAATCAGCCACATCTGGGTCAGCACGTCTTTACTGCACATTGCCAACATCCATCATCCCCTTCCCGCCCACTTTTCACCCCTTAAGTCATAGGCAGTTGTAAGTGTCATTTGCGTTCGGAAATGAATTGCATACAATTACGTTTATTGGCGCAAGGTCCGTTTCTGAGCAGTCACAGAGCTATTTCACGCAAGATACGGCACACAAACAGACTGGCATCCCAACATGAATCAGGTTCAATATAACTCAGAAAATGTTGTTTTAAAATTCTTTAATAAATCAGATAAGTTTCTACCAAAAGAATATCTAAACAAAGAATGACCAAAAATGTGTCCACCTTCATATCGAAACTGGGAGAATATCTTTTGAAAACCGCAAAAACTGCAACTATTTTTTAAAAATTCCATGAAAAATGATCTCATCTTTCTCAGATCAAGAATTGTCACATTTTTTAAAATTATTCAATTTATCTAATCTCTGCAGGCATACAAATATCTCAATACATCTATGAAATCTTAAGAATTAGTCAAAGCAATTACCTCCTTACCAAAAAGGATAATCTTTAAACCACTTTTTCTAAACTGTTATCTACCACTTGAGCTTTTTTTCTAATAAAGGCAGATCTTTACCTTCAAGCAACTTAGCATTTATTTGACTGTATTATAAAAAAGGAAATCATCCTATGATTAATTCTTCATATTGTTAAATATATCTTTTGAATCAAGCTATTAAAATAATAAAAAAATAGCTTACAATTGATAGACTCTGTCTATTCCTTCCAAAATTGATCCTTCAAGATCAATTACGTTTTGTTAAAGTTAGGAAAGGGACAAAATATATAAGAATAATTACTTAGATGTCACATACGAAGAGTAGGTCTTTAAAAATTGCGCTGCTAGCAATCAATGCAGCGACAGCTTTTGAATCAGCTAACTGGATCTTAACATTGCACAAAAGCATTTTGTTATCCAGGAAAATGTTATTAATCTTTATGAATTCATACAATGTATTCATCAACCTAAGCAAAAACATTTTAATACCATCAGACACTTTTTCCATGAGATCAGTGACTGAGCACCTGTCACCTATTTTATTTAATTTGTGCCTCATTCATTTGGCCAGAAACCTTAGAGCTAAAAAAAAATAGTAAGGTACAATTATAGGCCTTTTGTAGATTAACTGTTTGATTTTGCTCATGTAATGGTATTAATTGTAACAAATTTAAAATGGTTTTTATCCCCGATTTTTAATATTATACAACATGTTGCTCAATTCTCTGCCAATAAAATCAATTTATTTAAAACTGAGATATTAATTATTTCAGGACAATCGCCTCTGGAAACAATAGGATCATTGGAAATACAATTTGACATGAAATGTAATAAATCTATAGAAATGTACCTTCCATCTGATCTGTCTGAACTTTGCAAACATAATAAACTGCATAGTTTTGATGTCCCTCTTTTCATGCACCCAACCTCATTTGTATGTTCATATTTTTATTACTGTATTGATATCATAAATAACCACATGGGCACAAGTTTGAATTTGGCAAAATGTCACAATTTTATTTAAACATAATGAACCTGATTCATAAAGGAAAGTAAAGCAAAATAATTAGTAACTTTCAACCTTGGCAAAACCATATTGCAATTCAAGCGGTGTAAATGAGTTTATTTATTTTGCACATAAGGAAAAGACTGGCTGTTTATACGTAATAGGTTTATTTTTGCACTGACATTAAAAATTGATTTAGAACATGCTCTACCCCAATTATAAATCTGTCCTCACATTTTAAATTTACCTTTTTCTCCAATACAACATGGTTTTGCCAATGCTAAAAGTTATTCATTTATTTTACTTTAATTTCCTTAATGAATCAGGCCGGATATAGATATATATATATTTATATATATATATATATATATATATATATATATATATATATATATATATATATATATATACAGTGGCGATTAGAGCAGGGCAGTCAGATAAAACTACTTGCAAAACAGTGGAGGGTTACTGTCATTACACCACTGGTCCCATGAAATAATCCATTATGATTGGCCAGTGCTAAATTCTGGCATAGAATAACTGCACCCCTCCTTGGACTTGATAATGACTAGCCCGCACAAATCAGGTCAAGGGGTCCTCCACTCAAAAGGACCAAAAGTCAAATTGCTTCAAAAAGAGACAGTGCCCTGTGTCCAATCGGCAGAATTACCATATGTACTAGGTGCTGGCTGTAATGCCCTCCTGCCTACTGTGCCTCTTCTGTGACAGGAAAAGAAATATGTCAGTGAAAACATTAATGCGAAACTTTATGATAATAGCAGGGTGGAAGGGAACTATTTGGTGCCAGAAACAAAGTGACCCAGCATCCACTGGGCGGATAATATATAGGGGCATAGTACCCTCCCTGTGGATCTTATTGGCTGGGGTTGCAGGACACTTATTCGCAAATAGGTAAGTGCTGGAATCAATTCTGAAGGGTTATTTTACCAGAAGAGTTGTGTAATTCCAATTCTGTCTAATCTGACAGATCAAAGGTGGTCCGTGAGCAGCCTCGGTTTTGTATGCCATTTTCGGATCTCAAAAAGAGGTAAAAAGTTATTTCTGGGAAATGTTGGATCTGGCGAATTTTGGATCAATATCTTTTGTATTATAGCCATCCCTCCCATTCTAATCTGTCATTTTAGAAGAGCTAGCATATAGGGAAGGACATAGATGCTGTGCTCTGCTCTGATCATTGTGTGTAGTGGGTTATATACAGTGTTAGACAGGGTGAAAAAGGCAATTTAGATAGCAAGCAAACTGTCCTTTTACTGAAATTTATTTGCTAGAATTGTTTGCCGCTGATCAATAGGGTGTTAGAGAGTTCAGTAGTGGCTATTGGATGATAGCAATAATATTATATTATACTAAGGAGATGTTCACTGACCCCCATGTTCTGGTGGTTTTGGTTGTGATTTTGGCAAAACCACCCTTGTGTGTTTTGGTTTTGGTTTTGGATCTTTTTTTAAAAGAAAATGCTAAAATATGCTAAAATCACATAATTTTGCTCTTTTATTTGTTCCTATATTATTGTTAACCTCAATAACACTAATTTCAGGTCATTTGCAGTCAATTTTGACCACCTCACAAGTCACAATATTATTTACATACACTTTCGGACAAATACTGCAGCGACCTGGCTGGCTGGTAATCAACAGAGCAATGACTCAAGTTCCTAGAACATTTGGGAAACATTGCCACACAGCAGTGGCAGAAAAGAAAAGTGGTGCAAGATTGAATTGTCCTTGGATCATGAAACCAGTTATGATTCATTTGATCGCTCCACCCATTTCTTGGATAGCGGTGGTAATTCTACAGCTAATACATGACAACGAGTGCTGACCATCCCGGGATGCGTGCTTTTATCAGATCCAGAGCAATCCAGGGTGTCAGACAATGCAAATTCCCTTTTTTCCTTCCAGTATGTAAAGGGACTTTCTGATGTGTCTATATCTATGCTGTTGTGAAAATAATCCTCCACCATCCTTTGGATGTTGATAGTAGGATCGGGTGGAGTTACAGCAGAAGTGTCACATTTTTTGTTCAATTCTTTTAGACCAGATCAGATGTCAAAATGTTGTGCTGAGTTATCTGCATCATCTCTGGGTCTCTTGGGGAAGCTAATTTTTTCCTAGCAGCAGTTCAGGGAGAAACTGAAGGAGGAGACGCCGTCCTGTCACGTAACACTTGAGCTGTCATCTTGCTCACCAGGAGCTCCTTGCAGCTCTTCAGATCTGGGTCAGCTGGAAACAAAGAGAAGATATAGCTCTTAAACCGAGGATCAAGCACAATCACCAAAATGTAGTGATCCGATTTCAAGACTTTGATAACTCTTGGATCCTGGCGAAGCGAATAAAGTGCTTGATCTACAAGTCCGACATACTTAGTGTTATTGCTTTGTTTCATCTCCTCCTTCAGTTTCTCAAGCTGCTTTTCCAAAAGTCTAATTAAGGGAATCACTTGGCTCAAGCTAGCAGTGTCTGAACTCACTTCACAGATGACTACCTCGAATGGTTTCAGCACCTTGCACAACATGGAAAGAATTCTCCACTGCGCTTGACTAAAATACATCCCCCTTCTTTCCCAATGTCATTGCTTGTGGAGTAAGAGTAGATGGCTTTTGGCTGTTCCTCCAGAAGCATATACAGGGTGGAATTCCACCTTGTCACAACCTCTTGCTTCAGTTGGTGGCAGGGCAAATTTAATTGCTCTTGTAGCTGCTGCAGTCTCCTACACGCTGTTGCCGAATGTCGGAAATGTCCAGATATTTTATGGGCCACAGACAGCATCTCCTGCATGTCCCTGTCATTTTTTAAAAACTTTGCACCACCAAGTTTATTGTGTGAGCAACACAGGGAATGTGAGGGAATTCACCCAGCTGTAATTCTCTCACAATATTGGTTGCATAATTAGAAATTAAATATCTTGAGGAGAGTTCAAGCGGGATAAGCCATGTTGCAATGACTTCCCTTCATTTTTGTAACAGATTTTCAGCTGCATGCCTCTTAATGAAGCCGGTGTTACACAGAGTAGCCTACCTCTGACAAATGTGAGGTCCTTGGGTAAATGCTGCTGCTGTTCCTGCTGGTGAAAGCGAATCACCAACCTAGTGGGCTGTCACAGTCATGTAATCTTTAATTTGCCCACTTCTGCTTGTCCACATATCTGTTGTTAAGTGTACAGTGGGTAGCATGGCATTTTGCAGCCCAATAATTAAATTTTTACGAACCTCCTGGTAGAGGTGAGGAATAGCTTTTCTAGTGAAATGGTGTCATGATGGAATATGGTAACGGAGACACAAGAGCTCAAGTACCTGTCTAAAATCAGCTGCATTAATAGTGGATATTGGACGCAGATCTAATACTAGAATAGTTGACATGGTGTCTGTGATCCGCTTTGCAACTGGGTGACAGCTTTCATAATTGCTTCCTCTTGCATAGGATTGTTTAACAGTCAATTGTTGTAAACTACTAGTAGTCTTCTTCTTGGTCTGCTGAAGATTCACCCCCAGCAGCAGCAGCAACAGTTGGACTAACGCTCAAGAATTCTTCTGAGGAATCCAGGATAGTGGAGGAATCATCTAGCCTTACCAACTTGGATGCAAGACTATCTCTGATCGCTACTGAGGATATTGATGAGGATGGTGTTGATTGCAGGCGTCGGGGTGTAGGTGAAAGATGGTACCTAGCTGATGATGGACTGCTTGTTGTTATTTTTTTAGCATAAGTTTCTGATTTTCCCAACAGCTTGCCATGAACTCGCTTCAAATGGCGTAACATGAATGAGGTTCCTAGATGGTTAAGGTCCATACCTCTACTGACTGTGGCTTTACAAATGCTACAACTGTTGTAAGGATTTGGGTAAAAATAATTCCAAACATAAGACATGGATTTTTCGGTCTTATGTCCAGGCATGACAATGGCGTTCTTCTTATCACGTACAAGAACTGCTTCCACCGGTGCAGGACTTACAAAAGCAACATTATCCTCATCAACATCCTCATGAGCGCCCTTGTCGGCTACACAAATATCCCCCTCATCCTGTTGCAATTCCAAAGTGGCATACTCAATTTGTGTTTCACCGGCTACACTTGGTCTGTTCAGGCACACATCTGCAGAAATGCTGAAAGGGGCCTTCTTTATGGGTACACTATCAGAATGGTCACGATTACACATAGCACTCGTGGATAGACTCTCCTCAGGGATTTGTGTCATTTCTGAATCTGAACGTACATTTTCCTCTAATGCCTTACTGTTTTCTTCCAGCTTGGCTTTTACATGTAAAAGTATTTGGACATCACTTTTCGTGTCCAAATGACAAGTTCTTGCTTGGTCAAGCCTGCCAGCCCTAGTAATTGTATTTCAGCAATGACAATTAGCAATGGTGCAATGGAGATCTCTTCTTTGTCTGTTACCTATATATCACAGTGCAATGTGACACCAAGCCTCCCAGCCCTAGTATTTGTATTTCAGCAATGTCAATTAGCAATGGAGCTCTCCTCTTTGTGTGTTACCTATATAACAATGTACATAATGGGGCTGCAGATTTAGAAGAGCAAGCCTGCCAGACCTGTTATTAATTCTATTTCAGCAATGACAATTAGCAATGGAGCTCTCCTGAATGTCACTATAGACTTTGAAGAACACTGCTACCCCCTCCTCTTTCTATTCTACCTATGATGCTGCCAAACTGCTCTACAGACTGTGCTACCCCTTCAGTGTCCCTCTGTGAAATGGCAATAGATCGCCATGGAGGGCGGTACTTATAGAATTCAAAAGATCCGAGATCCGACGATGTAACGATGACGTTTTGCCTCGTTTTCAATTTCGAAAGTACCGAGCCGATCCGATCTGCCAATTTCGGGCGTGTTTGGTCCCTGTGCATCTCCAATATATATATATATATATATATATATATATATATATATATATATTAGAGATGTTCACTGACCCCCCATGTTTTGGTTTTGGATCTGGATTAACTCTTGTGTTTTGGTTTTGGATCCCGATTTTTTCTAAACTTTTTTTGCTAACATTACATAATTTGGCTCATTTTTATCCCTACAGTATTATTAACCCCAATAACATTGATTTCCAATCATTTCCTGTCAATTTTTGTCAAGTGACAAGAACACTGCTACCCCTCCTGTTTCTGTATGAGCAATGGCACTGGAAACTGGAGAGAGATAAAAACACCTGCCATCCCTGTTTCTGTGTGAGCAGTGGCACTGAGCAATGTGACTGGAGAATTGAGAGTGACATGAACACTGTTAGCACTGTTTGGGTGGGCTCTGTTTTCAGAAAAATGAGCCTAAACATCTCATATATATATATATATATATATATATATATATATCTCAAGGTTGCTTCTGATAAATGGCATTCTGCCATGTTAAATCAGTGAGAAGGGGGTCATGGTGTTTGAGGGGGTACATTTTAAAAAAAGTATTAAAGTTATTAAGCTGAAATCCAGCATTGCGAATAGAGAATTGTTCACAGGTGCCGCATGCCAAAGTTCAGATAAAAGGAGTAAAAAATGACAAATTTGTAATAATCTAAAGTTCAAAATCTTGCTATTTTTTTTCCACTTTCTAATTTGCTAAAGTCACCATTTTTCAGGTTTGTTTGGGAGAGTGTACAGGAGGTTTTAAAACTTGAGGTTTGTTCTGTTAGAATGCTATTAGGGCGGAGGATTTTTTGAGAAACGTATAGTGTTTTTATAATTTGGTAAAATATGTCCCATTTTAAAGATAAGGGATTTCACAAAATTTAATACCGTTGCGCTTGTCAAATAGAGGTATGTGGTGGGTGTACTCTGAGTGGCTTCACTTGCAAGCACAAATATGGCTGGCTCTCTCGCTAAAAAAATTTCTTCTGTGAGCAGGAGAAATTAGCCATATTTTCTAGGCACAGGGTGGCTGGTCAGTGTTTTGGGGTTGAGGGGAGGAACACTATAATAGTATTAGCCCTGGCATCGCTCTCATTTCACAGTTTAATCTCTCCGAGCGGTGCCACAGGTGGCTGTAACAGAGCCCGTTTAATCGTCCCGCCCCTCAGTGACGTCAATTA
This sequence comes from Mixophyes fleayi, assembly GCF_038048845.1. NCBI lineage: Eukaryota > Metazoa > Chordata > Amphibia > Anura > Limnodynastidae > Mixophyes > Mixophyes fleayi. The sequence continues at coordinate 49,554,293 of NC_134412.1, read as the reverse complement.
ATTTTTTCACTGCACTGAACTGGGGGCATGGAATTCGAAAGTGCTCTGTAGTTCACGTGCTGTGCAGACAGAGCTGTGTCTGATTTATCACACATTCAACTAGAGAAAGTGTGATCAGAATAATGAGAGGCAGAGAAAACATTATGTATGTAAATAAAACCGTGAATATGGATCATAAACAGTGAAGATGTCAGTATAAGTGAAGTAGATCTACGTATAAGGGGGACAGATCTCGGTATCGGGGGGCAATTACCAATATATGGGGTAGTATATCTTGGCAAAGGGCTCAGTTACCTGCATAGGGGATAGTGGATGTTGGAGTGGGGGCAGTTATCGGTATTCGGGGGTCTAGGTCCAGACCTCCTGTGTGTGGAGATTCTGTTTCTATGGCTCCAACCAGACATGTCACCAGACATGTCACCAGGAGCCGTCAGTGATATCACTATCAGTGCAATGCAGAGACCCTGTGTGTTGTATTCTGCAAAACCTCCCGTGAGTTGTATTCTGCAACCCCCCCGTGTGTTATCGTGTGCAAACCCCCCATGTGTTGTATTCTGCACCAACCCCGTGCCGTAAATTCTTGACTGCCGCCTCACCTGGAATCTAATTATTGCACTGTCCATACAAGTGAAGTACCGAGGAAGGAAACAGGGTAATGTACACAAGTTATTTAGGACTGGGTACTATATATATTTTTATATATATATATATATACACACATGTATGTATTTTTATCCTGTCCCCATATTATTTCCAGCTCCCCCGTATTACTGCCTGCTCCCCTCCTGTGCTGTGTCCTGCCTACCCTGTCTATATATATATATATATATATATATATATTAAAAACACACAGATGGATACAATAGGTACTCTACTTAATTATCCGCTTAAAAGATCATCAATATATCAATATATAGAAAGCACTCCACATTTACAGGTGGCTGCCTCACTCCCAAAGAACCGGGTGGTAAGTCCAGATAAATCAACACATAGAAAAAGAAGAAGGGATGGGTGCATAATAGAGTATTGCCTCCAGGTAATAATCCTACATGCGTACCAAATATATGAAGGAACATGCGCACATCAGCAGATCTAATATGCAGGTCCAATATGGTATCCTTCTTGGACGTATGGAATCATCTCATAGATCAGGGAAACAGAAAACATTCACATAAAGTGTAATATTTCAAATTATAAAATTATAACCAATGTGGATCCCACCACCACCAAACTGCACACTCCACTTGTGATTAAGCGTACCAGAAGGATAAAAACACAGGATTATCTGTGTATCTTATTGCTTGTTCTTCATTGATGTCCTTCTACACTTGTGGGCAAAACAGAAAAAATACACATGGTGTAGTATGTTCTTACAAAGGCTTTTTAACTCAAATAAAATCACACTCACATAACAAATATAAGCTTATTTGAAAACAGGATGCTAGAGCAGTAGCGTTCCTTCCAACGTTAAAGCAATACACAAATGAATCCCAATAGTTGTAACAATTAACACAGGCTGATCTGTAGGTCAGCTGATGTGACAGGAATATTCCCTCCAGCGTTACCACTATGATATAGATGAGTCTCAATGTTGTCCAATAACTGATATGTAAGTGATCCACAAAAAATCCTCAACGCGTTTCGTCTATATGGAAGACTTCGTCAGTTGATATGAGCATATAAAACAAGAGTATATATAGTGTCCAACGACATCTTGCTCATGCATCAAAACCCAGAAATTCGGGTAAAAACTTTATCAATACATCTCAAAAATAACAAAACTCGTGTACAGGTGTATTTTATTGTTAAAAGACTGGAAATCCTCTAGGGGTCATTTTTCTTGTTGGCCTTTGTTCTATACACATATACACTAAGAGATGGGCAAATAGATGGATATTGGAAACTCTGTAGGTTATAACTTTACCAATACATACATTACATCCACATGTACAAAGATATGCATAAATGTATAAATATATAAAAGATGTATTCAATAACCAAATCTTATTATACAAATTACAAGGGGTGCATAACCTTTTGGTTCTAATATAAAAATAATTGCCATAAATATGTTATTAATTGGTGGCAACTAAAATAGTTATAAAATTATAAGTTAAACCATACATGTACCATACTCATATATAAATAACTAAAATGCATATTAAAATTCAAAATATTATTAAAATTATTATATCCCTCAAAAAGAAATTTAAAAAGATATAAATACACAGTAACCTTTGCAGCATCCACTGAAATGTATTTTACATCTTAAAGTACAATTCATAAATGTTCATACAAAAATTGGTACAAAAATACATAAAAAGAATACATAAAAAAATTCATAAAAAATTCACAAAAAAGGAGCAATTTCATAGCCCTCATTCAAACATCTTGGGGCTGAGGTGCCTAGTTAAAATATCCTGTGCATCTATCTCCCTTTGTACCAGTTTTTTTGAAAATCTCAACCTCTAGGGCCTAAAGTAATGTGTACAATAGCCATAACATTTATTTGTTTGGGATCTGTACTATGTTCATGACAGCAATGTTGATATAATATATGGCTTTCTGACTTATGTTTAATATTTCTAATATGTTCTTGGATCCTTAATTTCAACACTCGCTTAGTTTTACCCAGATATTTCATGCCACATATACATTCCATTAAAATATATCTCTGATGTAGTAATGCAACTCATTAAACCCCATTAAATTTCCTACTGCCATCATGATTATAAAAAAAAATTTGGGCTGGATTTATATATTGGCACATATTACACATCTAATGAATCCCTGGGCTTCCAAGAAGGTGGAGCCAATTTTAATCCTCTCCTCTCTCAACAAACTTGGAGCTAAAGTGTCTTTAAGATTACATTTTTTTCAAAATAGTACTACAGGTTTGTCATGATACTAGTCAGAATGGGATACCTTTTAAGAATATCCCAGTGCTTAGAGATAACTGTTCTAATCTTCTTTTCTTTGCAGTTATATTGAGTAATGAAAGCTGTTTCTTCTTTTTTATTTTCTTTAGTTGAGTATTTAAGTAGATCACAAAGCATATAACATATAACACAAAGACAAGAGGGAGAGGGGGAAGAGTAACAACATTAGGGTGTGGTGGTGGGGATAGTTATAATGAATACACTTGTGTCAGAGAATCTGATTAGGTCTTGATTGACCACACAGAGTATATATAAGACAGACCCCACCCAACCTTACAAATCCAGTATTCAAATGCATTTACAGGTTCAATAGTCAATTGGATTGGTCAAAGGTCGCAAACTCTGGGGAATCTATAAAATTTAGCCATGGGCCCCATATGGCATAATACGTTTCAAGCGAGTCCATAGAAGAAAGGTACGTTTCATCCATAGACCTGTAGAGCTCTAATCTATTGGTCCACTCTCGAATAGTGGGTGGGGTGGTTGTTCTCCATTTCACTGAAATTACTGCCCTAGCTGCCAATATCATGAATTTTAATAAAGATTTTTTAAAACAGGATATAGGCATATCTGTTTTGTTAAGGAGTCAGAACACCAGGGTGTCAGGTATGGCTTGACCAAGCAGCTTTCGCGAGATGCATATCACCATGGACCAGAAAGATTGTAATATGGGGCAATCCCACCAAATATGGAGTAGGAAACCAGATTCTTGGGTGCATCGCCAACTGGTGCTGGGTGCACCGCGGAGGATTCTTGCCAGGTGTGTCAGGCATCTATACCACCTGGTGAGAACCTTGTAATGGGTTTCTAATATTGAAACATTAGGTGAGCATGTATGAGTTGCTTGGAAGATTTTAGACCAGTCAGCGTCTTGTAATTCTATTCCCAGTTACTTTTCCCAATATATGATGAATTTGGTAGGGGACCTAAAAAAATGTTCAGCTAACTGCTTATAGATAGTCTATAGGGAGTGTGGGGGCAGTGTAATCTGCAGCAAAGGGATTCGAAAACCATCAAGTTTCTATTAGTGTATTGTCTTGGGAGTCCTGTCAACAGGAGGTGTTTAATCTGCAGGTACTTCCAAATCTCTATATCGGGTAAGTCCCATTTGGATTGAATCCCTGCAAATAAAAGAACCCCTGTGGTTCCCACCAACTTCCCAACATGATGGATTCCTACTTGCAGCCATGATCTGAATACTGATGGAGTAGCTCCTGGGGGAAACATTGGATTGTTGAATAGGGGAGTTAGTGGGGAAATTGTTGAAGAAATGTGAGTGAGAGTTCTGAGCTTGGACCATTTCGCTAAGGTGGGTCCAAAAGTAGGATGGGGAATCATGGGTATGTTTGATAGCCGGAGTAATGTAGCACCAGAGAATTTAAGGAACAGTGATTCTCAACCCACTGTTTCTTCCCTGCCTGGTTGGTGATCTCCATTATTCTGGTCAATATCGCTGCATCATAATAAGAGGGAAAATGAGAGAGCTGGAGACCTCCTAAGTGTCTGCGTCTAAATAAGATATCATGTTTAAGTCTAGGGCATCTCCCACTCCACACAAAGTCCTACACTAGACTTTGGATGCCCTGAACCATAAATCGGGTATATGAATTGGTAAAGTCTGTATGAGGTAAAGAAGTTGAGGTAGAACATTCATGTTAATTATATTGACCCAACCTATCCATATAAAATTCTTGCTCTGCCACTCTCTCTCAAGTCAGCTCGGAGATTGCCCAAAAGTGGTTTGAAGTTGAGGTCGAACAAACGTGAAATGTCACTAGAGCGTACCACGCCTAAATATCTCAGTTGGGAGTGGTGCCAAATAAAAGGAAAGGCATATTTTAGGCCTTCCACCATTGAAGCCGGGGGCTTGATGTTCATAGCCACTGATTTGCTATAATTAATTTTAAAATTAGATTGTAAGCCGAACTTTTGAAATTCTTTGACCAAGTTGGATAAAGAGACGACTGGGTTGGTAATAACAGCCAAGAGATCGTTTGCAAATAATGCAAGTTGGTTCTCTTTTGCCAACCTGTATTCCCGATATATTTGGGTTGGCCCTAATAGCTCTTGCTAGCGCCTCCATACACAACACTAAGATAAGCGGCGATAGCGGACCACCCCTGTCTAGTGCCATTATTTATCACAACTGGTTCTGAAAGATCTCCATTCATTTTGATTCAGACTGTGGGTTGTGGATTGTAACGATCTACCTGCTGCTTGCTGCTTTGTATTGGCAGCTCCTGCCTCCAGGACTATTGGACTTTATTATTTGTTATATATATATTGTGGCAGTATCTCTATTAACCAGAGATGCTGCTATTGTGCCTGCTTGTTGTACTAGGGGTTAACCTCTTCATTAATTATTCCTTGCTCCTGGGTGAGTCCATATTTATACCTGCCAATCCCAGCATACATTGCTGGCTATTGTTGTTACTTGCTGTTGTTGCTTCCATTCTGCTGTGCTTCTGGGTTACCTGCTGCCTGGGATCTCTCCATATCACCTGCTTACCTGCATCAGTCATGTACCTGGTATTTACTTCTGCATTTCCCTGCAAAGCTCATTATTCACCATCTGGTTTGTACTTTTCAGCAAATAAAACATTGTGTGTTTTCACCATATTTGTGGCTCCTTAGCTGTATTCCTGCATTGAACCGTAACATTGATAAAGTGCTAGAATTCTATAAATTCCTAGCGGGCCTAAGCCCAGGTACTCTAGGATCCCTCTCATAAAAGGCCAACTTACACGGTCGAAGGCCTTCTCTGCATCAGTAGACAAAAGCATTGATATCGTTGCTGAACATGAGGTCAAATGAATCAGATCTATCACCTTAGTGGTGTTGTCCTGTCCCTCACGATCCAGAACAAAATCCACCTGGTCGGAGTGGACCAGATCTGGAAGTATAGATTTTATTCTATTTGCGATGAGTTTTGCGTATAACTTAATATCCACGGTTAGCGAGGAGATAGGCCTATAACTCGCGCACTGAGTAGGGTCCTTCCCCTCTTTGGGAATTACCATTATATGTGCTTCCAGACTCTGTGAGGAGAAAAAGGAGTCCTTAGAAATTGTGTTAAAGGCCGCCACCATCAGGGGTATTAAATTATCTTTAAAAGTCTTGCAGTATCGTCAAGGGCAGTGGCTAATTGGTCCTTACAATATGTGATTGGCAGAAGGAGTTCGTTAAGGCGCCAAGTGCATTTTCTGGTCATGGATTGGGGGAGTTGAAAAGTCAGTGATATAGGTGCATGGTCAGACCATGTTATTTGACCAATGGATGTTGTTAAGAGTCTGGAGAGAAACCTATGTGAAAGAAGTAGGTAGTCAATTTGTGAGTATACATCATGTGGATGGGAAAAGAAAGAGTAATCTCTCTCCCCAGGGTGTTGGAGGCACCATGTGTCGACCAGGTGGTGTTCATGGAGAGTACGTCTGACCTTACAGTGTTGAGATCTGCGTACTCCTGTCCGGCCGTTAGAGGTGTCTGGTTTTGGTTGTAGGGTCCAATTGAGGTCTCCTCCCACAATTAGATAGAATTCCTTCTGCATGTTCCGCATCTTTTTCTAACGCCCGTGTTATAAACAGTGGTTGTCCTTGGTTAGGCAGATATAATTTGACAAAAGTGTATGTTACATCAAATAGGCGGCATTTATTCAACAGGGCAATAATTTTGAAAATCTGAAAAAGGGAGTCTTTTAGAGAACAAAATGGCAACTCCTAGAGTCTTGTCCTCACTGTTATTACCAAAATACGAGCTAGTATAGAAACTATTCAAAAGCCGTGGGGCAGCTCCCTGTTTAAAATGTGTTTCCTGGATGAATACTACATCCGCTCCCAGGTGCCTCATTTCTTTTAAAGCCCGTGATCTTTTCTCAGAAAGGTTGAGACCCTTGTCATTGTTTGAGACTAATTTAAATTGGGCTGTCATGGGCGTCTAAATATTCAGGAAGAGCACTTCTGATGCCATGCAGACAGAGCATTCAAGTCAACATTTGTAGGTAGAGGGTGACCCTGGGCTTTGTAAGCAAAACAGAGGTTTGTATGAATTAAAACTGGTGGGGAGAGGAGGGTGGGAAAGTCACAAGAGGGATGAGATGTTATAACCAAAAACAGACCTAAGCAAAAACAAAGAAAGAACGAATAATTAACAATCAAACCGCTCCAGGGAAATGGGGGAGGAGGGGCCGCACCCATCTCTCGGACTTCTTCCAGTGGTGGAGGGAAAAGGTGACTAACAGAGTCATCTTATAAGCATAACTAAAGTTATGTTAGGAGACCATCTAGCGGATATAAACCAGGGTGCATATCTCAAATAGGTAGAATTTCATAGAGTAATACTTTGGCTTAATGTAGTTTCGGGTTGAGGTCTGGGTAAGTTGCCTTTGATGTCTGTTTATGTGTTCATCTCATGGCAGGAGAGAGATTGGGGGGCTATAATATCTAATCGAAAGGTACTTTTATTGTTGTCCCAACTCTCAGTTTAGGCACAGACACTATCTAACTTGATAGTAATAAATTTAAAGGGAGGGAGACCTCTATAGAGTAAGTTCAACTAGGACAGCATAATCACGTGATAGAGCACGTGTAGACAGGACAGAAGCCGGTGTCTGCTGCTCCAATATTTCCGTGACAAGGAAAAACCAGTGGATAGAGTATGGTGAGGAAGGGGGTGTGTAGTGAAAGAAACTGGTTAAATTGGTGGGGAGGGGAGGGTGGGAAAGTCACAAGAGGGATGAGATGTTACGAACAAAAAAAGACCTAAGCACAGACACAGAAAGAACGAATAATTAACAGTCAAACCGCTCCAGGGAAATGGGGGTGGAGGGGCCGCACCCATCTCTCGGACTTCTTCCAGTGGTGGAGGGAAAAGGTGACTAACAGAGTCATCTTATAAGCATAACTAAAGTTATGTTAGGAGAGCATCTAGCAGACAAAAACCAGGGAGCATATCTGAAATAGGTAGAATTTCATAGAGTAATACTTTGGCTTAATGTAGTTTCGGATTGAGGTCTGGGTAAGTTGCCTTTGATGTCTGTTTATGTGTTCATCTCATGGCAGGAGAGAGATTGGGGGGCTATAATATTTAATCGAGAGGGACTTTTATTATTGTCCCAACTCTCAGTTTAGGCAAAGACACTATCTAATTTGATAGTAATAAATTTAAAGGGAGGGAGACCTCTATAGAGTAAGTTCAACTAGGACAGCATAATCACGTGATAGTGCACGTGTAGACAGGACAGAAGCCGGTGTCTGCTGCTCCAATATTTCCGTGACAAGGAAAAACCAGTGGATAGAGTATGGTGAGGAAGGGGATGTGTAATGAAAGAAACTGGTTAAATTGGTTTAGCACCATTCCATGATGAGCAAAACATCTAGTTGACAACAGTGTTTCCCAGTAACACCGGGCATGTATTAGAAAGAAGATAAGCAGAAAGCAGTAGATTTTGTGTCCGAGGTCTCCTCATCGCATTTCTGGGGTTTCCCACCATTTGCCAAGATTCGCCATCAGTTGGATGTAGGCGGGCTAGATGCTGTTGCCAATATGGTAGTGGTACTTCCTGCATGCCCAGTTGAGAGCAGAATGGATTCATATCTTGAGGTGATGTCAAGAACTCAGTCTTTTCATTGTTGGAAACTTGCAGGTTGAAAGGAAAACCCAGCAATATTTAATGTTCTTGGTACGTAATGTATCTGTCAGGGGTTTAAGCATGCAACGCATCTGCAAAGTATGCCAGGAGAGATCCTGAAAGATTTCGAGTCAGTTGGCATCATAATCTAGAGCGTCCAGTTTCTTGGATAGATTTTTGGAGAATTCATAATGTAATGTACATAATAATGCAGACGACAGATCACTTCTCTTGGGCATTCGGATGGAGAGCCTCGTGGTCTCAAGGCCCTGTGAGCTCTGTTGAATTGGATATTAGTGGAAGGGTCCTCATCTAGAATTCCATTGAAGATTTTAGTGAGGAAGGCGATTAGATCTTGTGTGGATATGTCTTCAGGGATTCCACAAATTTGCAGGTTGTTTCTGCGGCCCTGTCACGGGCACTAGGAGTCTTTGCCCAGGAGATCACCAGATGATGGACTTACCAGAGTAATATAGCTGGTATTATGGTTTTCTGGTAGCAGGGTGACAACGGAACAGGAGAAACAGCAGATGGTGAGAGAATGCTCAAGGAAAGTCTATGACTAGCAGCAACTGGTAATGAGTAGATGAATGTACACGAGGATCCAGATGGATAAGGAAACGTGAGGAGAGTCAGTGGTCTGCGTATAGCAAGTTGTACCACTGCTATAGTGAGGAGGAATGTCCAGGAGTAGCGAGGAGGTAGTGAGAGTCAGCGGTCTGCGTATAGCAAGTTGTACCGCTGTCTATAGTGAAGGAATGGAATCCAGGTGAAGGTAGGTAACGGGGAAGTCAGTGGTCTGCGTGTAGCAAGTTGTACCACTGCTATGTGAGAGGATACTTGAAACAGGTGTCACAGGGAACAGGAGTCAGTGGTCTGCGTCAGCAAGTTGTACCACTGCTATATATATGTGAGGAGGGACACGAGGAGATGAATGTAAAGCAAAGTATACACGGGGCACACAGAACTTGATCCCACGATGATATCCACAATACAACAATAACTGACCAGTGCTGCTTGAAGTATACAAAGTCTCAATAGCAATCCAGGCAATAGAAAACAAAGTCAATGGTAACGATAGCTTCAGTGGATAGGAGGCTCCGGAGAAGAACACAACTCAGTCCAGATGGATATGCAATACAAAAGCAAAGTCAATGGAAAGTATGCATACCGCGGTTCAGGAGAACAGGCTGTCAGAGCGACGTGCAGGGATACCTGAAGGCTGAAGGCCGGCAGGAGGAGAGACCACTGGAGGGTGGAAGCGGTAATCAGGTTGGTGCAGCGCACGGCAGGTAATCCAGAATCAAAGAAGCAATACTCAGGAAGCAGTAGTAAGTGAAACTGGAAACATGATGAACACGGGAGAGTTGAGGCTGTCTGGTATCCAGTAGTAGTGGTAACGGAGGCAGCGGAGAGCTGACACGATAAACACAGGAGAGTTGAGACAATCAGGAACTCTGAAGTAGTAACGGAGGCAGCGGATAGGAATCAGCTGAGTGCAGGCACGATGAACACAGGAGAGTTGAAGTGAGCAGGAATTCTGTAGTAGTAACGGAGGCAGCGGATAGGAATCAGCTGAGTGCAGGCACGATGAACACAGGAGAGTTGAAGTGGTCTGGCAACCACAATAGCAGTAAACAGGAATCAGCAGAAGCTGAATACACGAGGAACACAGGAACACCTACAGAGGCTCATGGGGAATGAGACTCCAAGATCAGGCAACCAGGTAATGATCACAGGTGGTTTAAATAGGGAGGGTTGCCTGATCATCCAATCAATTAAAAGCAACAGGTATTGAAGGCTTGATAAGGGCTGCACATGCGCAGACCCTCAGGATGGCGGCCGGCCACGGTTCCTGAACACACGGGAAATGGCACTCACAGTCCGGTGAGTGTCAGGCCCCTGTTATCGAGGTCGTCGACTTTGCTTTGTAACAACTGGAGGTCTTGAGCTTGTCGAGCTACGGTATCACTGAGATGATCATGGCATGCCACGGATTCCTCTTTGTAATCTTCTAAAGTAGAAATTCTAGATGACAAACGGGTTAAGTTGGCTTGTAGGATGGCAACCTCCTTCTTAACTGTATCTTAAGTCTGGAGTCCATTAATTCGAAATCTCTTTTAGAAGGGAGTTCAGCTTTTGTTGGTAAGGATTTGATCAATTGCAGGATCGCCCAAATATCTTGATTGGTACTCACAGAACAATCAGTGGAGGTGGATTCAGTTGGAGTAGCCATCTCTGCGGCCTTAGAGGCTTCTGGCAAAGATGGTGGACTATTATTTTGTTCTGGAGGAGTGACTGCAGATTGGATATAGTTACATAGGTCTTGACGTTTGGGTGTGTCCACAGGTTTTCCGGGAATCCGCTTGAACTGGCCTATCTTATCTTTGGCCATTAGTTGATCACACCAAGTACAACAATTAAAAAGGGGAGGTACAGATGCTGAGAGTAGACTTGCTGTGAACAGATGGTCTTCTTTGTCACATGTCACATCCCCCCAAAGGATGGGTTATTTAGTCATCTAACAAAGCTGCAATACAATGTAAATGTCCTTTGTAGATAGGCAAAGCGTTATCTTTAAATACATGGCTAGGGCCGGATTGAGCCGATTCACCTTGCTGTGTGTGGCTTTCCCAGGCATTATATATAACCAGATGGATCTTCGTAACATGGGTCTTATCTCTTCCAGATCATGAGACATTCTGGCAAGCCTTGAGTGAACCCTTCTCACCCCAGAATCATCTAGACCTTTACTGAGCACAGACATTTCTGATTTGGATAAAACGAGACTTGATAGGTTAAAAATCCCATTATGACCTAAAGAACCATTGTTAATTATAAGTAGAGATGGTCACTGACCCCCGTGTTTTGGTTTTGGATTCGGTTTTGGATCTGGATTACCGTCGTGTTTTGGTTTTGGTTTTGCAAAACCGCCATTGCGTGTTTTGGTTTTGATTTTGTTTGGTTTTGTTTTGCTATTTTGTTGGAAAATCAATGTTTTTGGGCCTAAAAAAACCCAATTTAGTGTTCCAACTGTTTTAGAGATAAGTAATCTAATTGTTGAGGTAATAAATCATCCAAAAAAACTGTTTAATTCTTCGTTGGTAGGCCTTCATTTATTCTACACACAAAACAGATTGTCTTCCTCTCCATCTATGCATATTGGCAATGCAGCCATCGTCTTTGGATGTATATTACACCCTACACTTATAGTTAAATATGTAAAGAAATGGAAAAGGGCAGTTTGCTTTCTGTCTCTATAGGCCCCCCTCCACTTGTTTAAAAAAACAAAAAATTCAGCCGTTATAGACTATACAATATTAATTGAAATGGACAAAGCCAGTTTGGTTTCTGCCTCTATAGGCCCCCCTTCACTTGTCACAAGTGGCACAAGTCTTCACTGCACATCAGTTGTTATACCTACCTCCGCATTATAGTTGCAAGTCGCTGACTCTCCTGCTGCATAGCTGCAAGTCGCTGACTCTCCTGTCTCATAGCTGCAAGTCGCTGACTCTCCATTGACATTCCTTGTCCTAAGTTGTTGTACTGTTCCAACCATTCACCATACTGCCCAGAGGATCGCTGTGATAAACTCCGCCCCTCTGGTAAGCATAATCACACCTGGTGAATCCTGGGTAGAAACTCCTAGTGCCCGTGACAGTTTCTAGGATAAGTAATGTAATTGTAAAGCTAATAAATTATCCAAAAAACAGTTTATTTCCTGGTAGGCCTTCATTAATTCTACACACAAACCAGATTGTCTTCCTCTCCATCTATGAATATTGGCAATGCAGCCATCGTCTTTGGATGTATATTACACCCTACACTTATACTTAAATATGTAAAGAAATGGACAAAGGCAGTTTGGTTTCTGTGTCTCTAGACCCCCCTCCAGTTGTTGTAAATACAAAAAAATTCAGCCGTTATAGACTGTACAATATTAATAGAAATGTACAAAGGCAGTTTGGTTTCTGTCTCTATAGGCCCCCCTACATTTGTAGAAAATAGAAAAAAATTCAGCCGTTATAGACTGTACAATATTAATTGAAATGGAGAAAACCAGTTTGGTTTCTGTCTCTCTAGGCCCCCCTCCACTTGTATAAAATACCTAAAAATTCAGCCGTTATAGACTGTACAATATTATGAGAAATGGACAAAGTCAGTTTAGGGTCACTCTGTCTATGACACCCTACCCTTAAGGATAAATTTCTTGACCTGCCTCTGGGATGACGATTCACCCCCAGCAGCAGCAACAGCAGCAGCAGTGGGACTAACACTTTCTTCAGAGGAATCAATAATAGTGCAGGAGTCATCCAGCCTTAAGTGGGATGCCGGGCTAACTCCGAGCGCTACTGAGGATATTGATGAGGATGGTGTGGTGGGTGTATTTTGTAGCCGTCGGGATGTCGGTGAGCGGAGGGTCTTAGCTGATGATGGAGTGCTTGTATTTTTTTGGGAAGAATTTTCAGCTTTTCCCAACACTTTGCCATGAACTCTCGTTAAATGGCGTTTCATAGACGAGGTTCCAAGATGGTTAAGGTCCCTCCCTCGACTGACTGTGGCTTGACATACACTACAAATGGCTATACAATTGTTGTCTGGATTTGGGTAGAAATAATTCCACACATAAGGATTTTTTTGTTTTATGCCCAGGCATGACAATGGCCTTTTTCTTGTCACGTGCCAGAACTGCTGCCACTGGTGCAGGACTTACACAAACAACCTCATCCTCATCAACATCCTCATTAGCGCCCTTGTCGCCTACACAAATCTCCCCCTCATCCTCTTCTAATTCCAAAGTGGCACACATCAGCAGAATGCTCATGATTAGACATCCCACTGTTGGATGGACTCTCCACAGGGATTGTTGTCATTTGTGAATCAGAGCAAACATTCTCCTCTAATGCCTTACTGTTATCTTGCAGCTCGGCTTTGACGCGTAACAGTAGTTGTGCACCAATTGTAGGCTGGGTAACTTTTTGGGATCTGCCACTAATAGCCAAAGGTGAAGGCCTCATTCTTTCTTTGCCACTGCGTGTGTAGAATGGCATGCTTGCAATTTTTTTTTATCATCACTTAACTTTTGCTCAGTTACACTTCTTTTTCGCTTCAATACAGTAATTTTTTTTTTGGTTTTTGTTTTTTGCACTAATTTGGAAACACTCTGTTGTTTGACATCGCCTTGGCCAGATGACATACTGGGAACACTAACATCAGGACTGGTGACAGAACCTGGTTGCTCATTCTGATCATATGTGGACTGCTTTGAATCCATTCGGAGCGCAAAGCACTGGGGAGTGCTTAAAATTATTTGGTAGATACTGCTCACAGATATGACTTTTGACAGCCAGAAATATTTATGCACAGTTATGGGGGACACCCCAAAAGCACTGAGGAGTGCTAACAATTAGTTGGTAGATACTGCTGACAGATATGACTTTTGACAGCCAGAAATATTTATGCACAATTATGGGGGACACCCCAAAAGCACTGAGGAGTGCTAAAAATTATTTGGTAGATACTGCTGACAGACATGACTTTTGACAGCCAGAAATATTTATGCACAATTATGGGGGACACCCCAAAAGCACTGAGGGGTGCTAACAATTAGTTCGTAGATACTGCTGACAGATATGACTTTTGACAGCCAGAATTATTTATGCACAATTATGGGGGACACCCCAAAAGCACTGGGGAGTGCCAAATATTAACAAAAAATAATAAACCTCTATCCTCCTCTCTTCTCTAGTGATTTTTGTTAGAGCAATTGCAAGAAGAATATTGGATTCTCTGTCCCTGCTCTCTCCCTCTGTCAAATGGCGATGGATTGCTGTGGAGGCGTGAATTTATAATGTTGAAGTATCGCGAGAACCAAACCCGAGATCCGATGACGTCACGATGACGTTCGGCCTCGATTTGGATTCGGAATGGGCGGGAGAGTACCGAGCTGCTCAGCTCGGTACTCGGATACCCAAAGTTCGGGTGGGTTCGGTTTTTGGGGAACCGGACCCGCCCATCTCTAATTATAAGTGTCTTCTCTTGTAGGATCTTGCAACTTTCCCGTGACCCTCGTCTTCTACAAGATGACATTTTAGAAGGGAAGAGACTTCTATATTTTCCCTGAGTGTATGTTTTCGATGTAGTAGTTTTTTCGTGTGGTGTAAAACCTGGGGATAAAAAATGTCACTACAATGAATATTTTCTAATGTTAGGAACCTATTTCTAGTCAAAGGTTCAAAACGTACCTGCTTAGCTCATATAGAGTTCGGTGACTTGGTTCGTTTTTGTGGTACAGTTTCCCATGCACTACTAGAGCGAAAAGCCCTCTCAGGGGTATAACTAGGGGTATATTTCTTATTGGTATTAAAGCAACAAAATCTTAACTATTTTTGTTCATAATTTCTTTTGTCACAGATATATTTCCTTTTTTCAATCTTAATCACCTCCTTTTCAATTTGGTCAAGTTTTTTTATTTAATAACACCTCATTGACCTTAAAATCTTCTTTAGCCTGAAATGGCTCTAAAATGGTTTCCTTTGCTTGTAATTCACTCTCAATACCCTCAAATAATCCTTTCTTCTCATGTATAATGAGTTTAATAAGATTTTATGAGCATTCATGGAGGATGTTATCCCATTCTTTTATAAAATCATGATTATTCTGTTCAAAAGTGGGAGACTTATTAATCCTCAATCCCATAGGGATCCGATCTGCCTTAAAATAGGATTCTGAGCTTTTTTCATCCCACCAAATCTTAGCACCTTTAATAAGGAGTATTTCCACATCCCAAAACAGATTGCCAAGAATATTGGTATCATCTACATAACATTATCATTAAAAAAAATTGACAAAATTCTGTCCTCTGATTAATCTTGTTCCCTGATTTCCACATATTATCCAAAAATAACGTCAAACCAGTATAAGCAAGCAGCCTGTATCTTAACCAAAATCAATTAAAAACACACAAATAGATACAATAGGCGCTCTACTTAATAATCCAGTAAAAAGTTCATCAATATATAGAAAACACTCCACATTTACAGGTGGCTGCCTCACTCCCAAGAACTGGGTGGTAAGTCCAGATAAATCAACACAAATAAAAATAAGAAGGGATGGGCTTAATAGTGTATTGCCTCCAGGTAATAATCCTACATGCATACAAAATATATGAAGGAACATGCACATGCAACGTATGGAATCATCTCATAGATCAGGGAAACAGAAACAATTTGTATATAGTGTAATAATATTTCAAATTATAAAATTATAACCAATGTGGATCCCACCACCACACTCCATTTGTGATTGAGCGCACCAGAGATATAAAAAGAGAGAATATATATATATATATATATATATATATATATATATATATATATATATTGTAAGGGCATGGTCATTCCTTTATATTACAGTTGCATCTAATAAGCGGCATTCCGCCATGTTAGATTTGAGAGAGGGGGGGCATGGTGTGGAGAACTGTCCACAGGTGCCGCATGCCAAATTTCAGAAAAAGGAATAAAAAATGACAAATTAAGAATAATCTAAATTTGAAAATCTTGCTGCTTTTTTCCACTTTCTCTTTTGCAAAAAGTCATCTTTTTTCAGTTTTTTTGCAAAAGAGTAACTTAGTATACAGGGTGTTTTAAGACAAGAGGTTTGTTTTGTTAGAAAGCTATTAGGGATGAGGAGTGCCTTTGAGGGTTGACTGTTACCGCCGCGACTCACTCTAATTCCCCAAACACGTCCCGGCTCAGTGCATTACCACCATGACCCAGCCAGCTGACAGCCAGGCGCGTGCGCCTCTTCTGTAAATGAGTTAATCCCCAACTGGGAAATACTGCTTGGCATGCCTCTTGCTCCCATTGGCTATTGCAGGTATTTTAGCCTCCCTGTCGGTTATAGCTTCAGTTTCTGTCTGCTGACCTGCTTCTTCTCTCTGCTCCTCTGCTCTTGTTGTTGGACTGATTCTTTCGTGTATGACCCTTGGCTCGTTTACTGGACTCTGTTGGATTGCTTGTGACCCTGATCTCTGCCTTTTACCTGGATACGCTGTCTGCAGCCAACCCTGACCTTTGCCTGGACCTCATTACCGCTGTCTGCTGTTCCCTTTGACCTCAGCCATTTTGGACTTTGCGGTTTCTATCTCCTGGTCCTCGCCTGCGCTATGGATTATAAACCTGTACTACTCTGAGTTTAAGACCTGGGGGCATCCGAGTACCTGTGAGCATGTTCAGCTCTATGGGAAAGGCGACTGCTATAGATGAAGACCTCTGCTACCTGTTCTACGAGTTTATGATACTTGCAGTTAGCTCTAACATTGACAACTTTAGGAAAATTATAGTTGTTTTTCAATTTGGTAAAATATGCCCCATTTTAAATAGGGGATTTTACAGAATTTCCTGACGTTGTGCATGTCAGATTAAGTTGAGTGCTGGGTGTAGTCTATGTAACTTCACATGTAAGTACAAATATGGCTGACTCTCTCACTAAGAAATTTTCATCTGTGAGCCTAAAGAAATATCCATATTTGTGGTGTAATGGGGGGCTGGTTGGTGTTCTGGGACTGAGGGAAGGCACCCTGTAGTATTATTAGCCCTGGCACAGCTCTCATTAGGAAGTTTAACAGTCGAATGGTGCGGAGAGGCTGTTACAGAAACCCTTTTCAATTTCCCACCCCTCAGTGACGTCAGTTAATTTTATCACTGCACTGAGCTGGGTTCGGAAAATTCAAAAATGCTTTGTGGTTTCAGCTGCTGTGACTAATGCGGGGAATAGGAAGAGGGGTTATCTGGACATCTGACATATGATAACATATGTCCATCTTTACATCGGTCCTCCTTGCTGCAGCCAGCAGAATGATTAAGGTTTTTACTAGAGTACAGTAGGTAAAAAATATTAAGGTGTTGAGGATTAAAAGTTGCTACAACAGACTGATATTTTTGCTAGACCCATCATTTTCTCTCCGGCATATTATAAAAAGCTTCTTTGCAACCAGTCAATATGCACACTATGGAATATATATATATGTATATAGTGAAACGCGCACCTCTCAATTTATTCTGTCATAGGCTTGCTGAACCACTGTGCTGTAGTTTTATTCAGGCATGTTAGAATGGTACAGACAGCAACTCTGGTAGTTCCAGCAATCAAGCAAACAAAAGTATTTATATTTTCATGCGACCCTGCTTCTAGCTAGATATTCGGACGACCCATTAGTCACTGGCCAGTGGTTGGCGTCAGTCGCCCCGCCCACAATACAAACCCAGTTATTTATGCTTCCTTCTCAGCACTAACTGACTAATCCCTTAATTAATCACACCCATGCATTCCTTATGTAAACCAGTGCTCCGCGTGTCGATATAGGTGTAGAGATTTAACCCTGTCCGCAGCACGAGCCTGCAGACTGTCAAAGAAATTATTAGTCACTTCCTTAACATTTTGTGGGAAACTGCCCTTTTTCCTTTTTGCCATATTTATATATATATATATATATATATATATATATGTATATATATATATATATATATATATATATATATATATAAATATATATATCCACCTGAACATGTATTTAGTGAATAAAAACAGGGTGGTGTTAGAAGCTGCAAGCTAAAAACAATTTTGTGATGGACAGTGTCGGTGGATGTAACATCAGAAGTGTTTAGTGGAGAAATAATTGGGTGTTGTGCTACATCACTGAGCAGCCCTCCCTAAAAACAGATTTCTTAATTTCATTTTTAAAATTCCAAGTGTTTTTCTACCAGTCATAGTAATTGTTGTGAGTGGCAGTCAAGGATATCTTTTTATTAATCGAACAAAAACCAGAGTGTTGGTGGTGTGTGAGCAGCCACTGCACCCTCCCAGAAACATATATATTTGTAAATTTGTTTCTTTAAAGATCCAAGTGATTTTCTATCTGTCAAATCAATTGTTTTGAGGGGAATTCAGTGACATCTTTATTAAGTGAGCAAAAACCAAGGTGTTGGTGGAGTGTGAATAGCCATTGTACTGCCCAAAAAACATATATAATTCTTCATTTCTTTTTTTAAAATTCCAAGTATTTCAAATCATAGCAAATTGTGCATAGTAGCAAGCAGCCAAACATCAAGTATCAGTCGAATGGATAGACAGTTGCAATCCTCATCGGCGTCAACACCTTCATTACCAACCTACTCATTATTAGTGCGCAGTCCAGCATCCAATTTTTCAAATCCAACTGACTGCCCTAATACAATACATGATTCCCAAAAAGCAACCTTGCACATTACAGCTGGTGCTGCTGGGTTTGATACGTCTAAAGAAAACCTGTTAGCAAGCTGTCAGCTCAAGTCACACATGACACATCCCCTGCTTCAACTTCTCCTAGAAATCCCTTTTTTATGATACAAGTAGAGTATACAACAAATGTTTTGCATTCCTGTAAATAATCTGGTGCAATCTGCTTTGTTGAGCCATGGTCTGTTATTTCACAATTTTTATTTAGGTTTTCTTTGACTCCCATGGATGGATGCATTTATCCAACTAAATTGCAGACACAACTGATGGTCTACACACACATATATAGAGAGATTATAACACTAATTTCCATGTCAGGATCCTCATGTCTCTGGGCTCTCTCTCTCTCATCTTAATGAACAATTTTGTAACTCTTCATTGCATTTGCTTCTCCAATCAATTGCAAAAATACTTAACCAGTCTATGCAGTTCTCTAACTCCATCACATGGCGTCAATTGTCAGCCATCTTATCTCCATCTATATATAGGTGTTCTTTGCTAGTGCCAAATTCTTAATTTCTCTGAATGTGGAGTTTCAGTTGCATTGTCTATACAGATGCTTTTGGCAACCAAATCTACATCTAGGGGAATATTATACATACTTACTTGTGTGGGAAGGCCAACTACTGGACTATCTGAACTGTCTATTTTACATATTTCTTTAATGCTGGTGCAATGGTCCACTTTACAAGATAAATGCAGAGCAAAGTTGTGCTTTTCATTTCTAGTTTTTGCATCCAAACCTTTTCTTGAACTTGTAATATTATCACATTTATTATCCATTATTTGTTTAGTTGAAGAAGTAAGGTTTTTTTTTCAATCTTTAGCTTTCTTTGTATTCCCATTGTGCAGACTAGGATGTTGTATATTTTTTTAGGTGATCTCTTCAGCTTTCTCTCATCACCTTCTGAGGGGGCAATGCAGATTCTGCAATCCTTGTATGTTTTCAATGACTGCTTGCAGCATTTATTTCTGCTGGGATATCATTTTCAACTTTAAATGGTGTCCTATGACTCTTCACATCTGTAGGTCTAGTTCTACTAATGGAGTATTCCTCAGCTTTACATACCTTCACTTTACCAATGTCAAGAGAATCTCTTTTGCAAGTACCAAGGGTAACAAAGCTCTGGCCAGTTTTTAAAACGTTTGCCTTGCTAGTGACTACAGTAATTTTACCCACAGAATTGTTTTTATGAGATGATGGTTATGTTGGGAGTTGTGCACAATGCTTTTCTTCCAGTCCATTTCTGGTGGTCTAGCAGCAGAAGGTCCTGCTCTTTCCTCATTAGATAACTTTTTCAAAGATTGGATTTTTGCATGTCCTTTTTATTTCATGACAAGAATGATTAATATTTCTTTCATTTCTTCAATAACTATTTTTAGACATGAAATTGTTATCAGAAACATGCATTTCCTCGAACTTAAGTACAGGGCTATTTTTTGAGACAATTTTCACAGGTCACAAAACTCTCTTCACTGGGGTCATTTTCTTTGTTACCAGATACCATATTTTCACAGAGACGACTGTTTTATTTATGATGATCAGTTTGATACTGGTCAACTGGCTATCAAAGCTTCCGGTTTAATTTTTTTTCAAGAGTCATGGGTCTTTCATTTTGATGTAATCACCATGCATGAAGACATTAGATTCGAGAGCGACAGTGTTGTTTTTGTTGGGATGTACTTATTTAAGGAACATTGACTTGGTTCTGAAAAATTTTAATATGGGTAAAGCATCTTTGGCTTTTGAAATGTCTAAATGTCTAATGATGCTGCTAACAGTTTAATGACCTCTTCTTCAGGTCTTATAGCGTGATTATAATTATGGATGACTTCTGAAGTTCAAAATATATTGTGTGCACAGTGTTTTAACTTTTTTATTGTGGGTAAAGCCCACCTTCATTTTTCTGCTTGTCTAAATGTCTAAAGTTGCTGCTGTCAGTTAATTACCTCTTATTCAGGTCTTGAAGCGTGATTGTCAATGATGCATGCTCTCTGAAGTTACAAAGTTATTGTGTGCAAAGTATTTCAACTTCTTTTACTATGGGTAAAGCCCACCTTCGTCTTTCTACTTTTCTAAAAGTTTAATAATGTTGCTGTCAATTTAATGACCACTGTATGTGATTCTGTGGATTGCAGATTAGTCTCTTCTTTACTTTCTTTTTTCTTATATTATGGATCTTATTTTTTGCTATTATTTTTTCTTTCTTCTTTTTATTTCTTAAGAATATGAGAAACTAGCTTTACCACATTGTAATTGGTTTATTATTGGATGTAAATTGTTATTTAAGTGGTAATCAATAAAAAGAAATTCAGCATGTAAAATTAAGTTGCAAAATAAGCTATATAACCCATAATTACTTACAAATCAATGAGACATTTTATGATAATGGATTTTATGACAAAATATTGTCAATATGGAAATAAATTATATGCTTGCAAAAGTAAGCTTAACTGATAAATGGACATAATTATATATATATATATATATATATATACATATATATACATATCTATCTATATTTCTATCTATCAATCAATAAATATCTATATATATATATATATATATATATATATATATATATATATATAAATATTGTGGCAAAGAGGCATATTTGTCACAGTTCCCCAATGAGAACATAAGTAAAATTACAGCTAGTTTGCAGCAGCAGGCTGCAGACGGGTTTACATTTTCCCTGGGATCCTCTTTAAGCCCATACACACACACAAGTGTTCCACATGGGTGTAATTGGTTTATTTTGCTGTGATTTGTTTGTAGTGCTTGTTTGGAGGATAAAGACACTGTTTCTATGTGTGTGCGGGACCATTGATAAGTGAGTAAGTGGCTAGCTAGTAGTCAGAGAACTATTGTTTAGCCAGATGTAGGTTGGCAGATACGTCCCTTGATGAATCAGGCCCACACTTTGCACTTTTATCAGCAATGAGGAATCCTGAGGAGAGTTGGGATGAAAATCTATCCAAACACAAGAAGCACATTTTTTTCGTCTTAATCCTTGATATGACAATGCGTTCATGGGCATGAGGGGGTACCATTGTTGGCTGCCTTAGTTCAACAAAATCATCATCATCCTCCTCATTATTTTGGTCAAGTACAACAAATTCATTTTCAGATCCACAATTATCCCCTCATCATCTTGCACATTAGCAAGTTTCACAGTAGCCTCCTCAATTTCTATTTCTAATCCATCATCATTACTACTCCTCCTCACATTTTCCCATGGTTGAGAAATTTGGGAAGAAGACTGCTCTATAATTACAGTGTCAGAATCTGAAATGTCGGACTCACATATAGCACTCATGGATAGCCTTAGACTCTTCTCAGATTTCTGTGAGAACCCAAATTGTTTTTCAGCCTCAGTGTCTATTTCATGCAATGATGTGGCTGTTTTGGTTGTGACAGACCTACACTCTGAGTGAGAAGGTGGTGCATGGATAGTTAAGGAAGATGCATGACTATGTTGGTATCCCTACTAGCAAAAATTGGGCATGGTCTTTGACTTTTCTTGCAACTGTGAATAGTGTTTGGAATGTTGAAAAGCTATTTAATTTTTTTCGGAAAAGTCACCACATTAATCAGAAACATTACATCAAGAGCTAATGTTTTCTTTGAGAATGACAAACAGTGTTTGGTCCTTGAGCATGCTTTATTAAACTTTGTTCTCTGATGAACTTTTTTACTAGTAGAGGTCGAAAAGGTACTACTACTTCCAGTACTGCTACTGGGATGCTCCTGATCTGTAGACTGATCCATGGTTGATAAGAGGAGTAATACTTCTTGAAGTTGAAGCTACTTGTGGCTCCCACCACACAAGGTGAGAGCCCAATGAGGAAATAGGATGGAATGTTACCTAACAATTCTTCTGACACTGCTCCACAATATAATCCAAATTTAAACAATTGAATCTTAAAAAAACATTTATTTATTTTTTGGGGGTTGTGTTGCTCAGAGTCAAAGAACACCCTGTTTTTTGGCCGCTTAATAAAGATGTCACCGATACTTCCCCTTACACAATTGCATTCAACTTGAAAGCAAGAAATCTATTTGTTATTTAGGGTGTGTTACTCATAATCATACAGCACCTTCCCTTTTCTCCCCTTAATAATTAAGATGCCTATACTATACATACTATAATATATTATTATAACAACAACCAGCAGCCTGTGCTTGTCCACTCTTCACTCTCAAATTGATCAGTACACAATTCTAGCAGACTGATTTCTAAATAAACTGCAGTAAAATCACACCTATTGCATTATAAATGGCTTAATTTACTCTGTCCAAGCCTTTACAAGCAATTTATTTCAAATAAGGGAGATCGGGATAGGTCGCAATTCCTTCAAATATGTGAAGCAGCCAAACAATAGAACCTAGAAGTGTGAGGAGGGAAATCCCTACCCTCCCAAGGTAGATACTAAATATAGATTGAGACTGGTTCTGGGCACTGAGAATGGTAACATGAAGGTAAAAGTTAAGGTAAAAGTAAAATCACTTTATTCGATACAAACAAGTGCATACCACGTTGCGGCCGGAACAGAAAATATATAACTTATAATGGCAATGATACACAAAAGCGTGGCAAATGATTGCATATACATATAATAGTGCACGATAACATGGCAAATTATCGATACACATAGATATGGAGATAGTTGAGTTATAATCAGCAACATGTCTCAAACAGTTCGAGACGGTACCCAAAAATTTGGATCAGCCAGATTTCTCGAGAACCGAATGGCTCATCTCTACATAAATATAAACCATTTTAGCTAAGAGTTGTGTATATTTGATATCACATTGGTATATATATATATATATATATATATATATATATATATATATATATATGCAGAGTAAATAACATCTGCAATTAAATTATGCAATATTAAATATATTAAATGCTTTCATTATCATCAAATTCTGTTCTAAATGGCTATAAATAATAATATTTTAAAAGAAACAGGTGTGCTCCTACTGACAAAAATATCTGCAGAAATATTAATTTTCAACTAAGTTTATGGCTTGCTAGTTCTTTATAATTGTTCTTATTAAACTGATAATGTTTTGTGCTATGAGCTCATAGCTGAGCTGCTGCATACAGATTTGAGCATTTTACGTTTCTGTGAAAGAACAACTGCTGGAAAAATTCAGATCAACAATCTAAAAGACGTTTGATTAGATATACAAATCTTAGTGAAGCAGCAAACATATATAATGAATAATCTTCTCTCTCACTATCTGGGTCTGTCTTGTCTCTACTTCTGATATTTTCAATCTTAATGGCATAGTTTGCTATATAGAAAAAAATTGTAAAGGCGCTTTACTCCCTAGTATGTAGCAAAAGCAACTGGTATAAATAGACTTAAAATTCCCCTTTTTAGATAAATATGAACAAAAGATCATAAATACCAGTACTAACTACAATTAAATACTTGGCGATAAACATTACTATATTATATGACAGATTCTTTTATCAAATAATAGAAAAATAATAATAAGAGAATTGGCTTCTAAAAGAAAAGCAGAGGGCCAGTAACAGATTCTCATGGGACACAAACGGATTGCTGTAATGGAGTAAAGGATGTGTAGAGACACAGAAAGAGCGACTGGATATGTAAGAGGGTAACCAGGAGAGAACTGTGTCAGGAAGGTACAAAGCGTGTGCAGGAGATGATGGTGATCAATGACGTAGAAAGCAGCAGAGGGGTCCAAATGTGTTATTGAGTAGAAGCAGCCTTTAGTGTTTGCTATAATTAAATTATTTATCACTTTTGTGTGGACAGTTTCAGTAGAATGTTAGGGGCAGAATACTGATTGTATAGGCTCAAAAAGAGAGGAAGAGGAGATAATGTAACATCAGTGGTTTAACAAAAGCTTTTCAAGTAGGTTGGCAAAAAAGAACACAGTAGTTGAAGAGAGAGGCTATGTGAATTAGAATGTTTTAGTTCAAAGAGAGGGGCTGAAAAAGTGAGCTAAAGCACAGGTGTTAAGAGTCAAAGGTTTTGGGGCCAGTTGTTGAGATGAGAGACTGAAAACTGATTGGGGAGTACTGGATAAGATGAATGGGGTGTGCAGGGTCTGAAATGAGGAGATATTCTGTTATATTGTGTCAATTTTGTCTTTGATGTGTACTGCAAAGTCATTGTCTGTGAGGGAGGAAAATAAGAGTTACCATGGTGGTAGAGAAACAAGTTGAAGTTGGAAAGAGTTGTGAGTGAGAAAGTGCCCATTGACTATTTATTGCAATATGGTTCAAAAATGTTGATAAATGCTCAGCTCACGGTTCGATATTCGATTTACAGGATTTTTGGTGATTAGAAATATTTGATTAAAATATTAATTGCTATAGTGGATAATTATAGATCAAATACAAGTCAACTCAATGATAAGTGATTCTTTAATGTTTAGGGATGCATTTTACCTTTGTTGAATGGTTCAGTAACTGAATAAAAAGTATATGTCTTTAAGGGTGTTTGATTATATATTAATAATTATTCAGTTGCTCATGGTAATATCCTACCTATATGGTTATGATATTTTTGTGTCCCACTGTATGTTGCCAATCCTGTGCAACCAACTAATTCCTTCCAATAGTTGGATTATGGCCAGTGTCATACAGTAAATTACAATATTTTATTGTGTTGATTAAAATCCATAACAGTTAATAGCAGCATCAATTTGAATGGCAGAACAGTAAGACTAGTGATATACAGATCGCTAAAGATTTCACCATATAAAACCATATCAATAGATAATTGACAAGATAAATTCAACAGACAGATTTTTTAATTAAAAGTCCACATAGGTGAACAGCAATAGTCCAGATAAAATAATCAACAATTATTTAACAAATTCACATGAATACAAATGCCAATGTCCAAAATTGATTAATCTAAGTGAACAGCTTAGATTATAGCACCAAAATATCCATTTGATAAGCAGCAAAAGTGTTCACAGAAAATATATCCTAGGTATCCAGACTTTGAAGGGGATAACAGCAGTTATTGATATGATCAATACAGTTATATTACCCAACTGGCCATTATCATCAATATATTTGAACCGAATTGAAACAAATAGTCAATGAGCACATAACTATTAGTAGTAATTTGGAATCTGTAAGGATGGGATTCCCTTTTTTATTGCCACTCTTGCACCACTGGGAAGAGTGCATTCCAAAACTTATCTGTTCTAAGAAGTTGGAAAAGAACCCTTGGGGGTAAATAAACCGGATAGATATCAGAGAAGTGATGTAGGTTGGTTTGGCAAGTGAAAACCGTGTTCTAAGATGAAATAAATGGAGATAGGATCACAGTAACAACAAAGTATCAGACAAAATGACATTGCATTAATATTAAGTTTGAAGTGCATTTATTAAAGTGCATCAAAAATATCCTGCAGCATGTCGCAGTGTAAATAAAAGCTTTGGAAAAACAAAAAATATGTCATAACATATACCTGGCTAAAACATACTTCCTCCAAGTTGCAGGCTGTTGTATTGTTAGTGTGGTATCGGGAAGTTAGTTGGTTAAAAGATATAGAGAAATTGAGAGAGTATAGCATGTATTTATTTGATGTTTCGGCTAATTTTACACTCTAATGAGACTTATACTACAATTAATAGGTCTCAATTTGCTGATTGACAGATGGAGGCATTTCAGAGAGGAGGTAATGTGCTTGGTATAATGAGTTCACGAATTAGTATTTCAAAGCCTCAACAAAGGATACTTCTCTACTGTTCATGGAGTTGCGGATGTTACCTTTGAAATTCCAAACATACATCCACCTTTGTTGAGAACCAAACCTTGTGAAAATCAACACCAACAGGACTTTTATATTTGCATAGAGAAGCTGCTGGTCATCAGCAGGTAATTAATTACACAGGTCTGCGATGAAAAAGCTTTTTTAATGAATTTATGTGATACTTGTAGAATTTTAGCTTCTGAATACTAAAATGACTCCTGATTTTGCATATCCCATCATGTTTTTCTGCAAAACGTGTATTTATGAATAAGTAATTATTTTTATATTCTCTAAAATAATAAATGTATTCTGCCTACATGTATTATAAAACATTGTCGGTAGTATAGAACGTTGCAATTCAGTTCTCGTCATAAAACTTTCCCCCGCCCAGTGCCAGATTAAGATCCACATGGGCCTGGAGTTGAAATTTACAAAGGGCCTAAACCCCATACTGTCTAAAGGAACATTGCACACACACAAAAACTACAACTACAAGATGAGTACATAAGATTACATTCCCATGTTTTCTCTGTGAATGGGATTTATGTTACCTTGTGATATAGCTACTACTCTGTATGGTGCCTATTAGCTGGACTAAGTCTACAAGTGCCTCTGTATTGTAGCTGCAAATCGCTGACTATTCTACTATATTGTTGATTGGTCTTTGCCTAACGTTATCCAGTTATCAAGTACTGGCCTACTATATGCTACCTGCGTGCTAAGGTACTTGGACTCTTTCCTCATTTTATCCACTTTACTAAACTGCTGTACCATCACAGTTCCATGGTGCCAAGACTCAGCATTTATACTATTGACATTCCTTTCCTCTATTCTACTGTATGGTTCCACTGATTCACCACACTACCCAGAGGTCCGCACTTCTGGTAAGTGTAGCTACACCTGGTGAATTCTGGGTATAACTCCTAGTGCCCGTGACACCTGCACTACCCCCAGATTGTCGCACCAAAACTGAATATGTTTGTTGGCTAACTTCTGGCCCCAAATTTCCATAGCTACCACTATCGGAAACAACTCCAATGCAGCTATATTCCTGGTAAGGCCTTTTGACACCCACCTATCCGGCCATGTCTGCGCGCACCACTCTCCTTGCAAATAAGTACCAAAACCATATGCTCCTGCAGCATCTGTAAACAACTGGACTTTACTATTTGGAACTTCCCCACTAGACCAAAGCCTTACACCGTTAAATTGCGTGAGAAAGCGATCCCACATCAACAAGTCCTCCCTCAGTTCCCTGCCAATGCGAATAAAATGATGTATTTTCTTTATTCCAACTGTGGACCTTTCTAACCTCCTCTTGAAAATCCGCCCCATGGGAATTACCCGGCATGCGAAATTCAGCTGCCCTAACAAAGACTAACGTAACTTTCTTTGCCCTGACACAGCACGCAATTGCCTCACCCAGCTTTACCACTTGGGAGCCTGCACTCCTTCCTTTGCGTATCAATCACAATGCCCAAGTATGAGATGACAGTCTTAGGGCCCTCTGTTTTATCTTGTGCAATGGGGACTCCAAACTCCTTAAACATACTTTCCAACTTTAACAGCCAATTCTGAAACTGATCTGACTCCGCTGGCCCTGCTACCAAAAAATCATCTAAGTAATGTACCACTGACTTGCATCCTGTGCTTGATTTAAAACACCACTGCAAGAAGGAGCTAAAAGCTTCAAACAACGCTCATGACACTGCACAACCCATAGGCAAATACTTGTCTATGAAATAATAACCGTCAAAATAAAAACCCATCAATCTAAAACTGCCAGGATGCAGCGGCAACAATCAAAACGCAGACTCTATGTCTAATTTTGCCATAACGGCCCCTTCTCCATGCTTTTTTACCATTTGCACTGCCCTGTCAAAGGATTGATATTGGACCGAACATCTCTCCCTGTCCAGTGCATCGTTAACCGATGCCCCCGGTGGGTAAGATAAGTGCTGTATCAGCCTAAATTTTCCTGCTGCTTTCTTAGGAACCAATCCCTGGGGCGAAATTATCAAATCTAAAAGGGGAGGCTCCTGGAATGGGCCAGCCATTGGGTCCAATATCAGTTCTTTGACAATCTTATCCCTAACTATTGTAGGTTGCATGTTAATGGATTTCAAATTTCTGTGCCCCCCCCGCCGGGAAAACGCTTCCTGTAACAGGAATTCTAAAACCTTCCATAAAACCTGCTTGCAACAACTCAGCTTCTTCCCTTCTTGGATACCTAGCCAGCCACTCTAGCATCCCGCTCACTTTTACTGGACTATTTGCTCTTGCCAGGCACAAACGCTCCGGCTAGCTTTTGCGCTTGACCGCCCTTCCTCCTTGAGCAATCTTTGGCTGAATGATTTCCGCCGCAGAAGGCACATGCATGCCTGAATCTACAGCGTGCCCATGTGTTATTGGAGTCGTTAAATGCCCAACGTTTGGGTTTTTCCTGCCTGAGCGTGATAGGCCTCCCTGCTCCAAACCTTACAGCTCCGCTATTCCTTTCCACTGATGCTGCCCTCTGCGATCTTAGCCAAATGTCTATATCACGTAAACCAAAACTTATGGGCTTTTGACCCTGCGATTTCATTCTAAAACCTTCATCATATTTCCAGCACACTAATCTCCCGTATTCTCTGTAAACGGAATGGATAAAGTTTGTATACTTCAGCATACTCATTGCAATGCCTGGGAATGCTTCAATGTAACAACCAGAGTACACAAACATCCCGCTCAACCAATTCTCTATAGTTTTATATGCATCCGCCTGCGCTGCTCCCTTTTCTTTAGCGCTCTCCTTCTCCTTCAATCCCACCTCGGTTAATGTAAATATATTCACAAAATTACCCTTCTCAATTTCCTTCCGTGTTTGTTTCAGTAAATGACCCGCCACGGCTCCCAAATCACATACCACGGCTACGCCTCCCTGTATGAAGAAATTCTCCTTATGTGACTCCACCTGCCCCAGCCTCTTTTTTACCACATCAACCCCGGGGCCCACTAGCTTCTTCTTCCTCCTATCCTCCCTTACTAGCCGCAGCTGTTCCTTCAACGCTTTATACATGACCTCACCTTCTGACTCGGATGAACTATCGTCACTTGCACTGTCACCCCCACCCTCTTGATCCCTATAAGCATCCCTAACGTTAACATTTGCATTATCTACATTGTCATCATCAATTACATTACAAGCTTGCACAAAACTATTATTTATCTCACCATTCCCTTGTGATGCGATGAATGTCGTTGTGGCTGCGCTTGACATGGCATCTGCCGCATCTTGTGCACCGCTGGCTGCGCTGGACCTGGCGTCAGCTCTCTGTTGTACCTTCTTCTATAGTCCAATGAATGTCCTTTTGGCTGCGCTGGACATGGCGTCGACCGCAAATGATGGACCGCCTGCTGCGCTGGACATGGCGTCAGCTTTTCGGCATACCTTTTCTTGTGAAGCGAATGTCCTTTTGGCTGCACTGGAAAGGGCGTCAGCTTTAAACAATACACCGGCAGCTGCGCTGGGTATGGCGCTAACTGTCCATTGTACATGTGTTGGAGTCCCGCTGGACTGGGCGTGAACTCTGCAATGTCCATCCATAGGTGTCCTGCTGGGCGTGGCATTGGCTCCTGTGGTGCTGTGTCTTGTGTGATATTCCATGCGTGGTTGCTGCTGCTGCTCATGCGGCCATGACACCCCCAGCCTTGCAATAGCTTGCTGCCTGACTGCATAGCTATCGGATCTCCGACGACTGTCGCGATTGGAACAATGGCTACCCTCGTCCTGCTGATAAATGAGCCTTGGTGGCGAAAGATACACAGGGGGCCTTCTGGACATATGCGGTCTTTCATAGAGGTGCACAGGCAAGCCCTGATTACTTGATGCTCTGTGATAGCCTACATAACGGTCGTTTGCCTGCATTAGTGTATATCTTGTAGATGCAAAGGGTGTTGATTTGGTGTGCCGGTCAGATAGCTTTGTTGGCATCATGCATGCCCATGAGCCTGGTGTCTCTGCATTGTAAATGTATCCTCTCTGCACTGCCCCCCGAGGATCCGAGGATGAGATGGTGGTGTGCTTCCTGCTGCTGAGAGTGTACTATTTGCTTGGGACACTGGGGTTAAGGATAAACTTAATTGCTGCAGCCCCCCAGAACCACAATCCTCCTCCTCCTCTGCATTTTTCCTAATGCAAGTCTCATTGGAATCAGCAGTCACACTCACCCCTTTCTGTTGCTTGGCAATCCTGCTTTTTTTCCTTTGTGGTATTGCTGCTTGTCCTGCATTCAAGTTCTTTCCCCATTTAGTTTTCCTGCTTTGCTTTTGCTTAGAATGTTTTTGACCCTTCTCCAGCACCGTATCTGCAGCCTCACTGAAACCATGTGACTCCACGATCAAGCAGCCTGGCTGCAAGCTGGGCTGAATCGGATCACTCTCCTCGCTCCTGAAACGCTTTGGAGGGATCCTATTTCTTGCTGGTCGGTGCTCCATGCTTCTGCTGTATCTGTGCAGGTAAGATCCCATGTGCAGGCTGCAAACGATTCTGTGTATGTGCGGATAAGGAAAACCACAGCTCCCACGTGCAGACTGAAAACGATTGTACCCACTTTCTCCCCCTTCTCCTCTTAATACCCTCGCTCCGTCCTACCTCTTGACCTGCCCCCACCTTTCCCTGAGTGGCTACCTGCACCACTCAGGTGTGAAATGCAGGAAGGACTTCCCTGTCCGCTCCCACCCCCTTACTTTCATGCTTCTCACGTGGACCATCTGGCATCCATCCCCCCTTATCCCTCTTCGGCGCCATTGCTGCGCCTGTGATTCCCTTTAGTAGATCCAAATAAAATTTTACTTCCACCTCTACATATAAAATTTGTACTGATGAAACAATTTGTAAAAACACTGCCTAAAGACGGAGAAACTTTCAAATATCTTTTACACCAAATTCCCTAACATATCCGATGCTAATCTGAAGGAAGGCATTTTTACAGGCCTTGACATTAGAAAGTTAATAAAAGATATACATTCCAGGCGTGTAATGAATATTCTGGAACTTTCGGCGTGGACTTCGTTCAAAGAAGTGATTTAACATTTTTTAGGCTATGTCAAGGATCCAAACCGCAAAGATATTGCCAGGGAAATGCTTAATAATTACAGAAACCTTGGCTGCAATATTAGTATAAAGGTACAGTTTTTGAATTCCCATATTGAAGAACAGGGTGAACGGTTCCACCAAGATGTTAAAGATATAGAAAGAAGATACCAGAGTCGTTGGGACATCAGCATGATGGCTGACTACTGCTGGATGATATAAAAATGTATCTAACCCCCTTATAGGTAAATATGATGTGGTCATTTTTTTTATATATTATTTCTTGATGTACACAGGAGTATAGTTAAGAATATAAAAGTATTATTAAAAAAGCTTTCAATACTTTAAATTTTGCAGACCTGTGTTATATATGCAATAGATATATTATAATAAACCAATTATATGACAGGAACATGGCAATAGATAGTTAGAAGCAATTGGGGATTTCCGTCATATGCATATGTGCCACCCATCTTCAGGTATACTTTTACAGAGGTCATGGAACTCTCATTTCTTGAATTTGTTTACTGTAAGTAACCCCATTAATTCATTGTGATACTCTAGTGAAAATAAAAATAGCTGTATTTATTAGTTGATTAAATTAGGTGTTTTTTGAAAAGGTAACAACCAGTCAGTTATTTAAATTGATTTATGAAGAAATACCAAATTGCCTTGATGCTTCGAATGGCAAGATTATCTGTATACAGATGCTAATTAGAAGTGGTTATAATTTTCTATTGTTATAAAAACAATTTGCGCAATTTTTGTTATTGAATATAGCAAATGAGGTGACTCTAAAATGTACAAAAGCTTATCAATAGACATAAAAATGTTGGGTAAAAAAATAAACATGCATGTTTCTATCACAGATGTGTGCATACAGCCGTGTTTTGGTTCTGGTTTTGCCCAAAAATCCTGAAAGGTTTTGATTTTGGACCCGGATTTTATTAAAATTGTGAAAATTAGGTTCAATTATATAATGTTGAGATGTCTTTGCTCCTATGTTACTATGCATAATATTGATATTCATTTACAGTCTTTTTTTAATTATCTCTTCACATTTTCACCAATTTTTGTCAAGAGCTGCAGTAAGCTAACTGGCTGGCTAAAATTAGTGGCAGAGCTGTGGCACAAATACATGACAGTTTAATAAAATATGCAATCCTTATGAAACATAGTGGCACAGCAATGTGCATAAATTATCTATAGGCGGTTGCTGAATACTGAAAACTACAGTTTTTTCAACAGAGTGACATCGGTAGTAAGAATAAGAGGCCATTAGATTTACAGTGGCATCAGTAGACACTTCTACATGTAGCTAATAAAAGGTGAGCTGCATTCAGAAGAAAACTGTTGAAAGACTATACACACAATACATTTTGAACATTAGAGAGCATCCATAATTGACAGTCAAGCTACAAGACAGAAGAAGAGGTCATTAAATTGACAGCAGCAAAATTAACTGTTTAGATAGACGAAGGTAGGCTTTACTTATAGTAAAAAACTTGAAAGGCTACGCACACATAATACATTTTTAATAGTAGAGGGTATCCATCATAGACAGTGCAGCCACAAGACCTGAAAAAGAGGTCATTAAACTGGCAGCAGCATCATTAGACATTTAGATAGATGAAAGTGGGCTTTACCCATAATAACAAACTTGAAAACTACATACTTCTCTTTGGAAAAAACATTCATTGGGAGCCAAGAGCAAAGCTTTCAAGTACCTTGTTTTATAAGCAGTTGCTTATGCTACAAGTAAGGTAGATTTGGAAGAATAGTAATATGTGCCATAATGCTGCCCTTGTGAAACAAACAAGGGAACTGGTATATATTTGCCACTTAACTTGTATACCTGCATCCTAGATTTTCTACTGATGGGTTGTTAATGTCAGATTTCTTGCATAGTTTTGTGAAAATGTTGTAACTAATGTCCAATTTGAGATTAAAATGTCAATGTTTGTAAAAAATAAATAAATTAAATACATTTTTAACAGTAGAGGTCATGCATCATGCAAAGTGAAGAGGCACTAAGAATCAGATGTCATTAGATGGACAGAAGTGGCATCAGTAGACATCTACACAAGTATATAGCTAAAGTTGGGCTTTACCCATAATAAAAAAGTGAAAACTCTATGCACGCACACAATATATTTTTAACATTTAGAGGGCATCCATCATAGACAGTGCAGCCACAAGACAGGATAGTAAGAGTAAGAGGTAATTAAACAGCAGCATCATTAGACAAGCAAATTCAACTATGGCAGTTACAAAATCCTTCACTGGGACGAGAGAGAGAGAACCCAGTGGCATGAGGATCTTTCCTGATATGGAAATTACTGTTATATAAACTCTTACTATGTGTGTGTATTGTTGTGTCGGCAATTTAGTTGGGGCAATGCATCCATTCATTGGAGTTAAAGAAGACCTACATGAAAATTGTCAAACAACAGATCATGGCTTAGAAATGCAAATTGAACCATCTAATTTACTGGATTGCAAAACATCCATTGAATATAATCTTAAACTGCGTTATACTTGTATCATACTGGTAGCATTATTTTTAGGAGATGTGTCATATGTGACTTGAGGCGACAGCTTGCTCATAAGTAGCGTATTCTTTAGAAGTATCACCCCCATCAGCTATAGCACACAAGAAAGCCTCTTGGGAATGAGGAATTATATAATTGGATTCTTGACTACGTACTAGTAATGAGGAGGTTGATGATAAAGGTGTTGACGGTGAAGACTGCATGAGGTATTTATCCATTCGGCTGCTAGCTGACTATAAGCTGCTTGTTACTATTACAGTTATATATACAGTTCTGAACAACTAAGTTTAGTGTGCAAATCATGCTACAATCCCTATGAAACATAATGGAAGATCCCTGATTGATAGGATGGTCATTTTACATTAGACGAAGGTGGACTGCACCCAGAAGAAAAAGGGTGAAAGACCATGCACACAATATTTTGAATGTCAGACAGCATGCAGCAGGGATTGGAACGTGAAGAGGCAGTAAGAATAAGAGGTCTTTAGATGAACAGTTGCATCAGTAGACATTTAACAGATGATGATAAACCAAGGCCAGAATTAAATATTGTGCAAGATGGAATTGTCTATTGGCCCACCCATCCACCCATAAGTTAAAAGGAAATGCAAATAGTTTAATAAACCAAGCACTTCAGGGACAGTGGCTGTCACTTTTATTGCTGAAGTGCTTGATCTGATTGGACTCCCACAACAGTGAACATTTGGGTTGTTGGTTGCTGAACTGGACAATAAACAGTAATTGTAACAATTTACTAATGGGCAAATACTACTAAGCATAAAATGGTGTGCATCTATAAAATAAGCTCTAAAATGTAAAAAAAGCTCCAGACAAAGTTCCAGCAGTATGAGTTCAATTATATCCAACACAATCCATAGAGAACTTAAATGCAAACGTTATCTCCTAAGGAATCTCAATATTGAACTCATTTAGGGACAAAGAAATCCCCACTCTATGTAAGTATGTGCTCAATAACAGATCCCACCTTTAAAGTTCAATGGAGAAAGCAAGGTCCTGAGTGTTGAAACAATGCAGATCAAATATTTCAGACTTTATCCTTCCGTTCCACTGCCTTAGTATAAGAACTATGGACAGTCTCAAAGTTAAGTAAAGCAAAGATACATCTTACCAGTGTCAGATAGAAGCCAGCCCTCCGGAGGAATATAAAGATAAAGGTGCATACACATAAAATGCTGGGCATATCATCTGTAGCGATTCCGGGGTGACCGCTGGTCAGTGCAAGCTGCTTACATGTCCTGTTGTGGAACACAGTAGGAAAGTTTTAGTTCTGCCTGGATCGAAGTATCATTAAAGGAAAAGCTGGAACTCAGTGTCCTGTAGCTTCCAACTGATGCATTTCGTTTTCTAACATCAAGACTTTCTTAAAGCTGATCCTAATTAGTAAGTGGCCCGTATATAAGGACTTAAAAACATGATGTCCTACTAATCAATTAGACCTCCAAATGTCATTTAATTAGTCAGATCTCTTTCAATAAAACAAGAACTTCATTACTGGAACTAGTATTACAGTCACAACTTAACACATTGCACACTATCAAATCATATACAAAAAAAGATAATAATAATAACACATTCCATATGTGTAATTATAAGAGACCCACCTTTATCAATAAAAATATATATATATATATATATATATATATATATATATATAGAATGCCAAATAGCAGAAGTTGCACATTTCGTTTACTTTATTATTTAGATAGTTAAAACAAATAAATTAACTTTATTTCATAGGGCAAAAGCAGTATAGTCGTTTACAATAACCTTGATCACTCTCACATAAATACAAATATAAATATATAATAAATAAATATTTAATATCGTAAATAAAAATAAATCATAACCAAATTATTATTAACACATTTAAGAAAAAAAGAGATACTCCATCTCAAGTTAGGGATCATAACTACTAGAATGGATATCATATACCCCCCAAACCCCAAAAATTATATATCAGTTTAGAGAGTAATGGCCCAGAACCTCGTTGAGGCCCATAGGAGAAAGGGTACCAAGTTTTTGTATTACCTATAAATTCTACTCCTACTAATGTTAGACCTTCAGGGTTACCTCCATGTACAGTAGAGAAATGTCTAGACACCCTATGTATCAGTACATTATTTAATATATTTCTCCTATGTTCCCGAAACCGGGCATTTATTGATCTAGAGGTTCTACCTACTTACTGTAATTTACAAATACACTCAAGAACATAGGCCACATAAATGGTATCACATATGATAAAACCCTTATTCAGAAATTCTACCCTCTGTGAACTAGATGTGACTCCTTTGGACTGGTTCAAAATGTGTTTACATTTGATGCAAACTGACTGGCAATTTTCATTGGGCCTTGTTGGAATCCAAAAATCACCAGGAGTTGTTTTTTTCAATTTTAACATACTTGGGGCTAGAATTCTTTTAAGATCTAGTTTCTTTTTGAAAATGACAGTGGGACTGTCCAAAAAGACCTAACCTAATACATTATACTGTTGTAAAATATAAAAATTCCTGTTAATGATAGAATTTGGTTTTGCAAGTAGAAATAAGCAGGGGCCTATCTTCTATACTATTATCTTTGCTTTTCTTTTTTCCTCCCTCATTCAAAAGATTGTTACGATCTAGAGTCAAGGCAAAGGCTTCATCTTCTCTTAACAAAATTTCCCGATATCCCCTATGCTTAAATTTATCCAACATTGCCCTAGCCTGTTTCATTCGAGCAGTTGCGACTCAATCTCCCTATTTGGCTTTTAGGAATATTTTTGATCCATGGAATAAAGTGACCACTCCCACAGTGTAAAAAATGGCATGTTTCCATCCGTTTATTATAATTAGATGTTGTTATTTTATTCCCACAAATGGAGAGGATTATATCCAGGAAGTTCACCCTGTGAAAATCAAAAGTATGTGTGAATTTAAGCTTATAAGTATTAGTGTTCAAAAATGATACAAAATCAAGTGCTTAATCCATACCCCCATTCCAAATATTGAATAGGTCATCAATCAAACGACAGCAGAGGACCAAATTCACACCGAAAGTATACTGATCTTCAAATTGACCCATGTAGAAGTTGGCGAAACTCTGTGCGATCCTAATCCCCATCGCCGTTCCGAGGACCTGTAAATAAAAATTGTTTTCAAATAAGAAATAATTGTGTGTCAAAATAAAAAGTATGGTTTTAAGAATAAATTAACGCCTTCCGTCCATGATATTCACATCTGTTTCAATGAAGGTTTGAGTAGCTTTCCCTCCTTCTTCATGAGGAATATTTGTATATAATGCCTGGGCATCTAGTGCTAGAAATCCAAAGCCTTCCTTCCATTCTACTGTCTCTAATAGTTTCAATATATGTAGAGTATCCTTCATATGTGATCTCATATGGGAAACATAATGAGATCGACAAATGATAATCTACAAAGAAAGATAGATTCGATGTCAGAGATCCCACTCCCAAAATAATAGGATGCCCAGGAGGTTCAACTAAAGCTTTGTGTATTTTTTAAGGTTGTAGAAAACAGGAACAATGGGGTGCTCTGTGTATAAAAAGCAAACTTCCTCCCTGGATTTTAACCCCCAAACAGTTCCTTCTTCAGAAGTTCTTTAAGCTACAATTGAAATTTCTGAGTTGGATAACTTTCCAGGGGTCGGTAGAAAAGACAATCTCCCAACTGAGACAAAGCCTCATATATGCATCTCTATCCATTACCATCACCCAACCTCTTTTGTTAGCTTGTTTTATGACTAATGCTGAATTGACCTACAAATTCCTCAAAGCCTTCCTTTCTGCCTTATTGAAATTACATTTACCCCAGGTTAAGGGACACTCCCTCTCCCGAGACTTAGTAGGGGTACTATATCTATTCTTCTAAGTGCTACATAATGCCATAAGGTCATCTAAGGTTTTATTATAAAATATGGTTATTGCCAGACTTATGATTTAGAGGAACAAAGGTAGTTTTAGGTTTAAATCTAATACCCTTAAATCTTCATCAAGCTTACTCCATCCCCTTTAATGTCAAAAAGTAATTTATGGCCATTTTTAAAGCTATTATTCTCACCCCAAAGATATTCCAAAATATTCAAGCTTTCATATTCATTGCTATCTAAAATAATTGGGGACGCTGAACTATCTAAATACCAAAGCTTTTGTGAGGCAAAATACCTTGCTCTAAATAAATTCTGAATATATTTATTCAGCTCCAAAAATAGATCAAATAGATTCGGATCTTTACTTGGGGCAAAACTCAAGCCTCTAGATAACAATCTCAATTGGCCCATACTAAGTTCCTGACTAGAGATGTTAAATACACCTCTATGTTCTATCCTAATTTCATTCTCCTTAAGTTGTTACCCTTGTCTTCTCTTTACTCTGAATTTCTTAACCTTTTCGGGGTCCTGGGATATAGACTCTCGAATGGATTTCTGTGTCTTACTGAATCCCGGACCGAGTTTCCCCCTAAAAAAAATCATTCTTATTCAAATTCTCAACCTCACAATGTTTGGATCTAGCTCCTTTGAACTGAAATTCATCCTTATCCCTGGGAACATAGTTTACATTCCTACTCTTAGCCAACCATTTCTCAGGGGATGGAGACCTCTTTCTGGAGAAACACTCTTTAGACCTGTATTCTCCTTTGGATTTACTTGGCCTAGATCTATAGAGGGGAGAAACTCTATCAATAATTCTTCTACTATGGTGACCAACATGTTCCTTATGCCCCGTATGGCTATAGAGTTTCCTTCTATTTTATGTTCTCTCTCTATCTAGGGCATAATTATTCATTTTTTTTTCAAATTTGTCCGATTTCTTTGCAACCAATTCCTGTTAAAATTTCTCAACCCTTTTATTGACTGTGTAATCATGCTCCTTAAAATCCCCACAGTCCTTAAAGTTTACCAGCTCATTCTTAATGGACTCCATAGTATGTCTAACCTTATTGTCACTGTACTCGATTAATAACCTCATCAGCGACATAGAACAACAATCTAGGATTTCGCTCCACTTAACAAAGAGTTCCAGTGTCACGGTCCGGAGACTGGATAGGAGCCCAGTGGCAGGGAGGAAGGCTGGCTAACAGGAGATAAGATGGAAGAAAGGTCAAACAAGCCGGGTTCGGTACACAGAGAGGCGTAGCGGTCCAAAGGTTGAGGCAGAAGCGTAGTGGAGGGCAAGCCGAGGTCGGTACACGTGTAGTAAATGCAGGTAGACAGGAACAGCAACAGGAGCAGGAGCTAGATCACAGGCACAGAGCACAATATCAGGCACTGGAGACAGGAACTGGCCAGGCTTTTATAGGAAGTCAAGGGGTGGAGCTAAGGCATGCTGGAAGATCAGGAGATCACTGGAACTGATCTAGAACACTGAATAAAGACAACAAACTGTCCAGCAGCCAGAATAGCTCAGTCAGCAGAGCAGCAGTCCACGGAGGCAGAAGCCCTGGGTTCGAATCCTGACAGTACTCCCCTCCTTCCAGTATGTCCTCTGGACATCTCAGGAGCTGGCTTACCAGGATGTCTCTGGTGAAACAGTGCGGTCAATCTGGAGGCATGGACATTTTCTGCAGGCTCCCATGAATTTTCTTCTGGACCATATCCCCTCCATTTTACCAAATATTGTAATTTATTTCTGGGCATTCTGGAGTCCAGGATCTCTTCAACAATAAATTCTTCTTCTCCTTCCACCATGACTGGTGGTGGTGGGGCAGAAATCCGGCCAGGAAAGGGGTTGTCTCGAAAGGGTTTGAGCAGGGAAGTATGAAATACCGGATGTATTTTCATAGAGGTAGGAAGATCTAAGCAGAAGGCAACTTGACCAATTTGGGATAGAATTTTGAATGGCCCAATAAACTTTTGACCCAATTTTGGTGAGGGTATCCGCTGTTTAAAGTTTTTAGTGGATAGCCAGACCTTGTCTCCAACATGAAAATTGGGTGCAGCTCTACGGTGTCTGTTGGCAGCTTGTCTGTAATGTTCCTGGGCTTCTCTCAAATTTTCAATAAGCCTTTTTTGAACTTCTTGCAATGTTCTGATTCTATCAGTTACTGTTGGAATTGGTGTGGAAACCAGGAGATTTGGAATAAACGTTGGATGGAGTCCAAAGTTGGCAAAGAAAGGTGTCTGGGAAATTTAACTGTGTTCAGAGTTATTATAAGAAAATTCAGCAGTGGGAAGAAAATTCATCCACTCATCTTGAAGGTAACTAATAAAACATCTCAAATATTGTTCAAGTGTCTGATTAGTCCTTTCAGTCTGTCCATTAGACTGTGGGTGGAAAGCGGAGGACAGATTAATTTTTATTCCCAAAGCAGTGCAAAAACTTTTCCAGAGCTTAGAAGTGAACTGAACACCACGATAAGAGACTATGTCATCAGGTATGCCATGAAGCTTAAATATTTCCTGAATTAGAAGCTCTGCAGTCTGTTCAGCAGTAGGTACTACTCTAGCAGGAATAAAATGAGCCATCTTAGTTAGACGGTCCACTACCACCAGAATTGTTGTCATCCCTTTCGAAGGAGGTAGATCAACTATAAAATCTACCGAGATAGAGCTCCAGGGACGAGATGGAATTGGAAGAGGTTGAAGCAAACCTAGTGGTGAGGAGCGAGGAGTCTTGTTTCGGGCGCATGTCAGACACAA
The DNA here is from genome assembly GCF_038048845.1 of Mixophyes fleayi. NCBI lineage: Eukaryota > Metazoa > Chordata > Amphibia > Anura > Limnodynastidae > Mixophyes > Mixophyes fleayi. Next base: position 49,513,405 of record NC_134412.1, on the reverse strand, counting down.
TGAAACATATTTTTTAACATCGCTTTTACACTTTGGCCACCAGAAGGAACGTGTCAACAATTCTTGAGTCCTGTATACTTCTTAATGTCCAGCGGGTTTGGAATCATGGACTAATTTCAGTACTTCAATTCGTACTGACTCTGGTACATAAAGGCGATGAAGCTGAGTCCAGTAGCCATTATTAAAAGTTAAATTAACATCTGAAGTAGGACTTCTGAGGAAAGGATCAGTGTCATAACCTTTCTTCAAAAGAGAGAGTAAATCCGTAGGAACAGTTGCCCCTAAGAAGTTGTGCTTAGGTAGGATAGTCTTTCCAGAATCCTTTTCTAGATGCGGATCGGAGAACATTCTTGAGAGTGCATCAGCTTTGCCATTTCTGGATCCGGGTCGGTAAGAAATTATGAAGTTAAAACGAGAGAAGAATAAAGTCCATCTGGCTTGTCTAGGAGACAATTGTTTAGCGGTGCGTAAAAATTCAAGATTTCTGTGATCAGTAAGGACTGTCACAGGGTGGATAGAACCCTCAAGAAGGTGTCTCCATTCTGAGAAAGCACACTTAATGGCCAGTAATTCCTTGTTCCCAATATCATAGTTTTTCTCAGCGGATGTCATCTGGCGAGAAAAATAAGAACAAGGATGCAACAACATCTTCTCGCTGGCACGTTGAGAAAGAATTGCTCCCACTGCAGAATCAGAGGCATCAACTTCGACAATAAAGGGTAATTCAGGATTTGGATGTATCAGGATTGGTGCTGATGTGAAAAGAGTCTTAAGTTGGGTAAAGGCTTCTTGAGCTTCAGGTGACCATTCAAAAGGAACGCCCTTGTTTGTAAGTTGCGTAATAGGAGAAACGATTCCAGAAAAGTTTCTTATGAATTTTCGGTAAAAATTGGCAAAACCAATAAACCGTTGTACTTGTTTTTCGTTCTTAGGTACAGGCCAGTTAATGACTGCATCGATCTTACTGGGATCCATGCTCAGACCATCAGGGGAAATTATGTATCCTAAGAATTGAATATTGGCTTGTTCAAATTCACACTTTTCCAATTTGATATACAATTGGTTCCTCCGAAGTCTTTCGAATACAGTACAGACATGTTTGCGATGTTCCTCCAGATTATCAGAGAATATAAGAATGTCGTCCAGATAGGCAACAACAAATTGATCTAATAAGTCTCTTAAGACATCATTGATGAAATGCTGAAAAGTTGTGGGGGCATTACATAGGCCAAAAGGCATGACCAAAGACTCAAAATGTCCATATCTTGTCCGGAAGGTGGTTTTCCACTCATCCCCGGGTCGACTACGAACAAGATTGTATGCCCCACGCAAATCAAGCTTTGTAAAGATCTTTGCCTTCTGTAGCCTCTCCAACAATTCAGGAATTAAGGGGAGTGGATAATGATTCTTAACTATAATCTTATTGAGTTCCCTATAATCGATACAGGGGCGTAAGGTAGAATCTTTCTTTTCAACAAAGAATAAGGCGGCACCAGCAGGTGAAGTAGAATGGCGAATGAAGCCTTTGTTTACGTTTTCATCCAGAAATTCCCGAAGGAATTTTAACTCCGGTTCGGATAGAGAGTAAAGTCGTCCAAAAGGTATGGATGATCCTGGTAGCAGCTCAATAGGACAGTCATAAGGGCGATGAGGAGGTAATATATCTGCATTCTTTTTATCGCAGACATCTGAAAATTTACTGTATTGCGGAGGCAATTTCAAATCTTTAGAAGGAAGTTCGGTGACCTGCTGGTCTACAGATACCCCAGTTCTAGATGGGCAGTTTAGTTTGCAGTGCTCAGAAGGAAAGGATAAAGTGCGAGTATCCCAGTTGACAGGAGGATTATGGGTAGACAGCCAGGGGATTCCCAGTATTATGGGAAATTTAGGTGAAGCAATCAAATGAAAGCTTATAGCCTCCTGATGCCCTGGTTCAATAGTCATTTGTAGCTGGATTGTTTCGTGAGTTACTGGCCCAGAAGACAAAGGGGATCCATCTACAGTCTCCAAATTTACAGGAGCTTGTGTACTCTTTGGTTCAATGCAGTTTTCCTGTGCAAAGGTGATATCCATGAAATTGCCACCTGCACCCGAGTCAAGCATAGCCAAACTGCAAATTAAAAGAGACACGGATGAAAGTGTTATTGGGATAACAAAATGTGATTGTTGAGGCAGAGGATCTCCGTTTTCATGAGCCAAGGGGTTAAGTGATTGCGAGATGGAACTGGATTGACTAGACTCTTTGGAGTCCATTTGCTTTAAGTCAGTCATAGCGATGGTCTGGCGAATCTTATTTGGGCAAGTGAAGGCATAGTGTCCTTGCTCACCACAATATAAACAAAGATTCTCCTCCCGACGTCTCTGTTTCTCATTAAAACTGAGTGGTTTCCTAATTGCATCAATTTGCATTGGTTCGGGAGAGATGCTTGGATTGTCTGATGGTGCAGCTTTGAACACTGTAGGTCTATTAAACTGATGCAAATTACTGCTCATACCGAAGGCTCTTAATCTTTCATTTTTCCTCTCACTTAGCCTTTGATCAATACGAATGCACAGCTGGATAAAATCGTCCAGATCATCAGGGGTTTCTACTCTGGCCAGTTCCTCCTTTACTTGCTCAGAAAGGCCGCGACGGAACTGACTTTTTTTTGCAGAATCGTTCCAAGTAGTGTCTGCAACCAAGCATCGGAATTCAGCGGTATACTCAGCCACCGAGCGTCTTCCTTGTCGCAGTCTATGGAGTTTAGCTTCAGCGGTGGCACATCGGTTAGGATCATGAAAGACTTGCCCCATGGCGGACGTAAACAAATCCAGATCTTGCAGAATAGCACTGTCTTGCTCAATGTAAGGAGAGACCCAGGCTAGGGCTTCCCCTATCAGGAGATTGATTATGAAGAAGATCTTCATCTTATCATCTTTGAACTGTGTAGGTAACATGTGAAAATAAATGTTGCACTGATTTAAGAAGCCTCTGTATAACCGACGATCGCCACATAATTTTGTAGGCAATGGTGGACGCGAAACTTGTGCAGCAGTGGCGTCATAATCTTTTAATTCCTTCTGCAATTGAGCTATTTGTTTCTGCTGAGCTTCAACAAGGACTTCTAGTTCTCTGATCTTGTTCTGAGAAATGCAGGCAAAATCTTGCAACTCATTGCAACTCCTTTACTTGGTTTTTCAGAGTATTTAGCGCAGCTACTCCCGCGGGATCCATTTTTGGACCTGATTATTCTGTCACGGTCCGGAGACTGCATAGGAGCCCAGTGGCAGGGAGGAAGGCTGGCTAACAGGAGATAAGGTGGAAGAAGGGTCCCACAAGCCGGGTTCGGTACACAGAGAGGCGTAGCGGTCCAAAGGTTGAGGCAGAAGCGTAGTGGAGGGCAAGCTGAGGTCGGTACACGTGTAGTAAATGCAGGTAGACAGGAACAGCAACAGGAGCAGGAGCTAGATCACAGGCACAGAGCACAATAATCAGGCACTGGAGAAAGGAACTGGCTAGGCTTTTATAGGAAGTCAAGGGGTGGAGCTAAGGCATGCTGGAAGATCAGGAGATCACTGGAACTGATCTAGAACACTGAATAAAGACAACAAACTGTCCAGCAGCCAGAATAGCTCAGTCAGCAGAGCAGCAGTCCACGGAGGCAGAAGCCCTGGGTTCGAATCCTGACATACAGGTTGTCATTAATGGAAAGGGTATTAGGAATTCTTAAGCATCTAGGTATTCAGTTAGTTTTAATATACTTCTGGAGAGAGAAATTGTCCCACCAGTGCCACATCTCCATTTACAACAGATCCTCTAGTTTATAAAATAGTTTTGATAGATCATTATTACTTGTCTGAGGTTTCATTGAACCACCCTGCTTAAATGATTTCAAGTATGTATCCCATCTATTTGTTCTCTCATTAAAGTAGAAAAAATCACCGATGATACCTTAAACTCCAAAATCCCCCAAGCAGCCAGGAGAAACAATAGGAACAAACAGAAAATAGAACTTATTTTGCCTATGGCAAAAAAAACTCCGGTGCTAATGAGGAGATTGAAAATTTATGAAGAATAAAAAAATATTTAGAAATAGATATAGAAAAAAACAGCGCTGTGTAGATTGATAATTCATCAAATATTACAAAACTCACATATATTCCACATTAATAAATAATAATAAATAACTAAACACATTTTGAACAGGTAGAAAGGAGTCACATCTAGTTCACGGGGGGTAGAATGTCCGATTAAGGGTTTTATCAATTGTGATACCGTTTATGTGGTCTATGTTCTCGATTACAGTTATAAATTACAGTATGTAGGTAGAACCTCTAGATCCATAAATGCCTGGTTTCGGGAACATAGGAGAAATATATTAAATAAAGTACCGATACATAGTGTGTCTAGACATTTCTCTACTGTACATAGAGGTAACCTTGAAGGTCTCACATTAGTAGGAGTAGAATTTATAGGTAATAGGATAAGGAGGGGAGGTAGGTTCACCAAACTGTGTCTTAGAGAATCTTTCTGGATGTGGAATCTTGGTACCCTTTATCCGATGGGACTTAACAAGGCTCTGGAACATAACTGTCGAAACTGATTTATTATTTTTGGGGAATACTATTTTTTCAGTTACTTGTGTGTGTGTACTATATATATATATATATATATATATATATATATATATATACATATATATATATATATATATATATATATATATATATATACACACACAACAGATACCAAAGAATGGGGCGCTCAACCCACTTCTGTGTACAATAAACTAATTATAGATTTTTTCTAGTATACACAAAGAGTCCAATTTGCAGATGGCAGCCAATCCTAAAAAACAGAGGGTGAGTCCGGAATATCTATAGGGAAAAAAAAGGACAAAGGCGCCACATAGTGTATTACCGCAATACAATATTATACAGAAAGAATGAACTCTGTGATGAAGTGAGGTCACACTGAGAACACAGTATATTGTGAACAGAGATAAAGAGCATATCCAGTGTAATGATTGGAATAGACACTCATGTGCAACACTGCCTATGATCCCAGATGTAAACACCACTGAGAGTGATAATTCTGCGTACCAGATATAATATCAAAGAATATATATTCACGCAGATGATGGTATCTTCAACAACTATGTTGCGCCTTTGTCCTTTTTCCCCCATATATATATATATATATATATATATATATATATATATATATATATATATATACTGATGTTTATGTTTGCTTATGTTTTCTGGAATAGCCTTATTTTGGGAGGGGATATGATATCCATTCTAGTAGTTATGGTGCCTTACTTCTAGATATATATTTTTTGTTGGGAAAAAAGATTGGGGCTCTTTATAATACTGATGAAATGTGTTATTCTTATTATTTGACATCTGAAGGTCTTATAGATTAGTAGGACGTTATTTTTTTAAATACTTTATACGGGCCACTTACTAATTAGGATCAACTTTGAGAAACGGAGATGCTACAGATGATATGCCCGTGATTTATGTATATACATGTTTAGATTTATATCCCACTGGAGGGCTAGTGTCACACACCGGACTCCCGCTGCCTCCCCGGGAGCCGGCGGGTGTACCCGCTAACTACAGGGGCCATCCCCACCAAGACCCGCTATTTCTTTCACTTACCTGGTCCACGCTGCTGCAGCTCTCCAGCGCTGTCTCTCCCCTTCTTCCGTTCAGCGCTCAGTGGTTCTGCGCATGCGCAGAACCGTCTAACTGCTTTATGTGTTCTCACTGCCCTCTATTGGCTGGTCAATTGGAACTGCACTATATCTACTTCCTCTGACCAGAACTCAATGCTGGTTCTTTCAGTCAATCCCTGACTTTAAGATTGGAAACAGCTCCTGTGTCTTTGCTATTCCCTCAAGCTTCCAAGCTACGTCTCTCCGGGGAACTCACCTCCAGGTGACTACGCTGCTGCATTCCGGTAAAGCACTTCCAAGTGGCGACACTATCTTTTCCTGCTAACCAGCTCCCTAGTGACTACTTCGCTGAACATCTCAGTTATATTTCCTCTCTCGAGTGACAACGCTGCCAAACCTCCCGCCTAAACACCGCTATCAAGTGACAGCGCTGCTTCTACCTGATTCTACGCTCCGTCTGCTGTGTTCGCTGAGAACTTCTCCAGGGGACCGCGACCTGCAAGTGGAAGCCGCAAAAGCCCATATTCCCTTGCGGGAATCTCTGGTGAACACCTTTCACTTGTTAGACTCCGCGCCCCTCGCTGAAGTAACGTCAATCTCGGCTGAACTATCAGGATCCAGTTGAAGTCTCTCTGGTAACGTGACACTAAGAACCAGCCATGTCAGATCCTGATAGAGAACCTTCCGCCAAGGACATGCTTCAACACCTGGTTGGAAGAGTGGAGCGTCAGGATGCAGTTCAGATGCAACTTCTGCAAGGTTTGCAAACTCTGGCATCTCGTTTAGACGCCTTACAGGAGACCCCGCCTCAGCCGGCTGCTCAACCACAAGCAGTCGAAGTCCCTGCTGCAGCCGCTTCCTCTCTGCGTTTGCCTACACCCTCCAAATTTGATGGTGATCCTACCTCTTGCCGAGGCTTTTTAAATCAGTGCTCCATTCAATTTGAGTTATTACCTCAGAATTTTCCTACTCCCAGGTCAAAAGTCGCTTATATGGTCTCCCTCCTATCCGGGAAAGCCCTGGCATGGGCCTCGCCTCTTTGGGAACGTAATGACAATCTTCTCAATGATGTTTCCGCCTTCACTTCGGCATTCAGGAGGATTTTTGATGAGCCGGGACGAGTGACGTCCGCTGCTACTAGCATCCTAAGACTACGTCAAAATTCCCGTTCTGTGGCTCAATACGTTATTGAGTTTCAGACCCTAGCTTCCGAGCTCCAGTGGAACGATGAGGCTCTTGTTGCTGCCTTCTGGCAAGGGCTGTCAGATAAAATCAAGGATGCCCTCTCTTCTCAAGAATTGCCACCCACCTTGGATGCCCTAATTTCTCTCTGCAACCGGGTAGATCTTCGGCTTCGGGAAAGATCGTCCGAGAAAGACCTTCCTAGACGGTCTACCTTTCGTCTAGCTCTTCGTTTTCAACCACCTACATCTACGGATGAGCCTATGCAACTGGGGCGCTCCCGTTTATCTCCGGATGAAAGAGAGAGAAGAATGAAGAATAAACTATGCCTATATTGTGGAGATCCTGGTCACCTCCTGGCTTCATGTACCCGGCGTTCGGGAAACGACAAACCCTAGCCTGCACTGGAGAGGTCAGTCTAGGGACTCTTACTTCCTCTCCAACTTCTTTTCCAGATCTAACGTGTTCTTTCCCTGTCACCTTACATTTGCTTTCAGGGCCCCAGTCGTCCAAGGCCTTGTTGGATTCTGGAGCAGCCGGGAACTTTATGTCACAATCTCTGGTTACTAGGCTAGCGCTGCCCACTGTTCCGCTGAAAAAGCCCTTGGCTACTACGGGCATTGACGGTTCCCGTCTCCCTAATGGAAGTATTCTTAAACGAACAGAACCCATCTCCATGCAAGTTGGGGCTCTCCACTGGGAAAAGATTTCCTTTCTCGTTCTCCCACTAACCATCAGCCCAATCATCCTAGGTCTACCATGGCTTCATCTACATTCACCCCATCTGGATTGGCCTTCATCACAAATCATTGCGTGGGGTCCTGCCTGCCCTCGCCAATGCCTAACACCAGTCAAACCTCTCGGCTTCACACAGATTCCTTCAGAACCCACCACAGTTATGTTACCGCACCAGTATTCTTCCTTTTCGGATGTCTTCTCTAAAGCCTCCTCTGAGCGTCTACCACCCCATCGAGCTTGGGATTGCCCCATCGATCTCATTCCGGGGAAAACTCCTCCACGAGGTCGAGTCTATCCGCTCTCACTGCCCGAGACAGAGGCTACTACACTCTACATCAAGGAAAATCTGCAACGTGGTTTCATCAGACCTTCCTCCTCACCCGCCGGGGCCGGGTTTTTCTTTGTGAAAAAAAAAGATGGAGCTCTCCGTCCGTGTATCGACTACAGAGGCCTGAACTCCATCACTATTAAAAACCGCTATCCCATTCCATTAATCACCGAACTCTTCGATCGCATTAAAGGTGCGAGAATCTTCACTAAACTCGATCTACGCGGAGCTTACAACCTGATCCGGATTCGCTCTGGGGATGAGTGGAAGACGGCTTTTAATACACGGGACGGCCATTACGAATATCTAGTGATGCCGTTTGGCTTATGTAACGCCCCAGCCGTCTTCCAGGGGTTTGTGAATGAAATCTTTCGTGATCTGCTATATTCCAATGTCGTAGTATATCTGGATGACATCTTAATCTTCTCCAAAGATCTTCCCAATCATCGTTTACATGTGGCTGAAGTTCTTTCCAGATTACGTACCAACCATTTGTTCTGCAAATTGGAGAAATGCATATTTGAGGTCCCTAAGTTGCCTTTCCTGGGCTATTTGGTTTCTGGCTCCGGTCTACAAATGGACCCGGGAAAAGTTCATGCTATAATCAACTGGCCCCAACCAACTACACTCAAATCCATTCAACGTTTTTTGGGTTTCTCCAATTATTACAGGCGCTTTATTGCTGGTTACTCATCTGTGGTGGCACCTCTGACAGCTCTCACCCGAAAAGGGGCAAACCCGCAAAATTGGACCGCAGAAGCATTGGAAGCGTTCCAATTTCTCAAAAGAGCCTTTTCATCGGCACCTATCCTCCAGCAACCCGATGTCTCTCTTCCTTTTTTCCTAGAGGTGGATGCTTCCACCGGGGTAGGAGCAGTTCTTTCGCAAAAAAATATTCAAGGCAAGTTCCATCCCTGCGCTTTCTTCTCCCGCAAGTTCCTGCCAGCAGAGAGTAATTACGCCATTGGGGATAAAGAACTCCTGGCCATGAAGTTGGCTCTAACTGAGTGGCGTTATCTTCTAGAGGGGGCTCGTCACCCGGTTACGATCTTCACGGATCATAAGAATCTACTCTATCTCCAGTCAGCCCAATGCCTGAATCCACGTCAAGCCCGCTGGTCCCTCTTTTTTACCCGCTTTGATCTGCGGGTCACCTTCAAACCCGGTATCAAAAATAGGAAAGCGGATGCATTATCCCGGGCTTTCCCAGAAAATTTGGGATCAGACACCTTGCTGGAACGTCCCATCCTGGACTCCAAATGCATTAAATTATTCTCAACTTCCTCAAACCCCATTCCCCCCCAGGGAAAAACATTTGTTCCTCCTCATCTACGGAAGAGCCTTCTTCACTGGTGTCATTCTTCACGATTTTCAGGTCATCTTGGCTCTCGTAAAACATTCGAACTACTCTCTCGACAGTACTGGTGGCCCAAATTCCACTCCGAAGTTAAAGATTTCGTGGCTGCCTGCCCTATCTGTGCCCAAAACAAAATTCCTCGCCAGGTTCCACAAGGGTTACTTCAACCTCTTCCACTACCTACCAAGCCATGGACCCATCTTAGCATGGACTTCATCACTGACCTACCTCCAGCTAATAATTTTAATACCATCTGGGTTATTGTGGACCGTTTCTCGAAAATGGCACACTTCGTTCCACTCATCGGCCTTCCATCCTCAGCATGTCTAGCTCAACATTTCATTAAGGAAATCTTCCGACTACATGGCTGCCCCGCTGAAATTGTCTCGGATCGTGGGGTACAATTTGTCTCAAAATTCTGGAGATCCCTTTGTCATCTTCTGGGTATCCGTCTGAAATTCTCCTCCGCATATCATCCCCAGACCAACGGCCAGACAGAAAGGGTCAATCAGGATCTGGAGACGTTTCTCAGGATATTTTCTTCAGCCAACCAGAGTAATTGGGTGGATTTGCTACCCTGGGCAGAGTTCGTACATAACAATTCCTTTCACGAATCCACATCAACCACTCCGTTCTCCGTGGTATTTGGAGGCCATCCGCGTATGCCAGAGTTTTCAGCCCTCCCTCCCACCCAAGTTCCAGCAGTTAACACTCTTCGACAGGATTTTCTATCCATCTGGTCTCGAGTTCGAAAGGCCCTTCAGAAATCCTCTACTCGCTACAAGCTGGCAGCAGATAAAAAACGCAGAGCTATTCCTCTTTTGAAGGTTGGCGACAAGGTGTGGTTATCTACAAAGAACATCCGTCTTAAAGTGCCCTGCATGAAACTTGCTCCTCGCTACATTGGTCCTTACAGGATCATTCAAGTAATCAGTCCCGTGTGTTTTAAGCTACGGCTACCACCCACTCTACGTATTGCCAATGCCTTTCATATCTCCTTATTGAGACCACTCATCATTAATCGGTTCTCGGTTCCTGTCACATCTACCACTCCCCTTTCTCTCCAACAAACTGATGAATTCGAGATCAGCCATATTCTGGATTCCAAAAATTCTAGAGGAACAATCAAGTATTTAGTGGATTGGAAGGGGTACGGTCCCGAAGAGCGCTCCTGGGTACGGGCTGCAGACATCCGTGCTCCTCTTCTGCTGAAAAAATTTAATTCCAAATTTCCGAAGAAACCAGGTCCTAGGTGTTCGGTGCCCACCTCTAAAGGGGGAGGTACTGTCACACACCGGACTCCCGCTGCCTCCCCGGGAGCCGGCGGGTGTACCCGCTAACTACAGGGGCCATCCCCACCAAGACCCGCTATTTCTTTCACTTACCTGGTCCACGCTGCTGCAGCTCTCCAGCGCTGTCTCTCCCCTTCTTCCGTTCAGCGCTCAGTGGTTCTGCGCATGCGCAGAACCCGTCTAACTGCTTTATGTGTTCTCACTGCCCTCTATTGGCTGGTCAATTGGAACTGCACTATATCTACTTCCTCTGACCAGAACTCAATGCTGGTTCTTTCAGTCAATCCCTGACTTTAAGATTGGAAACAGCTCCTGTGTCTTTGCTATTCCCTCAAGCTTCCAAGCTACGTCTCTCCGGGGAACTCACCTCCAGGTGACTACGCTGCTGCATTCCGGTAAAGCACTTCCAAGTGGCGACACTATCTTTTCCTGCTAACCAGCTCCCTAGTGACTACTTCACTGAACATCTCAGTTATATTTCCTCTCTCGAGTGACAACGCTGCCAAACCTCCCGCCTAAACACCGCTATCAAGTGACAGCGCTGCTTCTACCTGATTCTACGCTCCGTCTGCTGTGTTCGCTGAGAACTTCTCCAGGGGACCGCGACCTGCAAGTGGAAGCCG